>NC_084615.1:22421259-22531259 GCF_033978795.1 Nerophis ophidion
GGTTTTTCGTTCATTTTTACTTGTAATACTGGCACTAGGGTCGATGTAGTAGCTCCACAACATAACCTTAAAGCCTGTGACTGGATCCGGTCTATTTTCCCAAGTCATGTTTTTGAAGCAGATTGGTAAATAATGCATCCGTAATCAATAACAGATGGAATTAAAGTTATAAATATATACATGTATTATTTTCAACGTTAACCTATCAGCCCCCCAATCATTACCCCTCAAAGACCTCATTATATTTAACACCTTTTTACTTTTTCCCCTATTTTTTTATTTTCCGGAAGGAACACTCCTGAAGGAATAAATAAAGTACTATCTAATCTAATCTAATCAAATCTATTTTGCTGATGTGGGTTGACTAGTTCATATTTTTATCAAACCATATTCCTAAATATTTAAATACTTGTACCTCTTCTATATTTTCACCTTAGAGTTTTTATTTGGAGCTTGTTTGGTACTTTTGTCTTTGTAAAATGTATGACTTTTGTCTTTCCAACAGAGAATCTTAAACCTCAAGCCGTTCCCCAGTCTTGAACATTATTTACCACTTTGTTAGTTTTTTGATTATTTCTTTTGACTCTAAATAATATACTAGTCTTTCATTAATCTTTTTTTTTTCCATTACTTTTCCCCAAATTTATAATTTCCTGCCTCTTCCGGGTCTTACCCTGACTTGCATATTGGAATTGTTACCGCTAATTTTCCCCTCTGCCGGTCATTCTCCTTCTTCATATATCCTGTCATATCATTTCAAGACCACTTCTTTGACGATGCCACCTAAGTTTTTGATCATTTGATAACCCGCTAGGTCTTTCCCCGGTGACGTATTTTTAACCTTTTTCAAAATTCGAACCATTTCATTCAAAGAAAATGTCATATCCATAGTGTTGGTAAAGCTATTAACGTTGTCTTCCATCATTTCCCCAATATTTAAACTCATTGTTTTTTCTCTCTTTTGTTTTTCCACATTTCTCAAATTATCATTACCGTGCACTTTAACAAATGTTTTTGCTAAAGGTTCTGCTGTTTCTTTACCCGTGACTACATCTTCTTTGATAAATGTGGCACATCATCCTCTTTACCCTTCATTCCTATCTTTACGAATCGTTATATATCCTTTTATTATAAAGTTTAATTTTGGCTTCAGCCCTGTTTCTTGAATACAAATTATACGTGGTTTAGTTTTCATATTTTTAATATATCCCTTTAATTCATGTTCGGTTGCTATCAAACTTCTGGCATTCCACCGGACCATTAACAGGGTGTTGGAATGTGGTAACATGACTCCGTCACGTCTACTCTCCGTAGTACGGCTTGCACCCGGTACCAAGATAGTTCTTTCAACAACTTTGATGCTGCTTTGACAATTATTTTGATCTTCTCAGTCTTATTTTTACTTTCATTTTGTATCAAAGCTGAGTTGTGCTCTCTGGTTTATTTTGCAAATGAACCGACAGAACATGATCATGTACAAGACTCGCCTACCCACAATGCACTGCAACCCAACGCTCCTGGTCGGATGTTTTTTTCGGGGTTCATGGAGAGATGCGGTAAAGAGTGGTAGCCAAGACACACGGTCACACACGGTCACACACGGTCACACACGGTCACACTCGGCAATTATTTTGACCTGGGGAGCAGATATAGAGGAAAAAAAATTTGTCTGGGGGGCCGGGATATCTGATTTTCAGGTACAAAAAACTTCACAATGACACAAAATAAACACAACAGTTAAACCTCACACTAAAAACAAGACATTGACTTGTACGTTCAAAAGACAGAATAGAACAAGTCAAGACATGCAATGCCATCTACAAAATGTTATGTAAATGTTAGTCATTACACACGCGGCTATGGTTTTGATGTATTTGTTGCAGACATGTTTACGTCAAGTAACATCACATGGTTCCATTTGCACCTTTCAACAAATCTGAAAAGGAATATTAAGAAGTAAAACTTATATTTAATCCTACCTCTTCTCCGAGCACACGGTGACCGTACATACGGGTCGAAAAATGTTGACCTAATTCAGCATTTCTCAAAGTGTGGGGAATAGAGACATGACAGGTGGGGCGCGAGGAAAGGGAGGACATTTTTTATTTTTGATTTTTTTTTTACTATGCTTTCATTTTCTATACACACTGTAAATCACTTTGTGATTCTGTCTGTGAAATCCGCCGTATAAATAAATGTAAATTACTTATTTTTCCTGTAGGCTTTAAATTTCTCGGCAGGAGCGAAAGTTTGACAGACATAGCAACAGTAACTTTTGCAGGCAGGGCTAAGAGGAACAAACTTTCGCGCGGATGGGTAGCAGGCTAATGTGCGAACCACAATTACACAAAATGGATACATTTGCAACTCGCACCTCAAAGGTCTGCGGAGAAACAAAAATATGACGGGTCTAATCAACCAAAAAGTCAACCTAAAAGAAAATATGGCGAAGGGTATCTTGCTCTTGGATTCACGGCAGCGGAGGTGGGGGCAGAGGAGAGACCCCTGTGTGTTCTTTGTCTAAAACGGCTAGCAGCAAACAGCATCAGGCCCAACAAAGTAAAGAGACAACTCGAGACCACACATGATGTCCAATAAATTGTTTTGTTGGGGCGATGGGGGTAGGTGGGCCTTGAGTCTAAAGTGGTGATGACAGAAAAAAAAAAAAGTTTGAGAAGCCCTGACCTAATTGTACGGATCTCACTTTAAACGGCAAACCGATCATTTAAATGTTTTCACTTTTGAATATGAAACGAGGAGTAAAATGTACAATGTACAATATTATCAATTATTTCACAAGGACATGTTTTAAGGATATTGTACAGTATCATTAAATCTAAAATGAATGTGATCACTTTCAGGATCATTTTATTTTTAGCCAGTAAACAACTGTTATGTACTTTTGAATCGGGTTTTCCCCTTTAAATAACAAAAATTATAGAATTTTACAATATTCATTATTATTAAATATTAAATGTGCCAACTAGTTTTACGGCATACATCATTCCCCCTTTACCCATTTGTTAAAAAGACGAAAGTTGATGCGAACGCCTACGTGCTGTCAGAAAACTAAAAGAAGAAGAATGCCTTTGTGCAATTACTGCTAATAAATCAATCAATAAAATGCATCAGTCAAATAGTACAGGCAACTTCGTTAACATGGAGCCACAGACAATTTCATTCAAAAAGTTCCAATTGCTAACATAAAGATACAACAACAAATAAAGGGAAAGAAGGCCTAGTAGGTAATTACAACAACAGACAAAGTATTAAAAATGTCGGTCCAATAACTGCACAGGGATGGGCAGAGCCAAAACATGTGTAGCAAGTAAGCTGGAGACTGTTGACACTGAAATAAGGCTATATGTGGCACAGATACAAGATTTATAAACTCTACTTAAACCCCCACTTAAGAACTTTCAGTTTTGGTTTATATTGGCCGCACCAGTGAACCAAAGCGATGGCGTTTTCCCAAAAGGAAAACCACATTTACCATGAGGACTAGCGCATATAGCGTCCAACTGACACGATAATGCCACAATGATTCTGTATTACTGAACTTTCCACAGTAGGAACCTACATTCGTTTTCTACCACTTATTCCCTTTTGGGGACGTGGGGGTCGCTGGCGCCTATCTCAGCTACAATCGGGTGGAAGGAGGTGTACACCCTGGACGAGTCGCCATCTCATCGCAGGGTCAACATAGACGGACAACATTCACACCAACCTACATATTTTACTCAAACCTTATATTTGCAGTTTGAAGTCACTGCATTGTTTTTTCCTTGTACAGTTCTTTTGAGTTTGTTGCGTGGTTGGTCAGTGTGGAACTGCAAAGTATCGCGCTGGTGGGTATTTATTGCTACCACACAAATTTCCAGTAGCTAAAATTAGTATTATTATTCTGATTTGAGCATTGAAAGTCACTTACTAGTTTAGCAGGAACAGATCCAAAGCAGCATTGGTCTAAAATCTCTTGTCTTTTGACCTCACGCAAGTTAGTGAAAGTCGTGCCATTGTTGATCCTTGATTGTCCCTCCCTTTTTTTTTTTTTTTTGAAAACCCGATTCAAAAGTACATAACAGTTGTTTACTGGCTAAAAATAAAATGATCCTGAAAGTGATCACATTCATTTTAGATTTAATGATACTGTACGATATCCTTAAAACATGTCCTTGTGAAATAATTGATAATATTGTACATTGTACATTTTACTCCTCGTTTCATATTCAAAAGTGAAAACATTTAAATGATCGGTTTGCCGTTTAAAGTGAGATCCGTACAATTAGGTCAGGGCTTCTCAAACTTTTTTTTTTTTCTGTCATCACCACTTTAGACTCAAGGCCCACCTACCCCCATCGCCCCAACAAAACAATTTATTGGACATCATGTGTGGTCTCGAGTTGTCTCTTTACTTTGTTGGGCCTGATGCTGTTTGCTGCTAGCCGTTTTAGACAAAGAACACACAGGGGTCTCTCCTCTGCCCCCACCTCCGCTGCCGTGAATCCAAGAGCAAGATACCCTTCGCCATATTTTCTTTTAGGTTGACTTTTTGGTTGATTAGACCCGTCATATTTTTGTTTCTCCGCAGACCTTTGAGGTGCGAGTTGCAAATGTATCCATTTTGTGTAATTGTGGTTCGCACATTAGCCTGCTACCCATCCGCGCGAAAGTTTGTTCCTCTTAGCCCTGCCTGCAAAAGTTACTGTTGCTATGTCTGTCAAACTTTCGCTCCTGCCGAGAAATTTAAAGCCTACAGGAAAAATAAGTAATTTACATTTATTTATACGGCGGATTTCACAGACAGAATCACAAAGTGATTTACAGTGTGTATAGAAAATGAAAGCATAGTAAAAAAAAAATCAAAAATAAAAAATTTCCTCCCTTTCCTCGCGCCCCACCTGTCATGTCTCTATTCCCCACACTTTGAGAAATGCTGAATTAGGTCAACATTTTTCGACCCGTATGTACGGTCACCGTGTGCTCGGAGAAGAGGTAGGATTAAATATAAGTTTTACTTCTTAATATTCCTTTTCAGATTTGTTGAAAGGTGCAAATGGAACCATGTGATGTTACTTGACGTAAACATGTCTGCAACAAATACATCAAAACCATAGCCGCGTGTGTAATGACTAACATTTACATAACATTTTGTAGATGGCATTGCATGTCTTGACTTGTTCTATTCTGTCTTTTGAACGTACAAGTCAATGTCTTGTTTTTAGTGTGAGGTTTAACTGTTGTGTTTATTTTGTGTCATTGTGAAGTTTTTTGTACCTGAAAATCAGATATCCCGGCCCCCCAGACAAATTTTTTTTCCTCTATATCTGCTCCCCAGGTCAAAATAATTGCCGAGTGTGACCGTGTGTGACCGTGTGTGACCGTGTGTGACCGTGTGTCTTGGCTACCACTCTTTACCGCATCTCTCCATGAACCCCGAAAAAAACATCCGACCAGGAGCGTTGGGTTGCAGTGCATTGTGGGTAGGCGAGTCTTGTACATGATCATGTTCTGTCGGTTCATTTGCAAAATAAACCAGAGAGCACAACTCAGCTTTGATACAAAATGAAAGTAAAAATAAGACTGAGAAGATCAAAATAATTGTCAAAGCAGCATCAAAGTTGTTGAAAGAACTATCTTGGTACCGGGTGCAAGCCGTACTACGGAGAGTAGACGTGACGGAGTCATGTTACCACATTCCAACACCCTGTTAATGGTCCGGTGGAATGCCAGAAGTTTGATAGCAACCGAACATGAATTAAAGGGATATATTAAAAATATGAAAACTAAACCACGTATAATTTGTATTCAAGAAACAGGGCTGAAGCCAAAATTAAACTTTATAATAAAAGGATATATAACGATTCGTAAAGATAGGAATGAAGGGTAAAGAGGATGATGTGCCACATTTATCAAAGAAGATGTAGTCACGGGTAAAGAAACAGCAGAACCTTTAGCAAAAACATTTGTTAAAGTGCACGGTAATGATAATTTGAGAAATGTGGAAAAACAAAAGAGAGAAAAAACAATGAGTTTAAATATTGGGGAAATGATGGAAGACAACGTTAATAGCTTTACCAACACTATGGATATGACATTTTCTTTGAATGAAATGGTTCGAATTTTGAAAAAGGTTAAAAATACGTCACCGGGGAAAGACCTAGCGGGTTATCAAATGATCAAAAACTTAGGTGGCATCGTCAAAGAAGTGGTCTTGAAATGATATGACAGGATATATGAAGAAGGAGAATGACCGGCAGAGGGGAAAATTAGCGGTAACAATTCCAATATGCAAGTCAGGGTAAGACCCGGAAGAGGCAGGAAATTATAAATTTGGGGAAAAGTAATGGAAAAAAAAAAAGATTAATGAAAGACTAGTATATTATTTAGAGTCAAAAGAAATAATCAAAAAACTAACAAAGTGGTAAATAATGTTCAAGACTGGGGAACGGCTTGAGGTTTAAGATTCTCTGTTGGAAAGACAAAAGTCATACATTTTACAAAGACAAAAGTACCAAACAAGCTCCAAATAAAAACTCTAAGGTGAAAATATAGAAGAGGTACAAGTATTTAAATATTTAGGAATATGGTTTGATAAAAATATGAACTAGTCAACCCACATCAGCAAAATAGATTTGATTAGATTAGATTAGATAGTACTTTATTTATTCCTTCAGGAGTGTTCCTTCCGGAAAATAAAAAAATAGGGGAAAAAGTAAAAAGGTGTTAAATATAATGAGGTCTTTGAGGGGTAATGATTGGGGGGCTGATAGGTTAACGTTGAAAATAATACATGTATATATTTATAACTTTAATTCCATCTGTTATTGATTACGGATGCATTATTTACCAATCTGCTTCAAAAACATGACTTGGGAAAATAGACCGGATCCAGTCACAGGCTTTAAGGTTATGTTGTGGAGCTACTACATCGACCCTAGTGCCAGTATTACAAGTAAAAATGAACGAAAAACCTTTGGACAAGAGGAGAGATCAACTCTCAGCAGTTTATCGGGCAACTTTAAAAGGATCCAAGCAAGGATATCCGACTTGTCCAGTGTTACCAATCTGCCAAGAAAAAGAGAAAACAAAAAAGAATAGTTTTGGGTGGATTATAGGAGACATATGTAATAAAGTTAAAATTGACAATATTAAAGTTAGTCCTACAGTACCAATGCCTGCAATACCACCGTGGATGTTTGATAACCCAAAAGAAAACATGCAATTACTAAAGAATAGAAATTTAAATAGTTACCGGATAGAAAAATGGATTGAGATATGATATATACGGATGCATCAAAAACTATATAAAAAAAAATAAAGGTAAGAGCTGTAGCAGTTATCCCACAAGGAAACATAGTATTAAATAAAATAATCAGTGATAAACTATCTGTTTTTACGGGGGAATTGGTAGCAATTTATATGGCAGTTAACTGGATAGAGGAAAACAAAGCAAGGAAAGTAGTTGTGTGCTCGCAGTCCAACAGTGCATTGATGAGCATAAAAAAACATAGCATCAGAAACAAGACAAGATTTAGTTTATGAAATAGTTCAGGTAATCTATAGAATAAATAAAGCGGGAGGTGTGGTAACATTTTTTTGGGTTCCTTGGAAGATATTGTAGGATGGAATTCACAACACATAGGATATAAAGCATTATACACGTATTTAAAAAACATTGGGTTAAATAAAAGAATATAGAGTAGGGATCCATCTTGATCCACACTCCATTTCAACCAGAAGGTTGCTTGGCGGAAACAACCGCCCACCTCCGGAATCAGTCCCCGCCCATTCCCCTTAGGCGCGAAATTCATTTGAGCGAAAGACATTAGAGTGAGAGGAGCTCTTTAAAGCTCCTGAGAATCTTAAAAAGCTTACAGAAAACGAGAAAAACTTACAGCGGGTGCCTGTCGGACATTCACCGTCGTTTTCGATGATTTCCCCTCGGAGCAAGGATTCGATGTCTGGAGTCTTTGGCGCAATCAAGCCTTCTCCTCTGCCTGGAACGGCCGTTGACGGACCCGCCAGCTTTAAGGGAGACCAGTGAGCAAGAGATGTAAACGGAAAATCTGTAAGTAAATATATGTATATATGTATCGTATACCGCATGTTTTTTTTCTTGTAAAATGAGAATCATTTGACTCACCAGACTGCGATTGTGTTAAAACGATCGCGTTAGGATCTTACGGCAAATCCTCTATGAAACTAAATAATGAATACACATAATATTAAATAATTTGAAGGTTTAAACACACCTCGAAAATCATCTTCCAACTTTGTAAGACCGTTTAAGCAAAGTTCATCGTCTTTCACTTCGTCGTCATCGGCTGTTAAAAAAAAAAGGTATTACATCGTCGTACAAGTGCAATGCTTTTAACGTTTAAATGCTTAAATGGAGTTAAACCAATGTCTAATAACATGGTAAAGCAGAGGTAATGGTGTGTGTGTGTGTGTGTGTGTGTGTGTGTGTGTGTATGTGTGTGTGTGCGTGCGTGTGTGTGTGTGTGCGTGCGTGTCCTGTTGATTCAAACGGTCATAAACATTTAAACTGTCAGATGGGAAGTCAGTAAAAACTGAACCCTCCTTTTGTCCCCCAAACTGACCTGTTGATTCAAACGACCGTAAAGACCAGTTGCTACGTGACACTGTGTTCTGCGATAGTTTTTTCCATCTGTTTAAATATGTTTTCGTGAGGTACGGAAGTTGTTTCAGTGCGTACGAATGTGTGTGTGTGTGTGTGTGTGTGTGTGTGTGTGTGTGTGTGTGTGTGTGTGTGTGTGTGTGTGCGTGTGTGCGTGCGTGTGTGTGTGTGTGTGTGTGTGTGTGTGTGTGTGTGTGTGTGTGTGTGTGAAGTGTGTGTGTGTGTGCGTGTGTGTGCGTGTGTGCGTGTCCACCAAAAACTTCCCAATCCACGGTAGATAACGATGAAAATATCGAGAAAGGGCTTCCGTGTGTGTGTGTGTGTGCGTGTGTGCGTGTGTGCGTGTGTGCGTGCGTGCGTGCGTGCGTGCGTGCGTGCGTGCGTGCGTGCGTGCGTGTGTGCGTGTGTGTGTGTGTGTGTGTGTGTGTGTGTGTGTGTGTGTGCGTGTGTGTGCGTGTGTGTGCGTGTCCACCAAAAACTTCCCAATCCACGATAGATAACGATGAAAATATCGAGAAAGGGCTTCCGTCTCTTCTTTCTTTTAGCTGAAATAAGCAGATATCCCCCATTTCGTATCTGAATACAAATCCAAAAGATCCCTCCCCTTCCAAATCCCATTTCTCACGCAAAGATTCGGTCGGCGGCATCTGAATACGATTTAGAAACACTCGACTTTTTTGCGGAGCGTCAATGTAAGTTTTATTATTTTTATAAATCGAAACAGGCGTTTCACTAATCATGACCGAATCGAACAAAGTCTTTACGCTAACGTATAAAGCTCCACCTCCTCTGCGTGTGTGTGTGTGTGTGTGTGTGTGTGTGTGTGTGTGTGTGAAGTGCGTGCGTGTCCACATCTCCACACGTAACATTCCCAACCATCAATACATCGAAATCTGGAAGTTGTTTCAAACGATCGTAAACATTTAAACTATCAAATATATGGTCACATGCTGCTCAGATGACATTGCTTTCTTAAAAAAACTGATCCCTCCTCTGTTCCCTGTCAGGTCTTAACTCCACCCTCTTCCTGGTTTAACCACTCCCACCGCAGGTCTTAACTCTGCCCTCTTTCTGTTTAAAACTCCACCCTCTTCCTGGTTTAACCACTCCCACCGCAGGTCTTAACTCCACCCTCTTCCGGGTAAGCCACACCCACTTGGCCTTGACATTTGAACCTGACCTTTGACTTTGACCTTTGACTTTGACCTTTAACCTTGACCCCCTCATAAATCATTAACCTTTGAACTTGACCCCTCATAAATCATTGACCTTTGACCTTGAGGGTCATAAATCATTGTTTTATGGGGGGTCATAAATCACTTTTGACTAAAGGTAGGGACTTAAATTCTCTCATGTGGACTACTTTTGCCGTGACCAAATACGCCTGTAGAGAAATATGTTTGATATGGTCAAATTTTTACTGTTAAGCAGAAATTATACCACTCAAAATGGCCTAATATTGTAAAAATAAATAAAATTAATAAAAAAAAAGATGAAAAAATAAATAAATAAATAAATAAAATACAATTTATGAAATTGCTGGCAGTAAGTCGGACACGTTTCCAGTGAGGGTTGGACTCCGCCAAGGCTGTCCTTTGTCACCGATTCTGTTCATAACTTTTATGGACAGAATTTGTAGGCGCAGCCAAGGCGTTGAGGGGTTCCGGTTTGGTGGCCACGGGATTAGGTCTCTGCTTTTTGCAGATGATGTAGTCCTGATGGCTTCATCTGGCCGGGATCTTCAGCTCTCACTGGATCGGTTCGCAGCCGAGTGTGAAGCGACCGGAATGAGAATCAGCACCTCCAAGTCCGAGTCCATGGTTCTCGCCCGGAAAAGGGTGGAGTGCCATCTCCGGGTTGGGGAGGAGACCCTGCCCCAAGTGGAGGAGTTCAAGTACCTAGGAGTCTTGTTCACGAGTGGGGGAAGAGTGGATCGTGAGATCGACAGGCGGATCGGTGCGGCGTCTTCAGTAATGCGGACGTTGTATCGATCCGTTGTGGTGAAGAAGGAGCTGAGCCGGAAGGCAAAGCTCTCAATTTACCGGTCGATCTACGTTCCCATCCTCACCTATGGTCATGAGCTTTGGGTCATGACCGAAAGGATAAGATCACGGGTACAAGCGGCCGAAATGAGTTTCCTCCGCCGGGTGGCGGGGCTCTCCCTTAGAGATAGGGTGAGAAGCTCTGCCATCCGGGAGGAGCTCAACGTAAAGCCGCTGCTCCTCCACATCGAGAGGAGCCAGATGAAGTGGTTCGGGCATCTGGTCAGGATGCCACCCGAACGCCTCCCTAGGGATGTGTTTAGGGCACGTCCAGCTGGTAGGAGGCCACGGGGAAGACCCAGGACACGTTGGGAAGACTATGTCTCCCGGCTGGCCTGGGAACGCCTCGGGATCCCCCGGTAAGAGCTAGACGAAGTGGCTGGAGATAGGGAAGTCTGGGCTTCCCTGCTTAGGCTGCTGCCCCCGCCACCCGACCTCGGATAAGCGGAAGATGATGGATGGATGGATGGACAATTTATGAAAAAAGAAATGTCTCTTACGTTTTTTGAAATGCTTTTTAAACACGTGGACTATTTTGCGGTGATCAAATACGCCTGTAGAAAATTATGTTTGGTAAAGTCCAATTTTTACTGCTAACCCGGAATTATACCACTCAAAATGACCCACTTTAGTAAAAAATAAATAAATAAATAAAAATGAAAAATAAATGTCTGTAATGTTTTTTTTTTAATGCTTTTTAAACATGTGGACTACTTTTGCCGTGACCAAATACGCCTGTAGAGAAATGTTTGATATGGTCAAATTTTTACTGTTAAGCGGAAATTATACCACTCAAATGGCCCAATATAGTAAAAATAAATAAAATAAAATATAAAGGTTAGTGCGTCTGCCTCACAATACGAAGGTCCTGCAGTCCTGGGTTCAAATCCAGGCTCGGGATCTTTCCGTGTGGAGTTTGCATGTCCTCCCCGTGAATGCGTGGGTTCCCTCCGGGTACTCCGGCTTCCTCCCACCGCCAAAAACATGCACCTGGGGATAGGTTGATTGGCAACACTAAATTGGCCCTAGTGTGTGAATGTGAGTGTGAATGTTGTCTGTCTATCTGTGTTGGCCCTGATGAGATGGCGACTTGTCCAGGGTGTACCGCGCCTTCCGCCCGATTGTAGCTGAGATAGGCGCCAGCGCCCCCCGCGACCCCAAAAGGGAATAAGCGGTAGAAATGGATGGATGGGATGGATAAAAAAAAGATGAAAAAAATAAATACAATCAAATTTATGAAAAAGAAATGTCTCTTATGTTTTTTTAAATGCTTTTTAAACGTGTGGACTATTTTTACTGTGACCAAATACGCCTGTAGAGAATTATGTTTGGTAAAGTCCAAATTTTACTGCCAACCCGGAATCATACCACTCAAAATGACCCACTTTAGTAAAAAAAAAAAAATATGAAAAATAAATGTCTCTAACGTTTTTTTTTTAATGCTTTTTAAACATGTGGACTACTTTTGCCGTGACCAAATACGCCTGTAGAGAATTTTGTTTGGTAAAGTCCAATTTTTACTGCTAACCCGGAATCATACCACTCAAAATGACCCACTTTAGTAAAAAAAAGAAAATATGAAAAATAAATGTCTCTAACGTTTTTTGTTTTTAATGCTTTTTAAACATGTGTACTACTTTTGCCGTGACCAAATACGCCTGTAAAGAAATATGTTTGATATGGTTAAATTTTTACTGTTAAGCAGAAATTATACCACTCAAAATGGCCCAATATAGTAAAAATAAATAAAATAAAATATAAAAAAAGATGAAAAAAATAAATACAATCAAATTTATGAAAAAGAAATGTCTCTTACGTTTTTTTAAATGCTTTTTAAACAAGTGGACTATTTTTGCGGTGACCAAATACGCCTGTAGAAAATTATGTTTGGTAAAGTCCAATTTTTACTGCTAACCCACTCAAAATGACCCACTTTATTAAAAAAAAATAAATATGAAAAATTAATGTCTCTAGCGTTTTTTTTTTATGCTTTTTAAACATGTGGACTACTTTTGCCATGACCAAATACGCCTGTAGAAAATTTAGTTTGGAAAAGTCCAATTTTTACTGCTAACCCGGAATCATACCACTCAAAATGACCCACTTTAGTACAAAAAAGAAAATATGAAAAATAAATGTCTCTAACGTTTTGTTTTTTTAACGCTTTTTAAACATGTGGACTACTTTTGCCGTGACCAAATACGCCTGTAAAGAAATATGTTTGATATGGTTAAATTTTTACTGTTAAGCAGAAATTATACCACTCAAAATGGCCCAATATAGTAAAAATAAATAAAATAAAATATAAAAAAAGATGAAAAAAATAAATACAATCAAATTTATGAAAAAGAAATGTCTCTTACGTTTTTTTAAATGCTTTTTAAACATGTGGACTATTTTTGCGGTGACCAAATACGCCTGTAGAGAATTATGTTTGGTAAAGTCCAATTTTTACTGCTAACCCGGAATCATACCACTCAAAATGACCCACTTTAGTAAAAAAAAAAAAATATGAAATCTTAATGTCTCTAACGTTTTTTTTTAATGCTTTTTAAACATGTGGACTACTTTTGCCGTGACCAAATACGCCTGTAGAGAAATATGTTTGATATGGTCAAATTTTTACTGTTAAGCAGAAATTATACCACTCAAATGTCGCACAAGGCCTTGGATTTGTTTTGCTTCTTCCACGCAAAGGATGATTAGCACGAGCCAGACGAGAGTGTGAGTACATATTTGATTTATTTAAACATTATAATACAAAACAGGAAAACAAAGGGCGCGATTATCAAACTAGACTATACTCAAACAAAAACAGCACAATGGCATGACTATATACAAATGAACAAAAGACACTGTGGCACAAAACAAACCAAAAACTTGCGCTGAGGAATAGATACAAAAAAAACTTACGTGGCGTGGTCAAAACAACAAACAGCGTGGCATGAAGGTCTCAGAAGGAAAGGTAAAATTGCCAGGACGAGGACAGAAACAAAATGGCTTAAATAATGACTATGATGATGATTAGAAAGAGGTGTGAGGGCTTACAGGTGAACTGATTGGTCGTCATGGTGACAAAACTGCTTAGCTTTGAGAACAAATGAGATTGGGGAGGCTCAGGGTAATATGATCAAACATGACGGATGAAAACTAATGCGTTGGCACGGTAACAAGACAAACAAGGAAATGCAAAACAGAACTAAATGTCCAAAAAACTAAATCGAACATGACCAAAACAAAACATGATCCATAGGTGTGACATCAAAATGGCACAATATAGTAAAAAAAATAAAAAAAATAAAATACATTTATGAAAAATAAATGTCTTACGTTTTTCTTAATGCTTTTTAAACAAGTGGACTATTTTTGCCGTGACCAAATACGCCTGTAGAGAAATATGTTTGGTAAAGTCGAATTGTAACTGCTAACCAGGAATTATACCTCTCAAAATGGCACATTTTAGTAAAAAAAAAAAAAAATTAAATAAAAAAAATTAAAAAAGATGAAGTGGTTCATATCATCACTATTTATGTAACATTTTTATTGAGCTGTTTTCCTTTTTTTCCATGACATTGAGAACTAGGTCATATTCAAGTGATTTATGGTCTCTAAAGCCCCAACAAGCTTCAGATGAAAAATACACACTTTTTTTTTTTTTTTTTTCTGACGTCGCCGAGGATGCGAAGAGTTTGATATCTTTGTAAAGTTCTGTTTCATCGGCCCAAGGAGCTAGCTGGAGGAACGCCACAACACCGGGGGAAGCGCGTCTCATAATTGCTTCGTTAAAAACCAGTTGCTTTGTGCGTCCTGGAGTAATTAAGCAGTTGGAATTTTACATTACACTAGTGAAAATTAACAAAGAGCACATCTGGGTGTCCCATAGGTTTAGTCATTAAAAAGCCCATTATTTTTCAAATTACTTTTTCAATCTTTCAGCCCCCCTTCCTAATCTGGAGGAATTTCCCAATAGACGAGTTCCTGTTCTTGTTTCCAATGACTCCTTTAGGAAAGTTAAACATTTCCGCGTGACATCCGTGGGCATGCTTCTTCTTGCTTAGCACCGTTTCTGAGTCAAAATGGGAGAATACCTCAACATGATAAAGTCACAGTTAGTTTCTGTGAGGAAAAAATTAACAAAAAAACAAACAAATAAATCCTCATTCGTTATTTCCCTCCTTATGACTTCAGCCTCTTGGGAATAAAACTCCAGTATATGATTCTATTAGCCTCCATCATAATTACTAATGGCCTCGGGCAGAAAACCGACTTCAGCAAAATGTCATTTAAAATTAAATTTGTGAGAGAATCTGCGCCTTTGTTCCCTCTATTTAGAATCCTCAGAGACTATTTAATTTATTTAAAGAAAGGCTAATGGCTTCAAAACACAACCTGGATAGTTCTTGACAATTGCCTGCATGTCTGAAGAAAAAAAATATGGGTTGTGGAAAACCTTTCTGCCTATGCTATTGTTGCATAAACCAAACATTCAGATGTGTATATCAGGGGTTTCAAACTCAATTTACCTGGGGGCCACTGGATGCAGAGTGTACGACAAATATGTATTTTAAAAACAATCTTTTTAAATGTCTTTATTTTTAATTTCAACGCAAAAAAAAAATCTAAATACAAACGAAAAAAATGAGAATTGAGTAATGTGAGGCAATGCAAATTAAACAATAAAAAAAAAATATATATATATATCGGTTTGAATTAGTCCAGGTTAACGGGGACTGTTATTACTGACGGACAGGTGTCGCGTAAGCAAACCATCGTCTCCTTGGCAACAGTTATGTCGCTTTCACTCTTTCGCCGCTTTTCCACTAATGCAGGGGTAGGCAACCCAGAATGCTGAAAGAGCCATTTTGTACCCAAATAATAAAAATTGTCTCCGTCTGCACTGCAAAAACTGAAATCTAAGTAAGATTAAAATATCTCAAATAAGGGTGATATTCGCTTATTTTCTGTCTGATAAGATACTTTTTCTCACTATATACAACCCAGAACGCTGAAAGAGCCATTTTGTACCCAAATAACAAAAATCGTCTGTCTGCACTGCAAAAACTGATATCTACGTGAGGTTAAAATATCTCAATTAAGGGTGATATTTGCTTATTTTCTGTCTGATAAGATACTTGTTCTCACTATATATATATATATATATATATTGGTTTGAATTGGTCCAGGTTAACGGGGACTGTTCTTACTGACGGACAGGTGTAACTAAGCAAACCCTCATCTCCATGGCAAAGTTTCTGTCGCTTTCACTCTTTCGCCGCTTTTCCACTGATGCAGGGGTAGGCAACCCAGAACGCTCTGCGGTCCTCTCCAAGGTTTCTCATAGTCATTCACATTGACATCCCACTGGGTTGTGAGTTTTTCCTTGCCCTTTTGTGGGCTCTGAACTGAGGATGTTGTTGTGGCTTGTGCAGCCCTTTGAGACACTTGTGATTCAGGGCTATGTAAGTAAACATTGATTGATTGATTGATTGACCCATTACCTCCCTGCACTCAGCATCAAGGGTTGGAATTGGGGGTTAAATCACCAAAAATTATTCCTGGGCGTGGCCACCGCTGCTGCTCACTGCTCCCCTCACCTCCCAAGGGGTGATCAAGGGTGATGGGTCAAATGCAGACAGTAATTTTGCCTCACCAAATGTGTGTGTGACAATCTTTGGTACTTTATATTGTGATTGTTGTCACCGGCCAGTTTTTTTTTTTTTGGAGTCCTGGTAAGAGCGCAGCAAAGCCTTCAAAAAAATTCTCAGCGTACAAAATCTGAGGGATTAATTATTTACCGACGCCCGGGCTTCGGCAAAAGCCGTGAAGTCTGGCCCAGCCTTTCATCCGTGCGACTCCTGACAGTGCTGTAAAAAAAAAAAAAAAAAGGTAGAGATGGAGATAAGAGGACACTTTGACCAGACTCGCCTTCCCGTGATAAATCTTTATCATTGGAGGTGATGGCCTGACCTCTAAAACGGGCACTGGGCGATGGGGGGGTGGTTAGGTTGGGAGGAGAGGGGGCGGAGTTACCTCATTAATACAGCTTGAAATCCTCTTGGCTCATTCTGTCCATTTTCCTGATGCCTGTGACCTTTCCTGAATTGCTGCTATCAAAAGAGAGTGTTTTTTTGAAAGCCAGGGCTCGGCTCGGCTCGAAGGAGAAAGCAAAGCAGTACCCGTGTTTTCCCCGCTACGTATTTGCAATGGAACCAGCGCAAGCCGCTTCAGTTACGTAACCAGGGACCTCCCAAATAAATATAGGAAGCACGTGGCCTGGACTTTTAGAACGTATTTTGGATCTGTAACGAGAGTACAGCCCAAGACACGTCTCTCCTCAATTGAGCAAAATGAAACTCTGTCTCCGCATGATTCCTTGCTTCTTGTCTGTTTTAATAGATGTCGTCAACCATGTACAAAATAAAATTGCGTGAGTCATATTGCCATCATATTCCAGTCCACACCATTTACCAAATCAAATTACTTCGGGGTCAACAAAAAATGCTTTGAGTGCAGTTTGTTGTGCTTCCTTAGCATCTACACACATGTTTAACATTGTACCAAAAACTGCTGTCGGGACCCATTATGTGATGTACAGTACCGTATTTTTCGGACCATAAGGCGCACTTAAAATCCAATCATTTTCTCAAAACTCGGCAGTGCGCCTCATAACCCAGTGCGCCTAATGTACGGAATAATTTTGGTTGTGCTTACCGACCTCGAAGCTATTTTATTTGGTACATGGTGAAAATTATAAGTGTGACCAGTAGATGGCAGTCACACACGCGAGATACGTGTAGACTGCGATAAGACTCAAGTAGACCACACCAACAGTTTATATGTTTCATTGAAAATTAAAAAAAAAACACTACACGGCGCTCAAAAATCGATTAAAATGTTTTAGTATGACTTTGGTAAACTATGAAGCCACACCGCTTCAACATTTAAGTATTATTATGGTGTTTTGCATTTTTATATTTGTGAAAGTTGCCCCCCCCCCGGGGGTTCTCCAGACCACCAAGCACCGACATGAGAGACTGTTTCCTGTTTATTCCCGTTTGGATGAAGAATGACTCATAATCCACGTGGAAAAAAAAGGGTGTGTGGAACCAAGTGTCTTTTTGTGTCCCTGGAGAGGGCGTGGCCTGCGGGCCTGTAGCAGGCGGGGGTGTGCCAGGACTGTCCTCCAAATAAGTGACAGCAGTATTTCCTCCTCATCCGTGGCTCGCTACTGAAATAACAACGCCGGAAATGTGTCCCGTGAAAAAACGTCCGATGAATAATGAAAACTCACTACACGGTATGTTTTAGCGCTTTCATGGCGTCTTTTTCTCTCTCTCTCATGGCAGCTCCCCTCCAGCTCCAACCACGTCTCTCCTCTCGGCTGCTGCTTATAACAGGGCGACGGGTGATTAGATAACAAGGCCCAGCTGGGCCATCCACTCACCTGTCACTGATTTCGAGGCCAGTCCTGGCACACCCCTGCCTCGCTGCGGGCCCGCAGGCCACGCCTCCTTCTATAATATTGTTTTGCAATATTATGCAAAAGAGGCTTTTCTTACCATCTGGTAACTGCTAATCTGTATTTGGGATCTGTATAAGTCCTGAAAATGTGTGCATGTCCGCCATTGTAGTCCGCGGTGAAACCGGAGTCGATAAGCTACTTCTTGTTCTCCATATTCTTGCTATGGGACATCCATCCGCTGATGTTGCCATTTCTAATATAAAGTAGTGTAAAGTTCTTACTAATTTACGTCAGTAAACTCGCCATGAAAGCGCTAAAACATACCGTGTAGTGAGTTTTCATTATTCACCCAAGAAACTTTAGTTATTATAAAATTCCAGTCGAACGTTTTTTCACGGCACACATTTCCGGCGTTGTTATTTCAGTAGTGAGCCACGGATGAGGAGGAAATACTGCTGTCACTGATTTGGAGGCCAGCCATGGCACACCCTCGCCTCGCTGCAGGCCCGCAGGCCACGCCCCCTCCATGGACACAAAAAGACACTTGGTTCCACACCCCTTTTTTTTTCCACGTGGATTATGAGTCATTCTTCATCCAAACGGGAATAAACAGGAATATAACAACAATATAACAAGTTGATTCGGTGTCCCAATGACAGCAGACATTGTACAGTAAGTGATATTTTACCATGTTTGTTGGTTTTCATAAAGTGAGTTTTTTTTTCCAATTATTGTGCTTGAAATGAGCAAAATATGTAAATGTTAAATGTTATAATAAAAGTGCCCGTTATTGCGTTGCATATAAACTTTAATTTAATATTTTCTTAAGGACTTTTATAGGAAGGCAGAGCGACTCTTATTTGTATATATAAAAATATAACCCTAAAGGGTATTTTTAATTTAAAACGTCTTTATAGATGCACTTAAACACTTCAAAAATTTAGTTCATCACTATGTGGAATTAAATTTATGTGATGGTTTAAGCAAAGAAGCCGGTGTATTGATGTGATCCAGTTTAAGATGTTCAAACTACACGGGTTTATTAAGTGCAAGGAAGAAGAATTTGAATACAAATCGTGAATTTTGTTGAAAATGAGATATCATTCATCTCATCACGTGAATAATTAATGACTTAACTATTAAGAGAACTGTTGTATTTGGAGTTCATTAGTATAAATTGTGCTATAACAGGGAGTGAACAAATGTGTCGGTAATTAGAATTACAAAAGTGGTAGGATTAAGTAGGCTTGGCTTCTTCTTAATCTTTTTCGAACATGTAAAGATAAATGAAATATGTAGCTGACTACTAAAAAACAAAACCCACCGTAAGGAGACATCCAACAGAAGCACACAACCAAAAATATTGTAATATTTATAAGTCAAAAAGGAGGGAACTCATCTTATGTTATATATATATATATATATATATATATATATATATATATATATATATATATATATATATATATATATATACATATGGGCTTAACGGGGGCAGAGGGGTTAGTGCGTCTGCCTAACAATACGAAGGTCCTGCAGTCCTGGGTTCAAATCCAGGCTCGGGATCTTTCTGTGTGGAGTTTGCATGTTCTCCCCGTGAATGCGTGGGTTCCCTCCGGGTACTCCGGCTTCCTCCCACTTCCAAAGACATGCACCTGGGGATAGGTTGATTGGCAACACTAAATTGGCCCTAGTGAGTGAATGTGAGTGTGAATGTTGTCTGTTTATCTGTGTTGGCCTTGCGATGAGGTGGCGACTTGTCCAGGGTGTACACCGCCTTCCGCCCGATTGTAGCTGAGATAGGCGCCAGCGCCCCCCGCGACCCCGAAAGGGAATGAGCGGTAGGAAATGGATGGATGGATGGATGGATATATACATGTTTTATTTCGTACATGATGAAAATAATAAGTGTGACCAGTAGCTAGATGGCAGTCACACATACGAGATACGTGTAGACTGCGATATGACTCAAGTAGACAAACAGTTTATATGCTCCATTGAAAATATAGAACATTACACACGGCGCTCAAAAATCGATCAAAATGTTGTAGTACGACATTACTAAACTATGTTGCCACACCGCTTCAACATACAAGTATTATTATGGTGTTTTGCATTATTAGATTTATGGAGGTTGCCCTCCTGGGGGTTCTCCAAACCACCAAGCACCACAATATTGTTTTATTTTGACGTAATGTCCCAGGTTGCTTTTCAGGAATTGTCTTTTAGTGTTTTTCTCTCTCGCTCTCCCGCCAGCTCCCCTCCAGCTCCAACCACGTCTCTCCTCTCGGCTGCTGCTTGAAACAGAGCGACGGTGATTAGACAACAAAGGCAGCTGGTTCATCTACTCACCTGTCGCTGATTTCGAGGTCGGTCCTGGTACACCCTGCCTTGCTGCAAGCCTGCAGGCCACGCCCCCTTCTACAATATTTTTTTGCAATATTATGCAAAAGAGACATATATATATATATATATATATATATATATATATATATATATATATATATATATATATATATATATATATCCATCCATCCATTTCCTACCGCCCATTCCCTTTGGATTAGCTGGTGTCTATCTCAGCTACAATCGGGCGGAAGGCGGTATACACCCTGGACAAGTCGCCTCCTCATTGCAGGGCTGTATATATATGTATATATATATATATATATATATATATATATATATATATATATATATATGTATATACATATATGTATGTTTGTTTTTAAAAAGTTAAAAGTTAAAGTACCAATGTTTGTCACACACACACTAGGTGTGGCGAAATTATTCTTTGCATTTCACCCATCACCCTTGATCACTTTTGTGTATGTGTGTGTGTCATTGTGTATATATATACATACACACACGTACGTATGTATGTATGCGTGTGTGTGTGTGTGTATATATACATATATATATATATATATATATATATATATATATATATATATATATATATATATACATATATATATTAGGGGTGGGCAAATTAATGTGTTAATTACGAGTTAACTCATCAATCTATTAACGCCGACAATTATTTTATCGCACATTTGCGTATGTTGATTACATGCTTTTATTTTGTTAACGCTTTTTCTTAGCAAGATGGCGGCGCCCGGACGGGCTTCAGCATCGAGGGGCTCTTGGTAAAGATGGAACATTTGGCAAAAATACCGGACAATTCTGCAAATTTCATGGCTGGCTTACAGCGTGGTCACTCCGGGATCACTTACGACCGCCAGACAATTCTGGATGTGGATAGATCGGGCCGTTTTGGACTCAATGACGCGTGCTTGCTAGACCGGCTAGCTAGCATGGGAATACTTTGCCGGCTACATCCAGCGGGCTGTGAAGCAGCGGAGTATATGTGTTGTCTCTCTATTTATGAATAATGCAGACGAGGCGTGTTGGCTGAGTTCTTAACGTTTACTTTCAGAGCGTGCATATCACAACATACAAGATGCCGTCATGGCGACACACAACCTATACCGGGCTACCGCGCATGCTCGTCACTCCTGTTGCATGCTGGGTAGGGTAGTTATTTTTTTCCCTGGCTCATAACATCACAATATAGTACCATGTATATGATGCGTTCAGTTTATCAAAGCACCAAGCAAACAATCGGAAAATTCCCATCATATCAATTCCTAGATATGGTCATGATTGTTTTAAGTGCACTATGCAGAATAAACACAACATTATTAATATTGCTTCTACGGATAATTTCATCAAAAATTCCCTAAAACAGCCCACTACCTATAATATAGGTTTTTTTAAACATAAGATCCCTGATAAAAAAAAAATGTTTCTGCTGTTACCTCAGAAATTGCCTGTTCAGATGTTATGATTGTAGCTCAGAGATTGGTATGTAGATTTTATTTATTTTCCAAAACAAACAGGATAACTTAAATACTCTGGCAGTGGCAATAAGCTTAAATGTTTGTATTTACATTTTTTGAGTTTATTTTCATAAAATATGCTATTTAATTGCTACTGTTTAACAAAGACTGATTTAAATTGTGTTTGCACAACAAATGTTGTGGCTCTTTTGTTCATGTGGGAGAATATTCCAATAAAGGTGCACTACACACTACTTTTTAATTCATTATTGGGCTTTGCGTATACAATGCAGTTAATCGCGATTAATCGGAGAAATAGTGCGATTAACTTCGATTAAAATTTGTAATTGTTGCCCAGCCCTAATAAATATATATATATATATATATATATATATATATATATATATATATATATATATATATATATATATATATATATATATATATATATATATATATATATATATATATATATATTAGAGTTTTAACTTGCATTTACAGATGTAGCGACAGACTGTTCTTACTGACAGTGGTTTTCTGAAGTGTTCCTGAGCCCATGTGGTGATATCTTTTACACACTGATGCAGTACCACCTGAGAGGCATTCAGTGTTGGTTTTCAGCCTTCCTGCTAACATGCAGTGATTTATCCAGATGTTCCTAACCATTTGATGATATTACAGACCGTAGATGGTGAAATCGCAAAATTCCTTGCAATAGCTGGTTGAGAAATGTTCTTCTTAAACAGTTTTACTCAGGCATTTGTTCACAAAGTGGTGAGCCTCGCCCCCATCCTTGTTTGTGAATGACTGAGCATTTCATGGAAGCCGCTTTCATACCCAATCATGGAACTCACCTGTTCCCAATTAACCTGTTCACCAGTGGGATGTTTCAAATAAGTGTTTGATGAGCACTCCTCAACTTTCTCAGTCTTTTCAGCTTTTTTGAAACATGTTGCAGGCATGAAATTCCAAATGAGCGAAAAATAAAGTTTACCAGTTCGAACTTTAAATATATTGTATTTGCAGTTTATTCAATTGAATATCGGTCGAAAAGGATTTGCAAATCATTGTATTCTGTTTTTATTTACCATTTACACATCGTGGCAACTTCACTGGTTTGGGGTTTTGTAGTTATTTGAATGACAGGACCTTCCAAAGCCTCATGTTGGTTTTAGTACTTTTGCAGCAATAGTCCATGTGAGACATGGTTGCCTATAGGGTGGTCTGGAACTTCTTTGCACCCGCGTTTCCTGTTCTACGAGTGCGACACTCCTAAGACATTAGCATCGAAAAATGACAAAGAGCACTGTCTCACGCCTGCGGGAGTTCAATCGTTCAGTGTTAGCTATTTCTTTCCATAAAATGACAGAATGGTTATTAATTCCTTTCGGAAGCCGAGGTTTTGTGTCACAGCCCGGCCTCTGACTCTAATTATAGTGTGATTAATTCTGTGGTAATTTTGACAGTTCCCGAAACCACACTATTTGGTCGAAAATGATTAATGATGACAATAAACTAGAAGTACTGATGATGGATGGTCATTGTCAAGAGATTAAGGAACACTTATTCTCTCAGTGCTGCCATTCATGTTCACCACCTATGCAATACAATCTACTGTTAGCGTGTCGTATGTAAGACTGTATTATCTACCAAATGACAGACCGGGGCAAAATACGGCCCGTTAAGATTTTTTATCTCGCCTTTTCTACATAATTTTTTTTGACATTTGTAACATCGAAACTGTTGCCGCCATTATCCTCTTAAGGCCCAAGCTGTTTGTTCACATGCTTTTTTGCTATTACTCTTTGCTATTTGGGCTTGCTGGACCCTAATTAGAATAAAAACTAAGAATCATCTTTTGATATGATGTACTTAGTCCATAAGTACACATATGTGTACTTCATGTTAAGTGGCATGCTAATTCTTCTTTTTTTCCCCAAAATTCCATTGTATGCTATACTCTTTTGACACCACCAGATGGCAGTATGAGTGTCCACATATGTGGCCATGAGACCCCAATTCAGTAGTGTACACAATTTTGGAAATAAGAGCTAAGTCGGACACGTTTCCAGAGAGGGTTGGACTCCGCCAAAGCTGCCCTTTGTCACCGATTCTGTTCATAACTTTTATGGACAGAATTTGTAGGTGCAGTCAAGGCGTTGAGGGGATCCGGTTTGGTGGCTGCAGGATTAGGTCTCTTGTTTTTGCAGATGATGTGGTGCTGATGGCTACATCTGGCCAGGATCTCAGATCTCACTGGATCGGTTCCCAGCCGAGTGTGAATCGACTGGGATGAGAATCAGTACCTCCAAGTCCGAGTCCATGGTTCTCGCCCGTAAAAGGGTGGAGTGCCATCTCCGGGTTGGGGAGGAGACCCTTCCCCAAGTGGAGGAGTTCAAGTACCTCAGAGTCTTGTTCCCGAGTGAGGGAAGTGTGGATCGTGAGATCGACAGGCGAAACGGTGTGGGCGGCTGTATCGATCCGTTGTGGTGAAGAAGGAGCTGAGCCGGAAGGCAAAGCTCTCACTTTACGGGTCGATCTACGTTCCCATCCTCACCTATGGTCATGAGCTTTGGGTTATGACCGAAAGGACAAGATCACAAGTACAAGCGGCCGAAATAAGTTTCCTCCGCCGGCTGGCGGGTCTCCCTTAGAGAAAGGATGAGAAGCTCTGTCATCCGGGAGGAGCTCAAAGTAAATTAAAGCCACTGCTCCTCCACATCAAGAGGAGCCAGATGAGGTGGTTAGGGCATTTGGTCAGGATGCCACCCGAACGCCTCCTTGGGGAGGTGTTTCGGGCACGTCCGACCGGTAGGAGGCCACGGGGAAGACCCAGGACACGTTGGGAAGATTATGTCTCCGGGCTGGCCTGGGATCGCCTCGGGATCCCCCGGGAAGAGCTGGACGAAGTGGCTGGGGAGAGGGAAGTCTGGTTTTCCCTACTTAGGCTGCTGCCCCCACGACCCAACCTCGGATAAGTGGAAGAAGATGGATGGGTGGATAGAGCTAAAATGTGCTCTCCATGCATGTGACCACTAAGCCTTTAGAGGCTAAGATGTGCAGTGCTGTTTTCAAATTACCGTAAGTCTTGAACTATAGAAAGTATTTCAATGGTCGAAATCTGCGCTTTTGAGTGTTCTTGGTGTCTATGTGTCAATGAGAAGGAGGAGACACCAAGGCAGAACTGCAGTTTAACGGGTTTATTTAAAACTTTAATGAATGTGTGGGGTGTGTATGCTACCAAAAGTGAATGAGTGAGGACGATGTGTGGAAAATAATAATGTGAGTTTTACCAGAGGATGTTGTCGGTGCGTGTTGAATGAATTTTTCACAGAATCCAAGAGAGGAGGCGAAGATGCAGGGGTCGAGGACTGAGGGAGGCAAGCAGAGTTCTGGACAGAGGTCGTGAGGCGAGACACAATCACAGGCAACAGGGAAAACACTGCGGAAGACACAAAGGACATCAAAACGAGAACGAGGAAGAGCACGAAGAAGGCAAGCAAGGAACGAGGGAGGGGTGCCAGATGTGATGCTTACTCAGGGAGACTGGCTACGTTCGGGCTTAGGTTTCTCGTGTCCGCTGGCTTTTAATCCGCTCCCTCTCATTAGGACCAGGTGCGCTGATGAACAATTGCCTGCAGCCTTCTCGCTGCGTGGGCGTGCTGTGTCCAGGGGCGTGTCCAAGCGCGCTGCCAGCAGAGGTCCCGGGGGCTCCAAGGAAAGCCGAGGAAAAGCGAGATGGAGACCGCGTCGTGACAGTTCTATGAGTTACTACGGTAATCTAAGTCACGGCAGCTCAGACAAGGAACAAAGCAGAGTGGGCGGGGTTTGTTTTCAGAGCAGCCAGCCCGAAAGGTGTGTGTCAGAAACAGATAGAGAAGCAGATTTTTCCGTGATAATATATCATATTGCAGCTGTTAATTACACTTTGCATTCATATTTTTAAGTTTTTTTTACATTTCTGTTGTGTTTAGCTTAATTGCAAAAGATACACAACTATTGAAGAGCTGGTCTGAGAAGTAAAAGAGGAGCAATATTCATGTTAATATTCAGCATTTGATTATTCACAGTTAATATTGTAAACCCCACTTTCTTTATTTTATTGTACAAATCCTGTTTCCATATGAGTTGGGAAATTGTGTTAGATGTAAATATAAACGGAATACAATGATTTGCAAATCATTTTCAACCCATATTCAGTTGAATATGCTACAAAGACAACATATTTGATGTTCAAACTGATAAACATTTTTTTTTTTAAATAATCATTAACTTTAGAATTTGATGCCAGCAACACGAGACAAAGAAGTTGGCAAAGGTGGCAATAAATACTGATAAAGTTGAGGAATGCTCATCAAACACTTATTTGGAACATCCCACAGGTGTTGGCATCCTAATTGGGAACAGGTGGGTGCCATGATTGGGTATAAAAAACAGCTTCCCAAAAAATGTTCAGTCTTTCACAAGAAAAGATGGGGCGAGGTACACCCTTTTGTCAGCAACTGCGTGAGCAAATAGTTGAACGGTTTAAGAACAACGTTTCTCAAAGTGCAATTGCAAGAAATATAGGGATTTCAACATCTACGGTCCATAATATCATCAAAAGGTACAGCGCATCTGGAGACGTTACTCCACGTAAGCGGCATGGTCGGAAACCAACATTGAATGACCGTGACCTTCAATCCCTCAGACGGCACTGTATCAAAAGCCGACATCAATCTCAAAAGGATATCACCACATGGGCTCAGGAACATTTCAGAAAACCACTATCACTAAATGCAGTTTGTCGCTACATCTGTAAGTGCAAGTTAAAGCTTTACTATGCAAAGCAAAAGCTATTTATCAACAACATCCAGAAACGCCACCGGTGTCTCTGGGCCCGAGGACATCTAAGATGGACTGATGCAAAGTGGAAAAGTGTTCTGTGGTCTGATGAGTCCACATTTCAAATTGTTTTTGGAAATATTCGACATCGTGTCATCCGGACCAAAGGGGAAGCGAACCATCCAGACTGTTATCAACGTGAAGTTGAAAAGCCAGCATCTGTTATGGTATGGGGGTGCATTAGTGCCCAAGGCATGGGTAACTTACACATCTGTGAAGGCACCATTAATGCTGAAAGGTACATACAGGTTTTAGAACAACATATGCTGCCATTTAAGCGCCTTCTTTTTAATGGACCTCCCTGCTTATTTCAGCAAGACAGGTGGCGACGGTGCATTGTACGCCACCGCAATTGGCGCAGCGGTTGCCCATGGAACGATTACATCCCTGACCGACGAGAGGTCCGCATGCTGGTGCCTACTGGCCGCCAGCGCGGCAGGCCGGCTGCAGGTCGCGTGGGCGACGATGCTGAAAATGACGTCATCGGCGTGGGCGTAACCCGAGATGAGGAAGACGAAGTCGTCGGTGTGGGCGTAACCAGAGTCGAAGAAGACGACGTCATTGGCTCGGGCGGAACTACAGACAGGGAAGAGGACGTCATCGGCGTGGGCGGAACCAGGGACGAGGAAGACGACGTCGTCGGCGTGGGCGTAACCAGAGATGAAGAAGACGACGTCGTCGGCGTGGGCGTAACCAGAGACGAGGAAGACGACGTCGTCGGCAGAGTCATGGGATCAGGCTGCTCCACTGCCGGCGTGGGCGGAGACACAGGAGCAGGCGGGTCGTCTGCCGGCGTGGATGGTGGGGTCTGCAGGCCTACTGGAGATGATGGTGGCGTCTGCAGGCCCACCGGAGATAATGGTGGCGTCTGCAGGCCCATCGGAAATGATGGTAACGTCTGCAGGCCTACTGGAGATGATGGTGGCGTCTGCTGGCCCACCGGAGATGATGGTGGCGTCTGCAGGCCCACCGTAGATGATGGTAACGTCTGCAGGCCCACCGGAGATAATGGTGGCGTCTGCAGGCCCATCGGAAATGATGGTAACGTCTGCAGGCCTACTGGAGATGATGGTGGCGTCTGCTGGCCCACCGGAGAGGATGGTGGCGTCTGCAGGCCCACCGTAGATGATGGTAACGTCTGCAGGCCCACCGGAGATGATGGTGGCGTCTGTTGTGGACCCACTGGGGTGAGAAGTGGCTGTGCATCCCCAGCTGCACAGCTACTCATAGTCCCCCCCCCCTCTATGGACGGATCCAAGACGTCACCAGATAGGCCCACAGATGACAGGGATGGGTGGGGGAGGGCTTGAAATGAGGCCAAACTTTTCCTCGATTTAACTATCATCTCCAGAATCCCGTCAAGCCTCTCCGCCATCGAAATCTTCATGGGGTTTGTATTATGCTTGAGTATTCTGTCACGAAGAGGTAGTGACGAAGCCCAAGATGCAGAGAAGGCAGGCTTGGTGCTGGAAAAAATTATTTAATCTCCAAAATGAAGGTAAAACACAAACCAGGAAGTAGAAGACAGGAAAACGGGAAACAGGTAGTAGCTTACAGCTACAACGACAATACTCCAGCCTACACTGGAGGGCAAGGCAGGTCTAAATAGCAGCCGGCTGATTGACACCAGGTGTGGACAATTTTTTTTCTCTCAATGTGGCCTCCGAGTCAAAATATTTGCCCAGCTCTGCCATATAATAAAGTCTCTCAATGGAAAATATAGTTTGGCTTATTTAAAAGGGCCCCCTTTTGTTGATTAAATGATTTGCTTGAATCCACGCAAATGTTGTATTATTGAACGCTTAAGCACCAACAGGCGAGATAAATGGCCCCTAAAAGACCCCAAGCAGTAGCACCCCCTCAGACGTTAGTTTGTTTTCAGTGTTTATTCCATCACACGGCACCAGTAAATTCTCCCATTAGCTGCGTAACTGACATGGACGAAATAATTAAGGCTATTTTCTCCACATGACTTTTGGCTTCTCTTCCTTTCTCCAGGCAGTGGATTCTAACCTTTGTGTGGTGTTCGGATGTCTGGGACCCGTTTTCGATTTTTATTAAAAGAAAAATTATACAATTAATAATTGTTTTAAACTGAGACTCACTGGCTTTGGCTCGTTTTCTGTAAAGAACATACATCAGAATACGTATTTAATGAACACACACCATACACACCCCTACACATTTCTATTCCATATAAGATGTCCGGGTCCACTGGACCCAAGGCTAATAGAAGAGGGGAAATTGATGTTCTGTGTACCACACACACACACACACACACACACCAGGCCTAGACAGGGGGAGAATAGAGTGTAGGTACACAGAACATCAGAGGGTCAAATGTGCGAGAAAATGAGAGCAGACAATGTTGACAAACACAGTTGCAAGCTTGTGCGGGAACCCGCAGGTGCCGGAACACAACAGAAGAACCCGTGTGGGAAGCTGGCAGAGAAATTTCCATGCAATGTTCATATTGTGGTTACTCAGCCAGTGTTTGTGGGTGTTAGACTTAGACTTACTTTTTATTGTCTCTCTAATTAAAGTACAGACAACAACATTTTGAAGCATTAGCTAATGGTAGTGCAGGATAAAAAAGCAATAAGGTGCAGATGTAAATAAATAGATTACTGTACAGATAAATATATTGCAGTTTTGCATATGCATCCAGGTTTATGGATGTATGCTTTATTGTCTTTATATTCTAGCCAGTTAATCCATTTTAGGGGGGAACAGAGGGGATTATTATGATGCGTTCAAGAACCTGTAACAGAACCTGGAGGTTCTGCTCTTTCTGAGGCACTGCAGGCTCCAGTCCAGACAGAGATGCAGGTGGTCTCTATAGTGCCTCTGTAGAATGTGCTGAGAATGGGGGGAAGGAGCTGTGCTCTATTGATCCCACGCAAAAACTGCATGCGCTGCTGAGCTCTTTTTACAAAAGCTCCGGCGTGTAGGGACCAGGTCATATCGTCAGTTATCTGCACCCCCAGGAACTTGGTGCCGCTTACCATCTTCACCGCTGTGCCGTTAATGAAGAGTGGAGTGTGGCTGGACTGGTGCTTCCGGAAGTCGAAAATGATCTCCTAGGGGGGAATGGAGGGGACTATTATGATGCGTTCAAGAACCTGTAACAGAACCTGGAGGTTCTGCTACTGAGGCTGCGGACCTCTTTATGAGGGGGGAACAGAGAGGATTATTATGATGCGTTCAATAACCTGTAACAGAACCTGGAGGTTCTACTACTGAGGCTGCGGACCTCTTTCTGAGGCACTGCAGGCTCCAGTCCAGTCAGAGATGCAGGTGGTCTCTGTAGTGCCTCTGTAGAATGTGCTGAGAATGGGGGGAAGGAGCTGTGCTCTATTCATCCCACACAAAAAGTGCATGCGCTGCTGAGCTCTTTTTACAAAAGCTCCGGTGTGTAGGGACCAGGTCATATTGTCAGTTATCTGCACCCCCAGGAACTTGGTGCCACTTAACATCTCCACCGCTGTGCCGTTGATGAAGAGTGGAGTGTGGCTGGACTGGTGCTTCCGGAAGTAGACAATGATCTCCTTGGTCTTGTGGACATTCAGGAACAGGTTGTTGGTTCTGCACTAGTCAACCAGATGTTTCACCTCCCTGTAGTCCATGTCCTCGTTGTCACGGTTGAGGCCCACTACTGTTGTCGTCCGCATACTTTACAATGTGGTTAGTGGAGCAGCAGTCATGGGTCATCAACGTGAACAGCAGCGGACTCAGGACCAATCCCTGGGGGGAGCCGGTGCTCAGGGAGCCTGCACTGGAGTTGTTGTCGCCCACTCACACAGACAGGGGTCTGTCTGTGAGGAAGTCAAGCAGCCAGTTGCATAGGGGGGCACTGAGTCCAAAGGGTGCCAGTTTGCTCACCAAGTGCTGCAGGATGATGGTGTTGAACGCCAAGCTGAAGTCCAGAAACAACATCCGCACGTTTGTGTCCTTTCCTTTCAGATGTTCTAAGATCAGGTGGAGTGCAGAGGAGATGGCGTCCTCTGTGGAGTGGTTAGGGCGATAAGTAAACTGGTGTGGGTCCAATGTGTGGGGTAGTCTGGAGACAATATATTCCTTTACCAGCAACTTGAAGCACTTCAATACAGATGTTTTTTTGGGATAAGGTAAACATCTGTTCAGTATTTTAACATAAAAGTGTTTGATTGTGAGGCATTAAAAGCCACAAAATACAACGGGTCCATCAGACCCACAAACCCTGGCTGAGTAACAACAATAAGAACACCACACAAGGGTTAAATTAAATTGTCCCAAAACATGAGTCAGCTTTGTTGTTGAGTATTATTCTAAAATATGTTTCCAGTGCTCCCCACAGATATTCTATAAAAATTGGTATGGATTTCAAAGTAGAGCACAAACCTCACAATCTACATACATATTGTCAAGATCTGTGGTCCGGATCATGTTTTTGTTATATCCTGTTATTTTTGGACTCCCTTTTGTTTCTGTTTTTAGCACCTTTGGGTTTGTTTTGGTGTCTATGGGCGGCATAGCTCGGGTGGTAGAGTGGCCGAGCCAGCAACTTGAGGGTTGCAGGTTCGATTCCCGCTTCCGCCATCCTAGTGACTGCCATTGTGTCCTTGGGCAAGACACTTTACCCACCTGCTCCCAGTGCCACCCACACTGGTTTAAATGTAACTTAGATATTGGGTTTCACTACAGAAAAGCGCTATATAAATATAAGAGAAATTAATTGGGTTCACCTGCCTCTTGTTAGTGGTCGGCACGCTCACCTGCAGTCGACCACTAGTCAGAGAGCTATTTATTCACCTCTCTCGCCACACTCGTCCTGGCTTCATTGTTTGCTTATGCAACAAGTTACGTGCGTATTGACTGTCTCTGTTTTATGCTAAATGGTAGCCATAGCTTACAGTGCGATCGGCACATTTTTCCCGTTGGCCTGTTTCCTGTTTTTTGTACCTACTCTGTTTTCGAGGAATAATTCATGTTCCTACCTGCAAGTCCTGTCCGGAGTCGTCCGTTTGCATCCCGAGGGGAACAAACCTCGCTGTTGGCTGCGACCCCCAGACCGTAACCCATGTTGAGCTGTAGAAACCTTAACATTTGTTGCTTCTTATACTGTACATACTGTATAGACTGTTATACTATTTGATCTTGCACTGGTACTGTATTTGACTACTGTACTTCTACTTTTACTGACACTTCTACCATATCATACCATTTTGGATTAGAACACGACACAAAAAAACTATGAAATTGCGTGTGAACACTGAAATGGGCAAGCTAAGCATAAATGCCTATGTTAGCGTGCTAACAGAATGCGACAAGCGCCAAGTTATATGACTATAAAGTTTACGCATGCAAAATTATGTAAAAAGCAAAACAAAACAGCATCAGACTTTGTTTTCTCCTGGATGCTATAATACATTATATTATTTTATTTTGTTAGAAGTGGCAGCTATTATGAAGCCTGCATATTAAGGAGAAAACCCTAAATGTAGTTAAACCGAGTGTATAGCGAAGAGCTTTTATTTTGAAGGCGGAAGAGTGTGGGACTGTTTGAGAAAGTGTCTCGACGTGTTTTAATGTCTGATCGACTGTTTGTAAAAATAAAAAATAAAAAAATCTCCTTTCGACTTCCTGCCGACCGTCTATGATTTCTGTTGAGCTTTTATGTCATCTTACTTAACAAATCAGTCACAGTAACAATCTAAGTGTTATATTATCACCGCACCTTAACAGTAATCTGAACACAGAAGGGAAGCGCCACCCATCTTTGAACGACACGCACAGCAGGTGTTTGCGGCAGGGATGTTGCCTCTTCTCACGGAAAAATGGTCCCTTCTTGTCAGGAGAACAATTTGCCATGAAAGTGTCTTGCCCAAGGACTAAGATGCAGTGACAAAGATGGGCTAAAGCGGGAATCAAACCTGGAACCCTCAAGTCACTGGCACGGCCGCTCTACCAGCCGAGCTATGCCGCCCCAAAAAACATCCATCCATCCATTTCTACCGCTTATTCCCTTTTGGGGTCGCGGGGGGCGCTGGCGCCTATCTCAGCTACAATCGGGCGGAAGGCGGGGTACACCCTGGACAAGTCGCCATCAAAAACATATTAGTTTTTATATTGTTTGCCAAAACTTTGTCCAGAATGTATTTAATATGTATATTGTCAAAGTAGTACAAAGCAGACATTCTGTTTATTGACATTAGTCACCATGAGCTCCTTAAAGCTCTAAATAGCAAAATATGTATAATGATGCAAAACCCAAAACCAGTGAAGTTAGCACATTGTATATATTGTAAAAAAAAATAAAAACATAAAAAGACAGCGTACAATGATCTGCAAATCCTTTTCAACTTATATTAAATTGAATGGGCTGCAGAGAAAATATATTTAATTTTTGAGCTGAGAAACATTTTTTTTTTTGGCTTTCGCTCTGCATAGTAGAGTTGTTTCTGGGTGTTGTTGATAAATGGCTTTGGCTTTGCATAGTAGAGTTATAACTTGCACTTACTTTAGTTGCTGATAGTGGTTTTCTGAAGTGTTCGTGAACCCATGTGGCTATATCCTTTACACACTGATGTCGCTTTTTGATGCAGTACCGCCTGAGGGATCCAAGGTCACGGGCATTCAATGTTACGTGCAGTGATTTCTCCAGATTCTCTGAACCTTTTGATGATATTACGGACCGTACATGGTGAAATCTTAAATTTCTTGCAATAGCTGGTTGAGAAATGTTGTTGTTAAACTGAAAAATTTGCTCATGCAATTGTCACAAAGCGGTGACCCTCGCCCCATCCTTGTTTGTGAACGACTGAGCATTTCATGGAAGCTGCTATTATACCCAATCATGGCACCCATCTGTTCCCAATTAGCCTGTTTACCTGTGGGATGTTCCAAATAAGTGTTTGACGAGCATTCCTCAACGTTGCCACTTGTGACAGCTTTTTTGAAACATGTTGCAGGCATCAAATTCCATATGCACTAATATTTGCAAAAAATAACAAAGCTTTCCAGTTCAAACATTAAGTATCTTGTCTTTGCAGTCTAGTCAATTGAATATAAGTTGAATAGGATTTGCAAATCATTGTAGTACGAAGGTCCTGAGAAGCCTTGAGTTCAAACCCGGGCTTCGGATCCTTCTTTGTGGATATTGCATGTTCTCCCCGTGACTGCGTGGGTTCCCTCCGGGTACTCCAGCTTCCTCCAACCTCCAAAACATGTACCTGGGGATAGGTTGATTGGCAACAATAAAAGGTCCCTAGTGTGTGAATGTGAGTGTTGTCTGTTTATCTGTGTTGGCTCTGCGATGAGATGGCGACTTGTCCAGGGTGTACGCCACCTTCCGCCCGAATTCAGCTGAGACAGGCTCCAGCACCCCCTCTGAACCCAAAAAGGGACAAGTGGTAGAAACTGGAAGGTTGTATTCTGTTTTTATTTACGCTTTACACAGCATGCCATCCTCAGCTCTCGCTGGATCGGGTCACAGCCGAGTGTGAAGCGACTGGGATGACAATCAGCACCTCCAAGTCCGAGTCCATGGTTCTCGCCTGGAAAGGGCTGGAGTGCCATATCCGGGTTGGGGAGGAAACTTTGCCCCAAGTAGAGGAGTTCTAGTACCTAGGAGTCTTGTTCACGAGTGAGGGAAGAGTGGATCGTGAGATCGGTCCGGCGTCTTCAGTAATGCCGACGCTGTATCGATCCGTTGTGGTGAAGAAGGACCTGAGCCGGAAGCAAAAGCTCTCAATTTACCGGTCGATCTACGTTCCCATCCTCACCTATGGTCATGAGCTTTGGGTTATGACCGAAAGGACAAGATTATATGTACAAGCGGCTGAAATGAGTTCTCCCTTAGAGATAGGGTGAGAAACTCTGTAATCCTGGGGGGAGCCTTTGCTCCTCCACATCGAGAGGAGCCAGATGAGGTGGTTCGGGCATCTGGTCAGGATGCCACCCGAACGCCTCCCTAAGGAGGTGTTTAGGGCACGTCCAACTGGTAGGAGCCCACGGGAAGACCCAGGACATGTTGGGAAGACTATGTCTCCCGGCTGGCCTGGGAACGCCTCGGGATCCCTCGGGAAGAGTTGGACGAATTGGCTGGGGAGAGGGAAGTCTGGGCTTCCCAGACCTCGGATAAGCGGAAGAAGATGGATGGATGGATGGATGGATGGACAACATGGCACTTCAATAGTTTTGGGTTTTGTATGTTCAAGGTTGAAGGCGGTATTAGGCCTGCGTATTGGTGAAGAAGGAACTGAGCCGGAAGGGAAAGCTCTCAATTTACCGGTCGATCTACGTTCCCATCCCCACCTATGGTCATGAGCTTTGGGTTATGACCGAAAGGACAAGATTATGTGTACAAGCGGCCTAAATGAGTTCTCCCTTAGAGATAGGGTGTGAAACTCTGTCATCCTGGGGGAAGCCTTTGCTCCTCCACATCGAGAGGAGCCAGATGAGGTTGTTCGGGCATCTGGACAGGATGCCACCGAACGCCTCCCCAGGGAGGTGTTTAGGGCACGTCCAACTGGTAGGAAGCCACGGAAAGACCTGGGACACGTTGGGAAGACTATGTCTCCCGGCTGACCTGGGAACGCCTGGGGATCCCTCGGGAAGAGTTGGACGAATTGGCTGGGGGGAGGAAAGTCTGTGCTTTCCAGACCTCGGATAAGCGGAAGAAGATGGATGGATGGACAACATGCCTCTTCACATGTTTTGGGTTTTGTATGTTCAAGGTTGAAGGCGGTATTAGGCCTGGGTATTTCATTATTGGCGCTACCTTTTTTTGTAAAACCAGTTTATCATTTACTTGATCATACTTTGACTGGCGGAGCACCGTAACACATGTTGCTGCCACACTTGAGCGCTCTCATTGTGCTGAATCTAAAGCAACAGCGCATGATGTCGAATCATGTCAACGACACCACAGTCGCTCTTTGAAATCAACCAAATGCACGGCAAATTGAATTGCCAAGGCAATGTGACAAATTTGAATCAACGGCCTTGATCAGGAGCAGCCCGGCCCCCCCCCCGGCAGACGAGCGCCTCGCATCACAATGGCCGCTCTGTCATCTTCATATACCGCACGTCAGAGGAGCCGTGGAAAATAAAGCGCTCGTTCGGTTTGACAAAGAAGTCGAGCCATTTAAGCGTCATAGAGTGAGGACGGGCAATAACGCTCTATACGGCGAATTACAGATTTGTGACAATACCCCCAAGCGAAGGCTTCAACCGCTGAAAGGACACCCACGTGGGTGAGGGTTAATTGGATGACCCGATCCATCCCAATTAAAGATTTTAAGGCACACGTCCCCCCCCTGTGTGTGTAGGAGGAAATTGAAATCCGCTACAGACGGCTCGTCCTGTGGGGTTGCTCCGAATAATTGCAAGCAAAGACTCTTTATGTGTCTGTTAAAAATAATTGAAAGTATTTGGGTCAAATACAGTGCGCATCAACACATTTGCCTTGACACTCGCGGGGGGAACTTAACACTTGGCAGTCTCTCAAGCGGTGGAGTGGGAGATATCGATGTGTGCAAGGCTACTGAAAGCGTGCCAATGACATGTCTCCATTGGAACTAACTGAAGACGACTCCTATTTGTCTTTTTTAAGTGAAGAATTAAGTGGTATCCGTGTTTAGTTTTAGTTTAGTCTTTATTTGAATGCACAGAAACATTAAGCTCAAGGACAGATATGTTCTCTACCAGATTATACGAACCCCGTTTCCATATGAGTTGGGAAATTGTGTTAGATGTAAATCAAATCATTTTCAACCCAAATTCAGTTGAATATGCTACAAAGACAACATATTTGATGTTCAAACTGATAAACTTTTTTTTTTTTGCAAATAATCATTAACTTTAGAATTTGATGCCAGCAACACGTGACAAAGAAGATGGGAAAAGTGGCAATAAATACTGATAAAGTTGAGGATGGTGGGTGCCATGATTGGGTATAAAAACAGCTTCCCAAAAAATGCTCAGTCTTTCACAAGAAAGGATGTGGCGAGGTACACCCCTTTGTCCACAACTGCGTGAGCAAATAGTCAAACAGTTTAAAAACAACATTTTTCAAAGTGCAATTGCAAGAACTTTAGGGATTTCAACATCTACGGTCGATAATATCATCAAAAGGTTCAGAGAATCTGGAGAAATCCCTCCAGGTAAGCGGCATGGCCAGAAACCAACATTGAATGACCGTGGCCTTCGATCCTCCAGATGGCACTGTATCGAAAACCCGACATCAATCTATAAAAGATATCACCACATGTGCTCAGGAACACTTCAGAAAACCACTGTCACTAAATACAGTTTGTCGCTACATCTCTAAGTGCAAGTTAAAGCTCTACTATGCGAAGCGAAAGCCATTTATCAACAACATCCAGAAACACCGCCGACTTCTCTGGGCCCGAGATCATTTAAGATGGACTGATGCAAAGTGGAAAAGTTTTCTGTTGTCTGATGAGTCCACATTTCTAATTTTTTGGGGAAATATTCGACATCGTGTCATCCGGACCAAAGGGGAAGCGAACCATCCAGAATCTTATCGACGCAAAGTTCAAAGACCAGCATCTGTGATGGTATGGGGGTGCATTAGTGCCCAAGGCATGGGTAACTTACACATCTGTGAAGGCACCCTTAATGCTGAAAGGTACATACAGGTTTTGGAACAACATATGTTGCCATCTACGCGCAATCTTTTTCATGGACGCCCCTGTTTATTTCAGTAAGACAATGCCAAGCCACATTCAGCACGTGTTACAACAGCGTGGCTTCGTAAAAAAAGAGTGTGGGTACTTTCCTGGCCCGCCTGCAGTCCAGACCTGGCGCATTATGAAGCGTAAAATACGACAGCGGAGACCCTGGACTGTTGAACGACCGAAGCTCTACATAAAACAAGAATGGGAAAGAATTACACTTTCAAAGCTTCAACAATTAGTTTCTTCAGTTCCCAGACGTTTGTTGAGTAAGTTAAAATAAAAGGTGATGCAACACAGTGGTGGACATGCCCTTTCCCAACTGCTTCGACACATGTTACAGCCATGAAATTGTGTGTTAATTATTATTTGCAAAAAAAAAAAAAAGTTCAGTAGGCCTTTAAAAACACTCAATAAATGTTTGGGAACTGAGGAAACTAATTGTTGAAGCTTTGAAAGTGGAATTATTTCCCATTCTTGTTTTATGTAGACTTTCACTTGTTCAATAGTCCGGGGTCTCCGCTGTCGTATTTTCCGCTTCATAATGCGCCACACATTTTCGATGGGAGACAGGTCTGGACTGCAGGCGGGCCAGGAAAGTACCCGCACTCATTTTTTACGTGCTGAATGTGGCTTGGCATTGTCTTGCTGAAATAAGCAGGGGCGTCCATGAAATGGATGGCAGCATATGTTGTTCCAAAACCTATATGTACCTTTCAGCATTAATGGTGCCTTCACAGATGTGTAAGTTACCCATGCCTTTGCCACTAATGCACCCCCATACCATCACAGTCGATAACAGTCTGGATGGTTCGCGTCCTCTTTGGTCCGAATGACACGATGTCCAATATTTCCAAAAACAATTTGAAATGTGGACTCATCAGACAACAGAACACTTTTCCACTTTGCATCAGTCCATCTTTGATGATATCGGGCCCAGAGAAGCTGGCGGCGTTTCTGGATGTTGTTGATAAATAGCTTTCGCTTTGCAGAGTAGAGCTTTAACTTGCACTTACAGAAGTAGCGACGAACTGTATTTAGTCAACAGTGGTTTTCTGAAGTGTTCCTGAGCCCATGTGGTGATATCCTTTAGAGATTGATGTTGGTTTTTTATACAGTGCCGTCTGAGGGATCGAAGGTCACGGTCATTCAATGTTGGTTTCCCAATCATGGCACCCACCTGTTCCCAATTAGCCTGCACACCTGTGGGATGTTCCAAATAAGTGTTTGATGAGCATTCCTCAACTTTATCAGTATTTTTTGCCACCTTTCCCAACTTCTTTGTCACGTGTTGCCGGCATCAAATTCTAAAGTTAATGATTATTTGAAAAAAAAAGTTCATCAGTTTGAACATCAAATATGTTGTCTTTGTAGCATATTCAACTGAATATGGGTTGAAAATTATTTGCAAATCATTGTATTCTGTTTATATTTACATCTCACACAATTTCCCAACTCATATGGAAACGGGGTTTGTCAAAACAACCATGATTTTAACAGACACACGTTACATTTTACAACAAAAATGTTGTCACGGATGAATATAGTACACATTAAGTTGATCTGTCAAACATAGTGGCCACCTTAGTGACCGTGTGAGCAGCTTTGATTGCTCCGAAGCCACTTTTTAACTTCAATTATGAATGAAGAGTAATCCGTCAGACTTTTCAAATTTGTTGTGAGGTTGTTCCATTCCTTTATGGCTTTATATGACTGTCTTTTAGGTCTTTGCAAAATAAATGTAAAGTGGAGATGTGCCAATCTCATCAGTATCGGCCAGTTTTATGATACATTACGTGATCACCATTTCCTATTGATGCCTCTCAATGATGACTCATTCCTTGCTGACGGTTATTTTTAGTACCCCGGCTGACAGTCTACCAGCTAATTAGCATATTTTCATACACGGTATAGAGCCGCTCCCCTAAGTGTATAATAATCACATCCATTGTGGAAAAAACTGCCTTTCTAAGTATCTGAAGTAGCATTATCACTGGAAGAACAGGCTGAACGTTTCACACCGAGAGCAAGCTACGTCCAAGTATGCAAGAAATAGGATTCAGCAGTATACTGTCGTCTTTGCACTCTGCTTGCCGCGCCTCGGTCGTGTCACGCCCACATGCTGGCAAGGCTGTGGGCGATCAGCAAACAGCGCACTTGGAGATGGTGAGAGGGGGCTGTATAAAGGACCAGTGGACCCAAGGATCCATGCAGGAACTTAGTTTACCCTTTTGTGTACCGTAAGATGGAGCCTTATGCTCTCTCTCTCTCTCTATGCGTTTTCCCTCCGTGTCTGACATCCTTGTTTGTTCTCCCGTAGTTCCTTCCCGAGTCTTCCATTGTTTTCCCCCGTAGACTTTGGACTACCTTCCTCGATCCTTGACACTCGCCCGGACACGGACCTTGTCACTCCTTTCCTGCCCTGGACCACCTGCCTACCCCACGGACTGCCTCATTTCTTCGCTCTCAACATTTGGTAACACACACCTCAGCTAACTACACACATAGCCTCACACACACACACTCTTGGGTTTTGTCAATCTCCATTTGTTGAGTGTAGTTTATTAATTAATTTTGTTTATTATTATATTATACATATTGATTATTTATATATGATACATTATTGAAAATTAATGCCCCCTAGGGTCTGAGTCGTCAACTCCCTCTGTTAAACCATAACAAATACAGTAGGGCAGGCTTGGGCAATTATTTTGACTCAGGGGGCCAAATTTAGAGAAAAAAATTGTCTGGGTGCCAGTATATCTATTTTTAGGAACACTAATACAAAACCTCACAATAATGCTAAAAACATTACCACACACCGCCTTAAAAAATGGAATGGAGACACCTAAAATGTACATGAAAATAAAGAATGTGGGATTTACAAAATTAACTATGAACGATAAAACACTGACTATTGACATCATCATAATTGGCGGTCACTTGAACAAGTATGACGATCCTCCTGGTAAGGGTATATCCCTTTATGGAGGATGCCTGCATAATGTGGGGAGACTCGTGCACAGACAGTCACCACACGATCCTTGACAGAATCGGGTCGGAGTCGAGTGGCATGAAGTCCAAGATGACTGGGGAAAGTCTGGCATACTAGCCAACCCTCCCGGATTTTCTGGGAGACTCCTGAAATTCAGCGCCTCTCCCGAAAACCTCCCGGAAGAAATTTTCCACCGAAAATCTCCCGAAATTCAGTTGGAGCTGGAGGCCACGCCCCCTCCAGCTCAAACATGCACAGTTCGAAGCTTGAAAGGGAGGATTGCAGGCGGATCTGACGGCATTTAAAGTCATTTATAAAAACGACTGCTAATCCTCCTCCTTTTCGACTGGACGACCGCGGACATTTAAAGTAGGAACACTCAGGAGGCAGAAGTTCATTAAGAGGGGCGGACACACCGGCTCTCAGCCATGTTTCCGTCACACAGAGGAAGTCAAGTCCGCGGGAAGTGAAGAAATCCTTCAGAATAAACGTTTTGTTCGTCAAAGATCTTGCGTTCACAAGACCGAACCTGGCGGGGGCCAGAGCGTCCAAGGGCGCAGGTAATCCAGGTGCAGCCCGACAGACAGCCCGCAGGTGGCGGGGGAGAGGAGCCACAAGGCGGGAAAGGAAGGCAGGAATCCGGCCGGGTGAAAAAGCTGGCTGGGACGTCGAAAAACCAACGTCGAAGTTGATCATATCAGTGGGAAAGGGGAAAAGATCCAACAGTGTTTGGAGGTCATACTCAAGCAGTGAGCTGACAGAGACGAAAATAGACGCAAACAACACAAAAGGGAACAGAGCTGACAGCGAGAGACGGCAGGGCTAAGCACATACTGCCGCCAGCTTCTGGAAACTCGGAAGTGACGTTATTCAAATAGTGAAAGGTAAGTGTTGTTGTTTTTTTCTTAGTAGCCAGCAAGCACAGTACAGTTAGTAGAACAACAGTGTTTTTATTACCGTGTATTTGATAGACGCCGTCTGAAATTCAACAATTTATTTTATTTATATATATATATATAATAAAATAAATATAAATAGCTAGAATTCACTGAAAGTTAAGTATTTCATACATATACTGTATATGTATATCTGCGATAAGTTGGCGACTTGTCCAGGGTGTACGCCGCCTTCCGCCCGATTGTAGCTGAGATAGGCGCCCGCGCCTCCAAAAGGGAATAAGCGGTAGAAATGGATGGATGGATATATGTATATATATTTTGTGATATATATATGAAACACTCGAGTTGGTGAATTGGCTGTAAACATACTCTCCTCTTAACCACGCCCCCCACCCCAACCACGCCCCCAAACCACGCCTCCGCGCCACCCCCAACCACAAACCCCACCACCCACCTCCCGAAATCGGATGTCTCAAGGTTGGCAAGTACGAAGTCTGGGCTTCTCTGCTTAGGCTGCTGCCCTTGCAACTTGACCCCGGATATGCGAACGAAGATGGATGGATGACATTAGAATCATTTTAACCATTTCAAGTTATTCCCAACGTATTTGTATCAGACTGATATGCCTGAAGTTTCTTTGATAATAATTCCTCTGGGGATGGATGGAAACTCGTTGAAATGAGTTTCGTATCGCCCGCTACATTTTTAGGACATCTCATATTTTGTGCCGTTGTTTTTTTTTTCTTTTTTCCCCTCATTTTGATTGAAGTGGCTCTTCAAATTATGATTGCTTAAATTCATCTTTGCCGCCTTGGTTAATTATCGTCATTATCACGGCGCAAAGATACATATCTAATGGGATAAATGACTGTTGCCGTGGTAATGTGTAATCAGCGGAAGGGAGAGACGCCATCGGTGTCAAGAACACGTGCCAAATGTTACTGGTATTGTGAGCGTCGTGGATCGGCGTTTTTATGTCATAACGATTACACACAGATTGCCGCAATTATGCATATTACCCTTGTTTAATATAAAGTACAGTTTAAGAATGCCCACGCGGCACAAAGGCTCGGCCCATCTGCGCTTTTTAGTGTCAAGCTGTGGGACTGGCCGCGGTTCAAAGTCCCCGTGATTAGTCATGACAACGCTCGCATCATAACTGCCGTGCAAAAATATTCAATCATGCAAACGCGCATCCCACCCATACTTTTGTGTATATGTTTACTGCAGGGATTCTCAAACTGTAGTACTGTGTACCACTAGTGGTACTTGATAAAGGTACAGTTTTTCTTTCCTATATGCAAACAGTGTTACTGTTCAGATCGTGTTAACAGTAGTCACAAATATTAAACATACTTGTAGAATAAAACCACAATGAATACTTAGGCCTCCACTCTACTGTATTTTAATGTTGTCATTTGTGTGGTTCTTAATGAATACTTAGGTCTACTACACTACTGTATTTTAATGTTCTCATTTGGGTGGTACTTAATGAATACTTATGTCTACTACACTACTGTAGTTTAATGTTGTCAATATAGCGTTACTTGATGAATACTTAGGCCTACTACACTACTGTATTTTAATGTTTGAGTTTGAGTTTTTTTCGAACATGCAAGTTGACATTATGGTGGTACTTAAGGAATACTTAATTCTACTACACTACTGAATTTTAATGTTGTCAATATAGCGGTACTTGATGAATACTTAGGTCTACAACACTACTGTTTTAATAGTGTCATTATAGTGGTACTTGGTTATTACATAGGTCTACAACACTACTGTATTTTAATGTTGTCTATATGGGGGTACTTGATGAATAATTAGGCATACTACACTACTGAATTTTAACGTTGTCATTATGGTGGTACTTAATGAATACTTAGATCTACTACACTTCTGTATTTTAATGTTGGTTTTTATGGTGGTCCTTGATGAAAATTTAGGTTTACTACTTTACTGTGTTTCAATGTTGTCATCATGGTGGTACTTAATGAATACTTAGGTCTACTATACTACTATATTTTAATGTTGGTCATTATGGTTGTACTTAATATTTACTTAGGTCTACTACACTACTGTAGTTTAATGTTGTCATTATGGTTGTATTTGATGAATACTTAGGTCTACTACACTACTGTAATTTAATGTTGTTATTATGGTGGTACTTAATGAATACTAATGTCTACTACACTACAGTATTTTAATGTTGTTGTTATCATGTTGGTACTTTATGAACACTTGGGTCCACTACATTACTGTATTTTAATGTTGTCATTATGGTGGTGCTTGATGAATGCATAGGTCTACTACACTACTGTATTTTAAAGTCGTCATTATGCTGGTACTTTATGAATGATGAAGTGTGTGTGTGTGCGTGTATACAGAGGGTGTGAGTATACAGAGGGTGTGTGTGACGCGTCTAGTGCAGTAGAAGTAGAGAGATGTCTGTAGATAGTGCATGTTGCATGTTGCTTTCTGCTTGCTACTCTCTGTTTACAGCTACCACTGCCAGCTAGCCCCCCTTGGGAGGTGAAAAGAGGAGCCGAGTGCGTAAGTCTCCTCCTGCTGGTACAAAGCCCCTCCACCACCAAGACTCCTTCAGTGCCTCCTCGTGGCCACACATAGATAAGTGTCTTTGCAGACACCGAACTAAACTGAAGGGGATCTCGGAGCAGCAGTGGGCCCCAGAGACGTGGCGTAGGGACCCACTATTGTGTGGAACACGCCCTGACGCCCGTCAACCCTGCCCCAACTATGGGTAAATAGCCCCATTGCCTTGTGGGTCTGGTTATTTAGGCAAAGGCTAAGGGAGCACTCCCTGACAGAAAAGCAATGTGTTGGCGGTGCACAATCGGCGGGTCTTGAAAGATTAAGGACCCGGCAACCTCCTGCAGTTATGATGGGGGGGCTGTACCTCATTATGGTGAAGATATTGCTACTGGAGAAAGCGCACCTCCTTTGGCACTTAAATATCTCCTTGCACAGGTACCCACTTCTGTCCATGGTGAACAGTACCTGGACTTACATCTGGTTGAAGTCTTGACGGCGATGGGGTTTCTGGCGACTGGAAGCTCTTAGCTAGAACCCTGCACGGCAGCAGCACAGGGGTATATGTCGCTAGCAGCTCGGTTGAGTGGAAGTTCTTTTCGGCAGCCCCCTGTGTGTTTGAGCAGCCTTATCGAGGGACAGCACTGCTCACCTCAATTGACGACCAGCCTAGAAAAGGAGGCCTAAAAATTGCCCACTCAATCTCACCTGGACAGGATACCACACCTATCGGGCCATTCCATACACCCGTGGTCGAAATAAAAATAAAAATAAAAAAATCATACAACTTGAAACTGGCAACATGGAATGTAAGGACTCTTCTGGACTCGTACGGCAGATCTGACAGACCTCACATGAGAACTGCCTTGGTTGCTGCAGAGCTGAATCGCTACAACATTGACATTGCAGCCCTGAGTGAGACCAGGATCCTGGATGAATGCTCTCTAACTGAGGAAGGTATGGGCTACACATGCTTCGGTGAAGGCTACCCCTCAGGAGGACAACATCTGCATGGTGTAGGACTGGCCATCAAAAACACACTGCGGCCAAGACTCATTGAAACACCTGTCGGCATTAGTGAGAGACTAGTGACCCTCCGTATCCCCTTGGTCAGGAATCGCTACGCCACACTTCTCAGTGCTTATGCACCGACCCTGCCATCCGAGTGAGGTCAAGGATTCTTTCTACCAGTCACTTGATGAGGCTTTGTGCCGCATCCCCAAGAATGACAAGATTGTCTTGCTTAGGGATTTTAATGCCCGAGTGGGATAAAACAGCAGGATACGGAGTGGAGTACTTGGCAGACATGGAGTTGGTCAGGTTAACTCAAATGGCATGAGATTTCTTACTCTCTGCTCAGAGCATAACCTGACCATAACCAACACCATCTTCCAGCAGAAGGCTAAATATAAGACTTCATGGATGCACCCCCGTTCTAAACATTGGCACCTCATAGATTGTCTAATAGTGAGGCGTAGTGACATCAAAGATGTCCTCACACCCGTGCCATGAGAGGTGCAGAGTGCTGGACAGATCATCATCTGATTATGGCCAATATCCACATGCAAGTGCGCCCCACCTTGAGACGGCAAGGACGCAAAAGGAAGAAGCTAGATTGTGCCCGCCTGGAAAACCCTGACCCAATAAATGACTTCCGCCGCTGCCTGGCTGAACAACTTGGGGAGGTGGAGTCTTCCTTGAACTCTTTTGAAAACTGTATTGACCAGGACTGGAACTCTATCAGCTCGGCTATCTATGAGGCAGCAGCCCAAACAATCGGCTTCAAGAGCAAGAACCACCAAGACTGCTTGGATGAAAACTCGGACACCATCCACGTCCAGTAGAAGGTTATGCACAGAACACACAGGGAAACCCTAGAGAACCCTTCATCCAGTAGCGCAAGGCAGACATGGCAGATGAGCTCGAGGAGAAGTGCAAATGGCTGTTAGGGGGATGCAGAATGAGTGGTGGAGAAAAAAGGCACATGAGATCCAAACCTTTGTCGATAAAAATGATATGCACAACTTTTACAATGCTGTCAAGAAGACCTTCGGCCCAACAAACCGCTGCATCACTCCCCTGAAAACAGCAGACGGCCTGTGTACCTTGAAGGGCCAACCTAGCATCCTGCTGAGATGGGCGGAACAATTTAGCACCCTGTTGAATCGGGAATCTGATGCAGACCCCACTGTTCTGGATGAACTGCCTACATTTCCTGTCATGCACAATCTGGACGAGCCCCCAAACTTCCTGGAGGTCCGATCAGCTACCCGCTCCCTTAAAAACAACAGATCCCCCAGTAATGACAACATCCCAGCTGAACTACTGAAACAAGAAGGATACTTCTGCACCAGCGCATTGCACCGCTACATCACAAAGGTCTGGGCTGCAGAGAATATGCCACAACAACAGAAAGACGCCAATGTTGTCAATATCTACAAGAACAAGGGTGACAAGGCTGTCTGTGGCAACAGTAGGGGCAGTTCGCTCCTTGCTGTTGCCGGTAAAGTTCTTGCAAAAGTGATGCTCCAGAGGCTGATTAATAACATCACTGAGTCGATACTGCCTGAATCACAGTGTGGGTTTAGAAAGAGTAGGAAGACAGTGGACATGATTTTCACAGCTACACAGCTGCAGGAAAAATGTAGGGAACAACATCGGGACCTATTCGTGGCCTTTGTCGACCTCTCCAAAGCCCTCGACACTGTTCAGAGAGAACTTCCATGGGAAGTGTTCCTCAATTTTGGCTGTCCCATTAAGTTTGTTAACATTCTCCGTCAGTGACCATAAGAGGTCAAGAGTCTACCCCCATCCCTGTACATACAGGAGTAAGGCAGGGGTTTGTACTAGCACCAGTGCTTTTCAACATCTTTTTGCTATGTGTTACCAAGTTTCTCCATAAGGAAATTGAGTACAGCAGCAGTGGGACAGTGGACTTTCGTCGAGATGGCAACCTCTTTAATATCAGGAGGCTTCAGCCTACCACCAAACTGCAGAGGAAGAGGTTTGTTGAGTTGCAGTACGCAGATGACTGTGTTCTTGTATCTCACAGCCCAAAAGACCTCCAGTCTGTTTTTGCTGCTGCAGTGAGAGAGCGTACAGCACGATGGGACTGACCGTCAACACCAGCAAGACGGAAGTAGTCTACTAGTGGAGTTCCAACAAGACATCTACATCACCTGTCTTCACTGTTTCTGGAGAACAAATAGCAATTGTTCCATCCTTCAGATACCTGGGGAACATTCTTTCTAGTGACAACACTGTTGATAGTGAGGTCCAGTACAGGATCAAGCAGGCAGCGGCAGCTTTTGGGAGACTCAGGCGTCGGGTCTTCCAAAACAACTACCTCCATCTCCAAACAAAGGTCTCTGTCTATCAAGCTACGGCTGTGAAGCCTGGGTAACCTACATCCGCCACATCAAGGCCCTAGAGCAGTTCCACATACGTTGCCTGCAACGCATCCTGGGGATTACATGGTGTGATCATGTGCCTCATTCTGAAATATTCTCAAAAACCAACGGCCATGATTGAGGCCATGATCACCCTGCACCAACTACGATGGCTTGGCCACGTAGTAAGGATGCCCTCAGACCGCCTGCCTCGCAAAGTGCTATACGACCAGCTACACCATGGTCGTAGCCCTGCTGGAGGGCAGAAAAAACGATATAAAGACCAGCTGAAGACTCCACTAAGGAAGTGGAAAAACAGACCTGAGGCCCTGGAGGGTGTGGCTGCTGATCTTAACACCTGGCGTCAGCTGTGCCAGGATGGCAAACGCCTGCCGCAGGAGGATAGGACAGTCAGGAGACAGGAGGAATACACCTACAGTTGCTGTTTCCACCACCACATTTACATGCCCTATACCTGCAGTAGGATTTGTGTATCCAGGATAGGGCTATTCAGCCACCAACAAACTCACCAATAGAAGTGGATGTCGTCATTGGACTCGATGGAAAACCTTAATCAAGTAAGCAAGCACTTAATAAATACTTAGGTCCACTACACTACTGTATTTTAATGTTGTCATTATGCTAGTACTTGATGAATACTTAGGTCTACTACACTACTGTATTTTAATGTTGTCATTATGGTGGTACTTAATGAATACTTAGGTCTACTACACTACTGTATTTTAATGTTGGTCATTATGGTGGTACTTAATGAATACACCTCTGCTCTACTGCGTGGAGAGTGAAGCCACCCACACCTAAGTACCACCATAATGACATCATGACATGTCGTTGGAACCCTCCATGAGAGAAAGAAACAGTTGAATGAACTGGAGACATTAAGCAGCCGGCTGAAAAGGATAATTTAAAAATTTGAGCATGTGAAATGGCTGCTATGCCCATGTGACAAAGAACCAAAGTATGTGTGTGAAGTAGGGTTGTCCCGATACCAATATATTGGTACTCGTACCAAAATGTATTTCGATACTTTTCTAAATAAAGGGGATGACAACAAATGGTATTATTGGTTTTCTTATAACAAAACATCCTACAGTACATTAAACATATGTTTAAACATATGGATTATTAATCTACTTGTTTATTTACTGTTAATTTCTGCCTACTTTCTCTTTCAAAATGTTGGTGGAGGGGGGTGTGGCCTGCGGGCCTGCCGCAAAGACAGCGACAGATGAGTGGATGGCCCAGTTGGGCATTGTTATCTAATCACCTGTCGCCTTTATTAGCAGCAGCCGGGTTGAGAGACCTTGTTGGAGCTGGAGAACGAGCAAGATAGACACGGACACGAAAACACTGATTGCTGGAAAGCAAAACCCTTGCACTAATTTATGCAAATAAAAAAGTGTTGTAACCCTAGTCTGGGCTCTTGTGGCAGTGTTTGAAGGGCAACCTCCACAATGTTCTTTCTACACTTCCGCTAAAATGTAGCAATCAGTCAATCTTCTTTTGTTTGATCCTTTACATTAGTTTTGGATGATACCATAAATTTAGGTATCAATCCAACACAAATAAGTTACAGGATCATATATTGATCATATTCAAAGTCCTCATGTGTCCAGGGACATATTGCCTGAGTTCATAAACATAATATGAATTTTACCAACAGGAAAAAAGGATTTAGTGACGATAAAGCAAATCGATTTAGTATTGACGAGATACACTCTTGCACTTGGTATCATTACAGTAGATGTCAGGTGTAGATACACCCATGGCATTTTTTAGCTGTGAGCTACTGTATCCCCCTACGGTTTGTAGTGAAGCATGTTTAGCTCTTCCTCGTCCTGCAGGGACGATACTTGTAAGAAGCTTACTTTATTTGTCGCCGTGGAGGCGAGGATTCGTGATTTAGAAGATAGCTAAAACACTACCAATTGCGGATGGACATTAGCCGCTAGCTAGCTAGGTAGCCATGTCTTAAAGCACCTCTTCCCGAGGGTGTTTCAGTGTTATAACTTCACCTTAATCTTTAGTTTTTAGGCCAAAATGTGTCCGTTCTCCCTTTTCTGTCTACACTTTGTGTCAGCTTGTAAGTACTCTGTGATTGTGCACTGCCGAACATGCTCATCCGTGCATAGAAACAGCAATGTCATGAAGTGAGAACCGGTACTTTTCAGAAGCGGTATAGTACCGATTTTGATTCATTAGTATCGCCGTACTTTACTAGTACTGGTATTACCCTACTTTGTTATTATTATTACTTTATTCTACGTAGGTGTGTTGGGATGAACAAATCGAGCGCTCCTATCTTGGACAAGGTCGTACACTTTCCTTGAGCGTAAACAAACAGGGCTTTGAGAGCAAGACATTCGACGTGCTATTTGCACCAAATGTTCAGCAAACATTCCACGACGGAAGAACAAAGAAAAAAAAACATCAGTCCATAGCACAAACATCATTACCGGCTCCCAGAAATGCCAGTAGAGCTCTGGCATTGTTGTCATAGATGTCTTCCGCAAAGAAAAGCCTGGGGCTTTTGTACCTGTCGCCGCTGAGTTTGAAAAGTGCAAAAAGTTTTGACGGACGATCTGTGATTCATCACGGAAAGGACGGTGCTGGGCGAATCCGGCCTTTGACATAGTTGCATGTACCGGCTTTTGTTGGCAAGTAGACCACTTTGAGCCGCGGTTTGAACTTTCGAATTACCACTTTTGCCAGCAAAATAGGACATAAAAATGTGTCTGGGGGGGCCGGTATATTTATTTTTAGCTAGCTTGTTGGATCGGAATCTGTGTTTAAGATGGTTAGTGGAGCTCCCCCTGGTGTTGTGGTTATGGCGGTCATTTGTGTTATGGAAGTACCGTAGTTTGAGATGGGCAGCACGGTGCCAGAGGGGTTAGTGCATCTGCCTCACAATACCAAGGTCCCGAGCCGCCCTTGGTTTGATTCCGTGCTCGGGATCTTTCTGTGTGGAGTTTGCATGTTCTCCCCGGGACTAAGTGTGTTCCCTCCGTGTACTCTGGCTTCCTCCCACTGCCAAAAACCTGGGGATAGGTTGATTGGCAAACACTAAATTGGTGGGTGAATGTTGTCTGTCTATCTGTGTTGGTCCTGTGATGAGGTGGCGACTTGCCCCAGGGTGTACCCTCGCGACCCAAACGGTACAAAATTGATGGATGGATGGATTTACCCAACTTGCCAAGGTCACTGGTTTTGGGTTTTGTACATAAAGTGTCTTCGGGGATGTGTTTTTTTCAGTCAACCCAAATGTTAGTACTTAGTAGAGAGGTATTAGGGACTGGGAATCGTAAATGGCGAAAACATGCAAAGGCCCATGTTCGGTGATTCCAAACGGACAGGTGTGAGATTAAGACGTGTAAATAGACACAAACGCAGAGGACGCAAACCCCCACCTCCACCGTGGCCATCTGCCTGGGCCGTGTTGACGTCTATAGAATTGATTTCCCACTGGCAGCTCGGCCCAGCTAGTTGCCAGAAACACAGGCTCGTGTTGACACGGAGAACAATCACTTCTGCCGGGCCCCCATTGGAGCACCAGGACTCAAGACAAAGACCACCGGGCGTCTGAAGGCATGCGGAAAATAATTTGCGAAGATTCGATATTGACTGTTTTAGTTGACTTCCACACTCACTCTTAAAACTTTTGATTGATCAATTGAAACTTGTATTGGTAGATTGCACAGTACAGTACATAGTCCGTACAATTGATTACTAAATGGTAAGTTTTTCGGGGTTTTACGTACATTAATTCATGGTACAAGTATATACTATCAGCGTAATACAGTCATCACACAAGTTAATCTACAGAGTATATACATTGAATTATGTTCTTTTAATGCGGTTATGAAGGAGGATAGAGAAGCATTTTCTATTAAACCTATTGGGAGTGCTTTCCATATTGATGTGGCATAGAAAGTGAATGAGTTAAGACCTTTGTTAGATCGGAATCTGGGTTTAAGATGGTTAGTGGAGCTCCCCCTGGTGTTGTGGCTATGGCGGTCATTTACGTTATGGAAGTAGTTTGACATGTACTTCAGTATCAAGGAGGTGTCGCGGTTTTTATAGACTAGGCTCGGTGCAAGTTGTTTTACTCTGTCCTCCACCCTGAACCGGCATACTTTGGAGAAGTGGGTAGGAGTGAGGTGTGATCTGGGGTGGAGCTCTAGAAGTATCAAAATCTGGGTTAAGGATGGTTTGTGGAGCTCCCCCTGGTGTTGTGGTTATGACGGTCATTTATGTCCTGGAAGTAGTTTGACATGTACTTCGGTATCAGGGAGGTGTCGCGGATTTTATAGACTAGGTTTGGTGCAAGTTTTTTTACTCTGTCCTCCACCCTGAGCCAGCCCACTTTGGAGAAGTGGGTAGGAGTGAGGTGTGATCTGGGGTGGAGGTCTAGAAGTATCAAAATCTGGGTTTAAGATGGTTTGTGGAGCTCCCCCTGGTGTTGTGGTTATGACGGTTATTTATGTTCTGGAAGTAGTTTGACATGTACTTTGGTATCAGGGAGGTGTCGTGGATTTTATAGACTTGGCTCGGTGCAAGTTGTTTTACTCTGTCCTCCACCCTGAGCCAGCCCACTTTGAAAAAGTGGGTAGAAATGAGGTGTTATCTGGGGTGGAGGTCTAGAAGTAACTTGACTAGCTTGTGCTGGGATGTTTGGAGTCTAGGTTTGAGGGTTTTGGAGGTGCTGGGGTACCAGGAGGTGCATGCATAGTCAAAAAAGGGTTGAATGAGAGTTCCCGCTAGAATCTTCATGGTGCTTTTGTTGACCAGAAAGGAGATTCTGTAGAGAAATCTTGTTCGTTGGTTAGTGGAGCTCCCCTTGGTGTTGTGGTTATGGCGGTCATTTACCTTCTGGAAGTAGTTTAATATGTACTTTGGTATCAGGGAGGTGTCGCGGATTTTATAGACTAGACTCGGTGCAAGTTGTTTTACTCTGTCCTCCAACCTGAGCCAGCCCACTTTTAAGAAGTGGGTAGGAATGAGGTGTTATCTGGGGTGGAGGTCTAGAAGTAACCGGACCAGCTTGTGCTGGGATATTTGGAGTCTAGATTTGAGGGTTTTGGGGGTGCTGGGGTACCAGGAGGTGAATGCATAGTCAAAAAAGGGTTGAATGAGAGTCCCGCTAGAATCTTCATGGTGCTTTTGTTGACCAGAGAGGAGATTCTGTAGAGAAATCTTGTTCGTTGGTTAGTGGAGCTCCCCTTGGTGTTGTGGTTATGGAGGTCATTTACCTTCTGGAAGTAGTTTAATATGTACTTCGGTATCAGGGAGGTGTCGCAGATTTTATAGACTAGACTCGGTGCAAGTTGTTTTACTCTGTCCTCCAACCTGAGCCAGCCCACTTTTAAGAAGTGGGTAGGAATGAGGTGTTATCTGGGGTGGGGGTATAGAAGTAACTTGACTAGCTTGTTCTGGAATGTTTGGAGTCTAGATTTGAGGGTTTAGGAGGTGCTGGGGTACAAGGGGGTGCATTCGTAGTCGAAAAAAGGTTGAATGAGAGTTCCCGCTAGAATCTTTATGGTGCTTTTAATGACCAAAGAGGAGAGTCTGTAGAGAAATCGTGTTCGTTGGTTAGAGGAGCTCCCCTTGGTGTTGTGGTTATGGCGGTCATTTACCTTCTGGAAGTAGTTTGACATGTACTTCCGTATCAGGAGGTGTCGTGGATTTTATAGACTAGGCTCGGTGCAAGTTGTTTTACAATGTCCTCCACCCTGAGCCAGCCCACTTTGGAGAAGTGGGTAGGAGTGAGGTGTGATATGGGGTGGAGGTCCATAAGTAACCTGACTAGCTTGTCCTGGGCTGTTTGGAGTCTAGATTTGAGGGTTTTGGAGGTACTATGGTACGAGGAGGTGCAAGCGTAATCAAAAAAGGGTTGAATGAGAGTTCCCGCTAGAATCTTTATGGTGCATTTGTTGAACAGAAAGGAGATTCTGTAGAGAAATCTTGTTTGTGGTTAGTGGAGCTCCCCTTGGTGTTGTGGTTATGGCGGTCATTTACGTTCTGGAAGTAGTTTGACATGTACTTCGGTATCAGGGAGGTGTCGTGGATTTTATAGACTAGGCTCGGTGCAAGTTGTTTTACAATGTCCTCCACCCTGAGCCAGCCCACTTTGGAGAAGTGGGTAGGAGTGAGGTGTGATCTGGGGTGGAGGTCCATAAGTAACCTGACTAGCTGGTCCTGGGCTGTTTGGAGTCTAGATTTGATGGTTTTGGAGGTACTATGGTACGAGGAGGTGCAAGCGTAATCAAAAAAGGGTTGAATGAGGGTTCCCGCTAGAATCTTTATGGTGCATTTGTTGAACAGAAAGGAGATTCTGTAGAGAAATCTTGTTTGTGGTTAGTGGAGCTCCCCTTGGTGTTGTGGTTATGGCGGTCATTTACGTTCTGGAAGTAGTTTGACATGTACTTCCGTATCAGGGAGGTGTCGCGGATTTTATAGACTAGGCTCAGTGCAAGTTGTTTTACTCTGTCCTCCACCCTGAGCCAGCTCACTTTGTAGAAGTGGGTAGGAGTGAGGTGTTATCTGGGGTGGAGGTCTAGAAGTAACCTGACTAGCTTGTGCTGGGATGTTTGGAGTCTAGATTTGAGGGTTTTGGAGGTGCTGGGGTACCACAAGGTGCAAGCATAGTTGAAAAAGGATTGAATGAGAGTTTCCGCTAGAATCTTCATGGTGCTTTTATTGACTAGAGAGAAGATTCTCATAGGAGTGAGGTGTGATCTGGGGGGAAGGTCTAGAAGTATCGTAATCTGGGTTTTAAATGGTTAGTGGATTTCCCCTGGTGTTGTGCTAATGGCGGTCATTTACGTTATGGAAGAAGTTTGACATTTAATGGAAGTAGTTTGACATTTACTTTGGTATCAGGGAGGTGTCGCAGATTGTACAGAGTAGGCTCAGTGCAAGTTGTTTTTCTCTGTCCTCCACCCTGAACCAGCCCACTTTGGATTAGTGGGTAGGAGTGAGGTGTGATCTTCGGGGAGGTCTAGAAGTGACATGACTAGCTTGTTAGATCGGAATCTGGGTTACTGGAGCTCCCCCTGGTTTTGTAGTTATGGCGGTCATTTATGTTATGGAAGTAGTTTGACACGTACTTAGGGATCAGGGAGGTGTCGCGGATTTTATAGACTAGGTTCAAATTGTTTTACTCTATCCTCCACCCTGACCCAGCCCACTTTGGAGATGTGGGTAGGAGTGAGGTGTGATCTGGGGTGGAGGTCTAGAAGTCACCTGACTAGCTTGTTAGATTGAAATCTGGGTTTAAGATGGTTGGTGGAGCTCCCACCGGTGTTGTGGTTATGGCATTTATTTACGTTCTGGAAGAAGTTTGACATGTACTTCGGTGTGAGGGAGGTGTCGTGGATTTTATAGACTAGGCTCAGTGCAAGTTGTTTTACAATGTCCTCCACCCTGAGCCAGCCCACTTTGGAGGAGTGGGTAGGAGTGAGTCTAGATTTGAGGGTTTTGGAGTTGCTGGGGTACCAGGAGGTGCAAGCGTCATCAAAAAAATGGTTGAATGAGAGTTCGGGCTCGAATCTTCATGGTGGCGGGCAGAGTCGGTTGGCGGCGACGCGTAGCTGACCGAGGTGGGTGACCCGGGAACGGCCATATCCGTGGCGGACAACCATGTAGAGACCACAACTGTGGCCGACGAGGAGGGCGTGGCGGACGACCATGTAGTGGCCACAACTGTGGCCGACGATGAGGTCGGCATTCTTGGCGTGGTGGACGCCCATGTAGCCGCCACATTTGTGGCCGACAAGGAGGCGGACACGTCGTCATCGTGGCAGGCGTTGGCGCTCAACGTGGACTTGGCGTTGGCGCTCGGCGTGGACTTGGACTTCGGCTTGGAGCTCGACTCGGACTTGGTGTCCGACCTGGACTTGGGCTTCGCGGTCAACTTGGACTTGGCGGTCGACAAGGACTTGGCAGTCGACTTGGACTTGGCGGTCAACTTGGACTTGGCGGTCAACTTGGACTTGGCGGCCGACTTGGACTTGGAGTTCGACTTGGACTTGGAGTTCGTCGTGGAGCTGCTACTGGCGGCGATTGGCGTCGTGTTGCTGCGACTGGCGGCGCTTGGCGTCGTGGCGCTGCAACTGGCGGCGCTTGGAATCGTGGAGCTGCGACTGGCGACGCTTGGAGTCGTGGAACTGCGACTGGCGGCGCTTGGAGTCGTGGAGCTGCGACTAGCGGCACTTGGAGTCGTGGAGCTACGACTGGCGGGCCTTGGCATCGTGGAGCTGCGACTGTCGGCGCTTGGAGTTGTGGAACTGCGACTGGCGGCGCTTGGAGTCGTGGAGCTACGACTGGCGGCACTTGGCGTCGTGGAGCTGCGACTGGTACTAGCCGTGGATGTGGACTTGGTGCTGAACTTGAACTTGGAGCAGGACTTGATCTTGGTCGTGGACTTTGTGCTAGCCGTGGAGCAGGTCGTGGCGTTAGCCGTGGAGCAGGTCGTGGCGCTAGCCTTGGACTTGAACTTAGTGCTAACATCAGACCTGAACATGGAGCTAGCCATGGACCTGGACTTGGTGCTAGCATCGGACTTGGTCTTGGGCTTGGTGCTGGACTTGGACCTGGTAGACTTGGTGCTGGTGGTGGTGGTGGTGGGGGACGTGCTGGTCGCTGTGGCTTGGAACCGCACTGGGCAGAACCAACCAACAAGCTCCCAGCCCCAGCCCCCCCTCAAGGAGTGGCTCCCAGACACTCTCACCATGACACGGAACAGTCTCTTGGGTTGGGTGGGGGGCGGTGAGGAGCAGGGCAGAATCTTCTCCTTTAAATTCTCCATATTGTCTTTTTTTTTTATTTGTCTTGGTTTGATTCTTTGAAAAAAAATCTTGTGGCTTGGTGGAGGTTTGAGTCCTGGGGGTCATGGTATGAACTTTGGATTTATTTTGATTATCTGCAGAAAAAAAAAAGTTTTGTGCCTTGGGAGGGGAGAAAAAGCAGCAAGGGACGAGCCTGTCAGTCAGCGTTGAGGGGCAAGTCCTGCCTTTCTTCTGCGCGTGCTTGTGCGCTGCTCCGGGCCGTCGTCGGGGCGCTCGCGTCCCAGGCGGCCTGCTGCCATCGCGTGATGGGCAGAACGCTGAAGAGGACATCTGGGTGTCAGGCGACTGGGGGCGGAATCGGTCCTCTGCATCCGCCATTTTCGCCAACATTTGGCTCTACGCGAACATAGCACCGGGAGGCAGGTCTTCATCCGCCAACTCCTCTTCGTCATCTTCCTCATACGCCCATGGCTGGGCGTCCGCGACGAGCCGAAGGAACATCTCCTGCTTGCCGCATCCGTAAGGAATATTTCTTCCACATCTTCTGCGAGGAAGCCCTCGTGCTGTGTACTTTCTGTCACACCTGGACATGGATTTGTTTTGCTTCTTCCACGCAAAGGATGATTGGCACGAGCCAGACGAGAGTGTAAGTACATATTTGTTTATTCAAACACAATAATAAAAAATAAACAAACTAAGGGCGCTCACAAGGAGGTACAAAACTTGGCTACAAAAATACAAAGAGGAAAACAAAAACACTTGCGCGATGGCATGAATGAACTATGAATAAACAAAAGATACTATCAGAGATATTCAATAAACAAAAAACGTGTACTGAGGCAAAAAATACAAATATCTTACATGGTCCAAATGGTTAACAACGTTGCAAGGCGTGAAGGTTTGTACGCAAAATGCAGGCATGAAGGCATGAGGCAGAATGCAAAGTACCCAGAACCATAAACAAAGAGCAAGTGACATAAATAGTGTCCGTGGTAACTAGAAACAGGAGGGAGAGGCTGAGGATCGGGGCGTGACTAGGGGAACCGGGTGGAAACTAATGAGTAGCTATGGTGACCAAGAAAACAAAAAAAAAGAGTCCAGAAAACAAAACAAAACATGATCAAACATAAAACCAGATTAACAGGCATGACACAGGGAGGTGTCGCGGATTTTATAGACTGGGCTCAGTGCAAGTTGTTTTACTCTGTCCTTCACCCTGAGCCAGCCCACTTTGGAGAAGTGGGGAGGAGTGAAGTGTGATCTGGGATGGAGGTTTAGAAGTACCTTGACTAGTCTGTTTTGGGATGTTTGGAGTCTAGATTTCAGGGTTTTGGAGGTACTAGGGTACCAGGAGTTGCAAGCGTAATCGACAAAGGGTTGAATTAGAGTTCCCGCTAGAATCTTTATGGTGCTTTTGTTGACCAGAGAGAAGACTGTAGAGAAATCTTGTTCGTTGTTTGACCTTTTTGACTACCTCGGTTGCCATTTTATCATTGGAAAGATTAGTCTCTAGAACGAGTTGACTTCCTTTGGAGATGTTTTCATACTTTTTTTTTTTTCCATACAAACTTTCTAACCTTTCATTTAATTAAATCCCAGAGTTAGAAAGAGCAATTTAATTGATTGTTCTTCCCCAGTAGAAATCCACACAACATACCAAAAGCCACTACCTCTAAATGAAGTGCCTGGAACGCCATCTAATATTGGTATTCAATTCAATTATGCTCTGCGCCATATTGATATTTTGTTACGACAAACAACGTTGCGTTTATTAATGGAGACATCCTGCAGGTAATTACAAGACTAATTTGGTTATGGAACATTGGGTAAGTATCTGACTTTTCTATTGAGCTGATTTGTTTGGCCAAACAGAGGCCTAATTATCCCTGAGGAGGAGGAGCGTCTTCTCTAACAGTTTCAGTTCACAAGGTCTCTACGAAAGACTCCCATAAACATCAGTAATCCCTGTACTGGGCTGTGAAAGACCTCCCCGTAGGGGCGGGAAGGCTTTAATACCGCGATTGATTTGACGCTTACGGTAAGAAGTCGGTGACAAAATGGGCAATTATGTGAAATTAGTTTTCCAGGGTCATGATTCATTTATTTAAACATTTACACAACCAGTGAAGTTGGCACGTTTTGTAAATCGTAAGTATAAACAGAATACAATGATAAGCAAATCATGTTCAACTTATATTCAATTGAATGCACTGCAGAGACAAGATATTTAATGCTTGAACTGAGCTCGGGCCCAGTAAAGCATTTCTGGGTGTTGTTGATAAATGGCTTTGGCTTCGCATACTATAGTTTTAACTTGCACTTACAGATGTAGCGACCAACTGTATGCCAGTCTATTACCCGCACTCTTTTACGATGAAGCCACGTTGTTGTAACATGTGGCTTGGCAGCGTCTTGCTGAAATAAGCAGGGGCGTCCATGATAACGTTTCTTGGATGGCAACATATGTCGCGGTTTAGCTCGGTTGGTAGAGTGGCCGTGCCAGCAACTTTAGGGTTGCAGGTTCGATTCCCGCTTCCGCCATCCTAGTCACTGCCGTTGTGTCCTTGGGCTAGACACTTTACCCACCTGATTCCAGTGCCACCCACACTAGTTTGAAGGTAACTTAGATATTGGGTTTCACTTTGTAAAGCGCTTTGAGTCACTAGAGAAAAAGCGCTATATAAATATAATTCAATTCACTTATAATTCACAAAACCTGTATGTACCTTTCAGCATTAATGGTGTCTTCACAGATTTGTAAGTTACCCATGCATTGGGCACTACTACACTTCCGTACCATCACAGATGTTGTTTTTTCGAACTTAGTGCCGGATGGTTCTTTTCATCTTTGGTCCACAGTTTCTTAAAACAATATGAAATGTGGCCTCATCAGAACACTTTTCCACTTTGCATGAGTCCATTTTAGATGAGCTCCGGCCCAGCGAAGCAGGCGGCATTTTTGGGTGTTGTTGATATATGGTATTGGCTTCGCATAGTATTGTTTTACCTTGCACTTACAGATGTAGCAACCAAATTTAGTTACTGACAGTGGTTTTCTGAAGTGTTCCTGAACCCATGTGGTGATATCCTTTACACACCGATGTCGCTTTTTGATGCAGTACTGCCTGAGGGATTGATGGTCTTTTATATAATCGCGTACGTGCAGTGACTTCTCCAGATTCTATGAACTTTTTGATGATATTACGGGCCGTAGATGGTGAATTCCTAAATTTCTTGCAATAGTTGGTTGAAAAATGTTCTCAAACAATTTGCTCAGGCGTTTGTTCACAAAGTGGGGAGCCTGGCCCTACCCTTGTCTGTGAATGACTCAGCATTTTCACGGAAGCTGCTTTTTCTACCCAATCATGGCACCCACCTTATCTCAATTATCCTGTTCACCTGCTACCCTGAATTGATTAACGTGGACCCCGACTTAAACAAGTTGAAAAACTTATTCGGGTGTTACCATTTATTGGTCATTTGTACGGAATATGTACTGAACTGTGCAATCTACTAATACAAGTATCAATCAATCAATCAATGGGACGCTCCAAAATAAGAAATTGATGAGCATTCCTCAATTTTCCTAGTCTTTTTTGCCACTTGTGCCAAGTTTTTCGAAACATGTCGCAGGCATGAAAATCCAAATGAGCAAATATTTGCAAAAAATAACAAAGTTAAGCCTCCCCGGCTGCTGCCTTTTAACAGAGCGACAGGTGGGCCATCTATGCACCTGTCGCTATACTCCCAGCCTGTCCTGGAACACAACGCTTTGCTGCAGGTCCGCAGGCCACGCCTCCCTCCACACCATGTAAAACAGTGGTAAAAATACTCCTGTGCCAAACTTTTGCAATGTGTTGCTGCCATTAAATTCTAAGTTAATGATTTTTTGCACAAAAAAACCTAAGAGTCTCAGTTTGAATGTTAAATATCTTGTCTTTGCAGTCTATTTAATTAAATATGGGTTGAAAAGGATCTGCAAATCATTGTATTCTGTTTTAATTTAACATTTACACAACGTGCCAACCTTACTGTTTTTGGGGTTTGTATGTAAGGTGTCTCTTTTATAGTGAATATTTTTATCACTCACTGTATCTTTTGTTATGTCCAGTTCTTATCTTGTGGTTCCTGCTAATGTAGACTCAGGCGTTTAGCAGCCAAGTTTGGCCATGCACAATTGAGCCCGAGTCATAAAGCCAATCCAGCCCCGCATCGATACTTCCATTACAATTCCGTACGCGTTGCATCAATCAGGGTTTATATCGCCGACGACGGAAAAACACTACGCTGCGAGCTCTGCACACTGCATGACATCGCCATGAAGCGCCGCGCTTCTAGCAGCTGTTGTCATAATAAATTAGTCCGTATAATAGTGTTGTAAATGTGCAATTAGTCTCTTGATTAAAGATACCAGCGCAGTTCAGTCGGGGTTAGTGCCACTTAATTACACCAATCCTGGACGGACTCTGCATTAGGTACACCCATACTTGCCAACATTGAGACCTCCGAATTCGGGAGATGGGAAGGGGGGTGTATATTGTAGCGTCCTGGAAGAGTTAGTGCTGCAAGGGCTTCTCCCGATTTTCTCAGGAGACTCCCGAATTTCGTTCCCCGAAAACATTTTCATTCTTTATTTCTCATAGTCAAAATATGTTGGCGTTCTACGCCAATCGTCAGTCTTTACATCTTTCCCTAAGTAAGTAAATAAGTACATTTTATCCATAAGCGGCTTTTGAAAAGGTGAATTAAAAATGTAAGTCAACAGTTTTATTAACTTAAAAGCTTTTTGTACGTAACCTTGCCAGTTCGCACGCAGCGTTTGAAAAATATGCTGAATACACTGTAAAAGGTCAGTACTCAAAAACAAGGAAAACAAAAAACAAAAATAAGGGGTATTTTATTTGAACTAAACAAACCTGCCGATAGAACAAGAAAATTCGGCTTGTCCAGCCTTTCCAAAACAAGTCAAATTAGCTCAAAAATATCTTAAAATAAGTACAAACCCCGTTTACATATGAGTTGGGAAATTGTGTTGGAATGAAAAAAAACGGAGTACAATGATTTGCAAATCCTTTTCAACCCATATTCAATTGAATAAATTACAAAGACAAGATATTTGATGTGCAAACTCATACATTTTATTTTTTTTGCAAATAAATAATTCACTTATAATTTCATGGCTGCAACACGTGCCAAAGTAGTTGGGAAAGGGCATGTTCACCACTGTGTTACATCACCTTTTCTTTTAACAACACTCAATAAACGTTTGGGAACTTGGGAAACTAATTGTTGAAGCTGTGAAAGTGGAATTCTTTCCCATTCTTGTTTTATGTAGAGCTTCATTCCTTCAACAGTCCGGGGTCTGGGAGACAGGTCTGGACTGCAGGCGGGCCGCTTCTTTTTTTTACAAAGCCACACTTGTAACACGTACTACATGTGGCTTGGCATTGTCTTGCTGAAATAAGCAGGGGTGTCCATGAAAAAGACGGCGCTTAGATGGCAGCATATGTTGGTCCAAAACCTGTATGTACCTTTCAGCATTAATGGTGCCTTCACAGATGTGTAAGTTACCCATGCCTTGGGCACTAATGCACCCCCATACCAACACAGATAATGGCTTTTGAACTTTGCGTCGATAACAGTCTGGATGGTTCGCTTCCCCTTTGGTCCGGATGACACGATGTCGAATATTTCCAAAAACAATTTAAAATGTGGACTCGTCAGACCAGAGAACACTTTTCCACTTTGCATCAGTCCATCTTAGATGATCTCGGGCCCAGAGAAGCCGGCGGCGTTTCTGGATGTTGTTGATAAATGGCTTTCGCTTTGCATAGTAGAGCTTTAACTTGCACTTACAGATATAACGACCAACTGTATTTAGTGACAAAAGTTTTCTGAAGTGTTCCTGAGCCCATGTGGTGATATCCTTTAGAGATTGATGTCGGTTTTTGATACAGTGCCGTCTGAGGGATCGAAGGTCACGGTCATTCAATGTTGGTTTCCGGCCATGCCGCTTACGGGGAGTGATTTATCCAGATTTTTTGAACCTTTTGATGATATGGACCGTAGATGTTGAAATCCCTAAATGTCTTGCAATTGCACTTTGACAAAACGTTGTTCTTAAACTGTTTGACTATTTGCTCACGCAGTTGTGGACAAAGGGGTGTACCTCGCCCCATCCTTTCTTGTGAAAGACTGAGCATTTTTTGGGAAGCTGTTTTTATACCCAATCATGGCACCCACCTGTTCCCAATTAGCCTGCACCCCTGAGGGATGTTCCAGATAAGTGTTTGATGAGCCTTCCTCAACTTTATCAGTATTTATTGCCACCTTTCCCAACTTCTTTGTCACGTTTTACTTGCATCAAATTCTAAAGTTAATGATGGGACGGCGTGGCGCAGTGGGGAGAGTGGCCGTGCGCAACCCGAGCGTCCCTGGTTCAATTCCCACCTAGTACCAACCTCGTCACGTCCGTTGTGTCCTGAGCAAGACACTTCACCCTTGCTCCTGATGGGTGCTGTTTGGCGCCTTGCATGGCAGCTCCTTCCATCAGTGTGTGAATGTGTGTGTGAATGGGTAAATGTGGAAGTAGTGTCAAAGCGCTTTGAGTACCTTGAAGGTAGAAAAGCGCTATACAAGTACAACCCATTTATCATTTATGATTATTTGAAAAAAAAAAATGTTTATCAGTTTGAACATCAAATATGTTGTCTTCAACTGAATATGGGTTGAGAATTATTTGCAAATCATTGTATTCCGTTTATATTTACATCCAACACAATTTCCCAACTCACAAGGAAACTTGGTTTGTAATATCTTACTGAAATCATTTAGGACCAAAACCCTTAAAACAAGTAGAACACTCTAACACAAAATCTGCTTAGTGAGAAGAATTATCTTATCAGATAGAAAATAAGCAAATATCACCCTTATTTGAGATATTTAATCTTACTTAGATTTCAGTTTTTGCAGTGTGTAGACTAGGGTTGCATGGTATATCGGTACTAGTATAGTACCGCGATACTAATGAATCATAATGGGTACTATACCACCTGTAAAAAAGTACTGGTCATCCACCTTGCCATGAATTGATTTACGTGGACCCCGACTTAAACAAGTTGAAAAACGTATTCGGGTGTTACCATTTAGTGGTCAATTGTACGGAATATGTACTGTACTGTACAATCTACTAATAAAAGTTTCAATCAATCAATCAAAAAAAAAAAAACTGTCGTCTTTATGTCATGATATTGCTTGTGTTACGAGACTGTTGAACATTTTAAGCTGTGCATCAAGCAAGAATGGGAAATAATTCCACCTGAAAAGTTTAAAAAAACTTGGTGTTCTCAATTCCCAAACATTTACCTAGTGTTGTTTAAAGGAAAGGCCATGCAACACGGTGGTAAAAAATGCCCCTGTGCAAATGTGTTAATGATTCTTTGCAAAAACAACAAAACATTTTGTCATTTCGAACATTAAATATCTTGACTTTTATTCCGTTTTTATTTACGATTGACACGACGTGCCAACTTCACCAATCAGGGGTTTTGTATTTAAGTCATTAAAGCATGTTAAACAGAACTAAATATTCAGTACATTTGTAAAGTGCGTACTTTTTTGTGAGATTTGTATACGCAGAAATCCTATTGAAAAAAAATGGTCCAAAAATATGGTCCAAAAATCCATCAGCTTCCAGTAGGAAGGGAATTCATACAGCCCAATTCATCAAGGTGTGCCTGACACATGAAATGTGACAAATTGGGGGGAAGGGGTTCGGTGCATTGGAACTGTGGTCGCTGCTACATAGACAGGCCTTTCCCACCATTTTTAGAAGACTGTATTGAAAAATGACGACCCTCCCCTCGTCCCCCTACGCGAGAGCCACCCAGAAATGGGGCCATATGATCGATCCCCTTCCTTACCGGAACAAATCTTTATCATTTAAGAACATGTTTAGACGTGCGTTAGTTGCCACAAGAGAATCGACGACGAATTTTTACCACCAGACATGTGGGGGGAAAAAAAAAACAGGATGTGAGAAAAAAAATGTGGCAAGAAAAGAGGAAAAAGTGGTGAGAAGAGCACATAATTGGAAGTCTGAGTCGGAGATATGTGCGAGGAGGACTAACAGGTGACATCGAGTGAATGGAAAAAGGAGAGAAAATAAGATGTTAAAGGAAGAACGTTAGAACCGACTGTCGCTTAGGCCTTTTTTGTTTTAATATCTCGATATTTTTAGGCCATGTCGCTATCAGAGGTGGGTCGAGTAGCCAGAAATTTTACTCAAGTAAGAGTACTGTCACTTTAGAGATTTATTAGTCAAGTAAAAGTAAGGAGTAGTCACCCAAATATTTACTTGAGTAAAAGTAAAAAGTAATTTTGTGAAAAATACTACTCAAATACTGAGTAACTGATGAGTAACCTGTTCGTTTAATGATGAGGGCAACAAGTAATGCACAAAAACATAAAAATTGCAATGAAGAAATTCAGAGCCAGGAATATCTCTTAAGCAATTAAAACAATAATATATATTAAATAAATAATATATATTTGGTTTTACACTGTATCAAAAAAAAAAGAAAATTAATTTTACCTCTTTATACTATTGGCTAAGTTTTATATTTATAAATGTAATTTTTCTCAATACTCGACCTGTTTTTTGTACCTTTAAAAAAGATTTAGAACTCTACATTAGAACACTCTACCTCTAACAAGCAAAAAGCCGCGAAAACGATGATACTGTGTTCCAAATTTAAGTTATTTACTGAGATTAAGTGAGCCTATGGCTTTTGTGCTTTGTTTATTATATATATATATATATATATATATATATATATATATATATATATATATGTTTTTTTTTGCATTTTATTTGAGCTACTTTGAATTTACAACACCCTGGCGCTATTTATTACGTTTTTTTATGCTGTTTTGTACTTTTTTTGTACTTACTTTGATCATTATTTTCAACTATTTGTAAATGTTAAAATTTATAAATTAAGGTTGATTAAAAAAAAAAGGAAAAATAAGTGTGCAGTTAATCATGTGACCGCCTGGCTCTGTTTGATTGGTGAAACGGAGTGCAACATCACCAGTGACTGCATTTGATTGGTGAAACGGAGTGCAACGTCACCAGTGGCTGCATTTGATTGGTGAAACGGAGTGCAACGTCACCAGTGGCTGCATTTGATTGGTGAAACGGAGTGCAACGTCACCAGTGACTGCATTTGATTGGTGAAACGGAGTGCAACGTCACCAGTGGCTGCATTTGATTGGTGAAACGGAGTGCAACGTCACCAGTGACTGCATTTGATTGGTGAAACGCAGGCATGTGATGGATCCTACTTTGAAGGTCTGTCTGACGAACCAAAAATAACAGAGCGGGCATTAACAGATCGATACAAATCAGTAGCGGGTAGCGAGCTGAATGTAGATAAATGGAGCGGAGTAAAAGTAGCGTTTCTTCTCTATAAATATACTCAAGTAAAAGTATGTTGCATTAAAACTACTCTTAGAAGTACAATTTGTCCCAAAAGTATGATGGATGGATGATTCTATGTGTCTACATTAAAACATTCTTGTTCATACTGCATTAATATATGCTCATTTTAAACTTTCATGCAGAGAGGGAACCCACATTTAAGTCAGTTTACCAAAACTGTATTTATTAAACACAAACATTCATGTCATTTCCAAAACAGAAAGTGCAAGATTGTCAGAGACATTTTAAAACAAGCTATTAGTGCACTTTTGTGCATGATGTCACTAAGATGACTGTGGAGAGGCGGGACACGCTTTGGCCTGGCTCAAGATGTCAGCCAGGAGGCGGAGAATGCAGCGGTATGGAGACGCGGGGCGTGGCTGGAGCGACGCTGCAGCGATCTAAATCAGGTGCGTGACAAACACACCGGCTCACAATCTGGCTATCTCTTCTCAGGGTATAAAAGGGGAGAAGGAGGAAAGGTCGAGAGGAAGAGGTGGAGTGTCTGCAGCACAGGAGAAGCAAAACATGAACGATCAGAGAATGAGCCCCAGAGGAAGACAATGTCACCGGCAGCTGAGGATGAGGAGCTGAAAAGCGGCCCGATCGACGCAGACACTTGCATATTAGAAAAAATAAAACAGTCAAACCTGCTCGATGCGATGTCCTTCCTAAATGGTCCATGCAACCCACACAGGTGACGGCTGGAGTCGTTCACAATGACATATCAAAACAACACTAAATTGAAGTGCACTTTTTATACAGGACGTGACTACAATAGTTTAAATCAAATAAAGTGCACTTTTTGTGCATGATGTCACTCAATAAATGTTGTGAAAGACTTTTCAAGCCGCCGTGCGGGTTCCAAGGACCGTCAAGGAAGGACACAGGGGCAGCACGTTAAGACTTCCTTATTTTGCAATAAAGACTGCTTTTCAGCTGCTCCGTCTGCCGCTCGCTCTTCCGCTTGCCTTTATGCTTCAGGCGTCGTCGCCTCTCTTGCGCTTTCAGTCTCTCTCTCTTTGCGTCAGCTTCCCTCTGGCTCCTTCTCGTCTCTCCGCCTCTCTCCCTGACGTTAACGGCTGTCGCCCTTTTATGAAATCAATTGTCCCCAGGTGTGTGATCCACGCACCTGATCTTGATTGCGCCGTTGCTCCCGGCGTGCCCTGTCTTGCTGTCGGACTGCCGGCCACGCCCCCTCGCCGCCATCTTGGGCTGGGCTACGGTTTGCCCTGCCTCGCTGTTGGACTGCGGGGTTTCCTCGCCGCTCAGGCAAATCATTTGGTCTAAAAATGCATTTTTCCATCGACAACACTGTGTGCAGGTGCCAGATTATGCTGGAAAATGAAATCATCATCTCTGTAGAACTTTTCAACAGACACAGCTACAATAGCCATATTCCAATGGTGAAGCCGCTCCTGAACTCAAGACAACGGAATAAGCGTCTGACTTGGCCAATGGAAAAGAAGCTCTGGACAGTTGCAGAGTGGTCCATAGTCCGGTTTTCAGACAAAAGCAAGTTCTGTATTTCATTTGGAAGTTAAGGCACTAGAGTCTGGAGGAAGGCTGGAGAGGAGCAAAATCCAAGTTTCTTGAAATCCAGTGTGTTCCCACAGTCAGCAATGGTTTGGGGAGCCATGTCAGCTGCTGGTGTTAGTCCAATGTGTTTCATCAAGTCCAGAGTCAATGCAGCCGTGTATCAAGAGACTTTAGAGCACTACATGCTCACATCTGTTGAAAAGCTCTATGGAGATGATGATTTCATTTTCCAGCATGATCTGGCACCTGCTCACAGTGCCAAAACCACCAGTAACTGGTGTACTGACCATGGCATTACTGTCCTCGATTGGCCTGCCAACTCCCCTGACCTGAACCCCATAGAGAATTTGTGAGGTATTGTGAAGAAGAAGGAGCTGAAAGACACCAGACCCAATAATGCATTTGAGCTAAAGGTTGCTATTGAAGCATCCTGGGTATCCATAACACCTTAGCAATGCCACAGGCTAATTTCCTCCATGCCACGTCGCATTGATGCAGTATTCCGTGCAAAAGGATTCCCAACCAAGTACTGAGTCCATTAATTGACATTACAAATGTTTGATTTTGTTTTGCTATTATAAATATTATTTTTTTTACTTGGTCTGAGGAAATTTTCAAATTTTTTGAGATATGATTTTTTTGTTTTCTTTGGCTGTATGCCAGTATGAGCAATATTAAAATAGTAAAAGGTTCACAATATTTCAGTTGATGTGTAATGAATCCAGAATGTATGACATTTTCATGTTTTTAGTTGTGTTACAGAAAATAACGAACTTTATTACAATATTGTAATTTTCTGAGACAGTCTTGTATACATACCATGTGAACACTGTATTTGTAATGTTACTAAAATTGGTGGGGTATTGTGAAGAAGAAGCTGAAATACACCAGACCCAATAATGCAAATGAGCAAAAGGCCGCTTTTGAAGCATCCTGGGCATCCATAACACCTCAGCAATGCCACAGGCTGATATGCCTTCTTGCCACGCTACATTGATGCAGTAATCCATGCAAAATGATTCCCAACCAAGTACTGAGTGCATTAATTGACATTTTCAAATGTTTGATTTTGTTTTGCTGTTACAAATCTTTTTTTCTTTTACTTGGTCTGAGGAAATATTCAACATTTTTGGAGATATGATTTTTGAGTTTTATTAGGCTGTATGCCAGTATGAGCTATAATAAAATAATAAAAGGTTCGCAATATTTCAGTTGATGTGTAATGAATCCAGAATGTATTACATTTTCATGTTTTTAGTTGCGTTACAGAAAATAAAGAACTTTATCACAATATTATTATTTTCTGAGACAGTCTTGTATACATACCATGTGAACACTGTAAGTCTAATGTTACAAAAATTGGTGGGGTATTGTGAAGAAGAAGCTGAAATACACCAGACCCAATAATGCAAATGAGCAAAAGGCCGCTTTTGAAACATCCTAGGCATCCATAACACCTCAGCAATGCCACAGGCTGATATGCCTCCATGCCACGCCATATTGATGCAGTAATCCGTGCAAAATGATTCCCAACCAATTACTGAGTGCATTAATTGACATTTTCAAATGTTTGATTTTATTTTGCTGTTATAAATGTTTTTTTTTTTTACTTAGTCAGAGGAAATATTCACATTTTTTGAGATATGTATATATAAGTTAAAGTAACAATGATTGTCGCACACACACCTAGTCTAGGTGTGGTGAAATTTGTCTCCTGCATTTGACCCATCCCCTTGATCACCCCTTGGGAAGTGAGGGGAGCAGTGGGCAGCAGCGGTCCGCGCCCGGGAATCATTTATGGTGATTTAACCCCCAATTCCAACCCCTATACCATGTGAACACTGTCTTTGTAATGTTACCAAAACTGGCTTGTGTTGTATGTTTTCAAGACCAAAGGAGTGCATTCCTATATAATGTTGCTGAGATTTTAATTTTTTTTGTGATTCTGATGACGAACCAGTCGGGTCCTAGTTCTTAACAAACCTGTGAACTCCTGCAGATTTATAACGGCCAGTGGACCCAATAAAGTAAAAGGTTTATTAATCTTAGCCAGTGGTTAGCAAGGCGGGAGACTTTTTGGCTTTGACAGCAAGATCTCAGAAATTTTGAGTAATAAGCCACTGCCGGTTTAGGCAGAGAATACAGTATCGAGGAAGGCAGCCTTTTATCCCGCACACATTTTCAACAGGCCAGTTTCTCTCTACCGTCCTTCTAATTAGGGCCTGGTCTTCACAGAATCGGCTCCAGACAGAACTGTGTTGCCTACAGCTCCAATTCAAAGCATGAGCTGGATTTTCCAGACATGTTATTAGTTGTTCTCCGTGGAGTGCCCACCTGCATGTTTGACATCTTGTACCGGTTCGTAGACGTTCTGAAGAAATGTAGCTGGCTTTTTCTGGAATTAAACTGATTCTGCAGCGGTTTGTATATAACCCAAAACCAGTGAAGTTGGCACCCTCTGTAATTCGTAAATGTCAGGGTTATTTGTTGTCGAACCCCAGGATGCAGAGAAGGAGGCAGGCATTGAATGGGAAAACATGGTTTTAATTTAAAATACTAGATCTAGAACAAACAAAGGTAACAAACAAAAAGCACGCGCGTGGGCGGAATAACAAACTAAGGGAGCTAGCACTGGAAGCTAGAAAACAAAAAGTAACTTTAGCATGGAAGCTAGAGGATCACAAAACTGGAAATAGCTACGGCTAACAAAAACAGTTTACCGCTACGACGACCAGGACAAGATGTAGCACGACAGGTAATAGCTGTAACAAAACGACAGGTAGCACGACAAGAGTGACATGAGGCAACGACAATACAAATGACAATACAATTATCCAGCCCTAACTGGAGGAACATAGCAGGTAACTTAGGAGCTGGCTGATTGACATCAGGTGTGACCAGATGCCAATCAGCCGCAGCTGAGTGAAAACAGGACACAGGGAGACAAACAGGAAGCTGAACCAAAATAAGAGCACTAGACAGGAACTAAGGACAGGAAATACTAAACACACAGAGGAGAAACTAAAACACAAACAAACTGTCAGTGGCAACTCTGACAGTAAATAAAAACAGAATACAATGATTTGCAAATCTCTTTCAACTTATATTCAATTGAAAAGACTGCAAAGACAAGATATTTAATGTTGAAACTAAGCAATTTATTGCAGAAAAGTTGGCACAGGGGAATTTTTACCACTGTGTTACATGTGCTTTCTTTTTAGCAAACTTTAGAATCAACGGCGTTGTTGATAAATGACTTCCGCTTTGCATGGTAGAGTTTTAACTTGCACTTACAGATGTAGCGATAAACTGTAGTTACTGACAGTGGTTTTCTGAAGTATCCCTGAGCCCATGTGGTGATATCCTTGACAGACCGATGTTGCTTTTTTGATGCAGTATTGCCTGAGGGATCCAAGGTCACGGGCATTCAGTCTTGCATACGGTGATTTCTCCAGATTCTCTGAACCTTTTGATGATATTACAGACCTTGGATGGTGAAATCCCTAAATTCCTTGCAATAGCTCTTTTGAGAAATGTTGTTCTTAAACTGTTAAACAATTTGCACATGCATTTGTTCACAAAGTGGGGACACTCACCCCAAACCTTGTTTGTGAATGACTGAGCATTTCATGGAAGCTTCTTTTATACCCAGTGATTGCACCCACCTGTTCCCAAATACCATGTTTACCTGTGCGATTTTCAAAATAAGTGTTTGACGGATAGATAGATAGATAGATAGATAGACAGATAGATAGATAGACAGATAGACAGATAGACAGATAGATAGATAGATAGATAGATAGATAGATAGATAGATAGATAGCTAGATAGATAGATAGATAGATAGATAGATGGATAGAAAGATAGTACTTTATTGATTCCTTCAGGAGAGTTCCCCCAGGAAAATTTAAATTCCAGCAGCAGTGTACAGAATTTAAAAAGTAAAAAGTAAATAATGGGGGTATGAATGGAAAAAAAGTAGAAAAAAATAACACAATAAGAATGAAAATAAAAAGCCACAAAGAGAATACAAATATAAGTAAAATAAGAATATAACAAGATTAACTAGGCAGTAGTGACCGTGTTATGAAAAAGTATTGCACTGTTATTGTTTTGCATACCCTGTCATCCTAGTGTAACCGGTCTTTTCTGGTCTTTTCTGGTCTTTTCTGGTCTTTTCCTCTGCGTTGTGTGGATTTTATGGAACATGACCGACACCATGGGTTGCTGCTCAGATGCACTTTACTAATAATACACATAATACAATTGCTCTCAATAACTTTTTGCCATCGTCAAGCCCCTACACAAATACTTTGTAATAGTGAGGGTCCAGTCCTTAGTGGATCTAACATAATAGTGAGAGTCCAGTCCATAGTGGTTCCAACATAATAGTGAGATTCCAGTCCGTAGTGGATGTAACATAATAGTGTGAGTCCAGTCCATAGTGGATCTAACATTGTAGTGAGAGTCCAGTCCATAGTGGTTCCAACATAATAGTGAGAGTCCGGTCCATAGTGGATCCAACATAATAGTGAGAGTCCGGTCCATAGTGGATCTAACATAATAGTGAGAGTCCAGTCCATAGTGGATCTAACATAATAGTAAGAGTCCGGTCCATAGTGGATCCAACGTAGTAGTGAGAGTTCAGTCCATAGTGGTTCTAACAAAATAGTGAGAGTCCAGTCCATAGTGGTTCTAACATGATAGTGAAAATCCAGTCCATAGTGGATCTAACATAATAGTGAGAGTCCAGTCCATAGTGGTTCTAACATAATAGTGAGAGTCCATTCCATAGTGCATCTGACATAGTAGTGAGAGTCCAGTCCATAATGGTTCCAACATTATCGTGAGAGTCCAGTCCAATGTGGATCTAACATAATAGTGAGAGTCCAGTCCATAGTGGTTCTGACATAATAGTGAGAGTCCATTCCATAGTGGATCTAACATAATAGTGAGAATCAAGTCCATAGTGGATGTAACATAATAGCGAGAGTCCAGTCCATAGTGGTTCCAACATTATAGTGAGAGTCCAGTCCATTGTGGATCTAACATAATAGTGAGAGTCCAGTCCATAGTGGTTCTGACATAATAGTGAGAGTCCATTCCATAGTGGATCACCTTATTGTGGTAGAGGAGTTTGCGTGTCCCAATGATCCTAGGAGCTATGTTGTCCGGGGGCTTTATGCCCCCTGGTAGGGTCTCCCAAGACAAACAGGTCCTAGGTGAGGGATCAGAAAAAGAGCAAGCTCAAAAACCTCTATGAAATAAAACAAGGCAAGGACCCAGATTTCCCTCGCTCAGACGCAGGTCACCGGGGCCCCCCTCTAGAGCCAGGCCTGGTGGCCGGCCGGCCATAGCCCGAAGAGGCAGCGAAGTTCCCCCCTCTAATGGGTTCACCACCCATAGCAGGGGCCATAGAGGTCGGGTGCGATGTGAGCTGGATGAAGTGGCTGGGGAGAGGGAAGTCTGGGTTTCCCTGCTTAGGCTGCTGCCCCCGTGGTCCGACCTCGAATAAGCGTAAGAAGATGGATGGATGGATGTATTATGTTTCTATTTACGATTAAGAAAACGTGCCAACGACGCTGGTTTTGGGTTTGTAAATTGTACACATAGCTTGTATGCAATCAACAATCAAATATGTTGTGCTGCCTAAAATACTGGTCAGGAAACCACAAGCATGGCATAATATACAAACCCTGTTTCCATATGAGTTGGGAAATTGTGTTAGATGTAAATATAAACGGAATACAATGATTTGCAAATCATTTTCAAACCAGATTCAGTTAAATATACTACAAAGACAACACATTTGATGTTCAAACTGATACACAACTGCGTGAGCAAATAGTCAACAGTTTAAGAACAACGTTTCTCAAAGTGCGATTGCAAGAAATTTAGGGATTTCAACATCTACGGTCCAAAATATCATCAAAAGGTTCAGAGAATCTGGAGAAATCACTCCACGTAAGCGGCATGGCCGGAAACCAACATTGAATGACTGTGACCTTCGATCCCTCAGACGGTACTGTATCCAAAACCGACATCAATCTCTAAAGGATATCACCACATGGGCTCGCTCAGGAACACTTCAGAAAACCACTGTCACTAAATAAAGTTTGTCGCTACATCTGTAAGTGCAAGTTAAAGCTCTACTAGGCAAAGCAAAAGCCATTTATCAACAACATCCAGAAACGCCGCCAGCTTCTCAAGGCCAAAGATCATCTAAGATGGACTGATGCAAAGTGGAAAAGTGTTCTGTGGTCTGACGAGTCCACATTTAACATTTTTTTGGGAAATATTTGACATTGTGCCATCCAGACCAAAGGGGAAGCGAACCATCCAGACTGTTATCGACGCAAAGTTCAAAAGCCAGCATCTGTGATGGTATGGGGGTGCATTAGTGCCCAAGGCATAGGTAACTTACACATCTGTGAAGGCACCATTAATGCTGAAAGGTACATACAGGTTTTGAACAACATATGCTTCCATCTAAGCACTTTCTTTTTCATGGACGCCCCTGCTTATTTCAGCAAGACAATGCCAAGCCACATTCAGCACGTGTTACAACAGCGTGGCTTCGTAAAAAAAGAGTGCGGGTACTTTCCTGGCCCGCCTGCAGTCCAGACCTGTCTCCCGTGGAAATTGTGTGGCGCATTATGAAGCGTAAAATACGACAGCGGAGACCCCGGACTGTTGAACGACTGAAGCTCTACATAAAACAAGAATGGGAAACGAATTCCACTTTCAAAGCTTCAACAATTAGTTTCCTCAGTTCCCAAAGGTTTATTGAGTGTTGTTAAAAGAAAAGGTGACGTAGCACAGTGGTGAACATGCCCTTTCCCAACTACTTTTGCACGTGTTGCAGCCATGAAATTCTAAGTTAATTATTATTTGCAAAAAATACATTAAGTTTATGAGTTTGAACATCAAATATATTGTCTTTGTAGCATATTCAACAGAATATGGGTTGAAAGTGATTTGCAAATCATTGTATTCCGTTTATATTTACATCCAACACAATTTCCCAACTCATATGGAAATGGGGTTTGTAAATAATGCACATGGCTTGTATGCAATCAACATTCAAACATGTTCTGCCTAAGATGCTGGTCAGGTATCCACAAGCATGGCATGATATAGAGCAGGAGTCGGGAACCTTTTTGGCTGAGGGAGCCAAGAAAGCCAAATAATTTAAAATGTATTTCTGTAAGAGCCATAATATTTTTTTTTTATCACTGAACACAACCAAACACGTGCATTTTTAAGTAAGACCAACATTTGTAGAGTAGAATAGTTCTCTTGTTTTTTGTAATAACATTGCTATTCTGAAGCTAACTGTGGAGGGGGCGTGGCCTGCGGGCCTGCAGCGAAGCAGGTCGTTGCCAGGATCGGCCTCGAAATCAGCGACAGGCGCGTTGAAGTCCCACCTGGGCCTTGTTAACTAATCACTTCTCGCTCTGTTATAAGCATGAGCCAGGAAGAGAGACGGGGTTGGAGCTGGAGGCAGAGCGCGAGCAAGAACGAAAGTGACAATTGCTCGAAAGCAACTGAGTGACTTATTGAAAAATAAAAAAATATTGTAACCCTGAAACAGGCTCTCATGTCGGTGCGTGGTGGTCTGAAGAACCCCCAGGAGGGCAATTCCCACACTAACCAATAATAAATAAATATTTTTTTACCATTAACGCAACTTCTTGAACATAAAAACGCATGAGAATGTTTTATATTTTGAGCATTATTTTTAATACTGTGGTTACAAGTGGAATTATTCATTACTTACTGTGTTAAGCAATGTCAGCCCAGATTTATCCGAGAGCCAGATGCAGTCATCAAAGGAGCCACATCTGGCTCGCGAGCCATAGCTTCCCTACCCCTGATATAGATTATTACCAAAGGGCTGTAGGTGTTTGATTTGCACATGTTCACCAATTAGAGGATAGCAACCTTAATGATCCCATTCATTTTTTAACCGTGTTCTCAGTCTGGTTACCGGTGTGTTGCCTTGGAGATGGATCTGGCTCCGAAGCGCACACATCCGTCGGCTTGGAGTGTGCCGACCAAACGTGGCCGCTTCTTGATGGCCATTGTTTGCCGTCCGCGCTCATCAACACGTGTGCGCGGCACATGGGCGGAGGGTGTAATCAGCGGCCCTTTTGGAACTTTACAAGAAGTCATTAACAGTCAAGACTATTGTGCAGACACCGGGATTTCAAAGGTGCTCCTCAACAGCTTGTGCGGCGCGGGGCTGATTGAACTGGCGCACTTGAAAGGGGTGGAAAGACGTCAGGTTCACAGCATCCTGTCGCGGCCCATCTGCCTCGCTCTCTGCTCCTGCCGTCTCGCTCCTTTTGTGAGGAAGGGGTTTGAACTTCAAAGAACGCCGATGCTACCTAGGAGACGGAAACAATTAGACTGATGTCTGGTGAGGGCTGGCATGGAGGCGTGATACTTGTCAGTAGGGGGCGCTGGGAGGCCGACCTTTCCAGCAATGGTACGATACAGTTTGGAATATCAATCGATCAATGTTTATTTATATGGCCCGAAAGCACAAGTGTCTCAAAGGGCTGCACGAGCCACGACGACGTCCTCGGTTCAGATCCCACTTAAGGGCAAGGAAAAACTTACAACCCAGTGGGATTTCAATGTGAATGACTATGAGAAACCTTGGAGAGGACTGCAGATGTGGGTGATCTCTCCTCCCCCCTAGGGTAGTCCGGTGCAATTGACATCAAGTGGGTCTAACATAATATTGTGGAAGTCTAGTCCATAGTGGATATAAAATGATAGTGGGAGTCAAGTCCATAGTGGATCTAACATAATAGTGAAATCCAGTCCATAGTGGATCTGACAATATAGTGACACTCCAGTCCATAGTGGATCAAACATAATAGTGACAGTCCAGTCCATAGTGGATCTAACATAGTAGTGAGAGTCCAGTCCATAGTGGATCTAACATAATAGTGAGAGTCCAGTCCATAGTGGATCCGACAATATAGTGACAGTCCAGTCCATAGTGGATCTAACATAATAGTGACAGTCCGGTCCATAGTGGATCCAACAAAATAGTGAGAGTCCAGTCCATAGTGGATTTAACATTATAGTGACAGTCCAGTACATAGTGGATCTAACATAATAGTGAGTGTCCAGTCCATAGTGGATCTCATATAATAGTGAAAGTCCAGTCCATAGTGGATCTCATATAATAATGAAAGTCCAGTCCATAGTGGATCTAACATAATAGTGAGAGTCCAGTACAAAGTGGATCCAACATAATAGTAAATGTCCAGTTCATAGTGAATCTAACACAATAGTGAGAGTCCAGTCCATAGTGGTTCTAACATAATTTTTAGAGTTGTGTCCATAGTGGATCTAACATAATAGTGAGAGTCCAGTCCATAGTGGTTCTAACATAATTGTTAGAGTCATGTCCATAGTGGATCTAACATAATAGTGGGAGTCAAGTCCATAGTGGATCTAACATAATAGTGGGAGTCAAGTCCATAGTGGATCTAACATAATAGTGAGAGTCCAGCCCATAGTGAATCTAACATAATAGTGAGAGTTCAGTCCATAGTGGATCTAACATAATAGTGAAAGTCCAGTCCATAATGGATCTAACATAATAGTGAGAGTCCAGTCCATAGTGAATCTAACATAATAGTGAGAGTCCAGTCCATAATGGATCTAACATAATAGTGGGAGTCAAGTCCATAGTGGATCTAACATAATAGTAAGAGTCCAGTCCATAGTGGATCTAACATAATAGTGGGAGTCAAGTCCATAGTGGATCTAACATAATAGAGAGAGTCCAGTCCATAGTGGATCCAACATAATAGTGAGAGTCCAGTCCATAGCGAATTTAACATAATAGTGAGAGTCCAGTATATTGTGGATATAACATAATAGTGAGAGTCCAGTCCATAGTGGATCCAACATAATAGTGAGAGTCCAGTCCATAGCGGATTTAACATAATAGTGAGTGTCCAGTATATAGTAGATCTAACATAATAGTACATGTCCAGTTCATAGTGGATCTAACATTATAGTGAGAGTCCAGTCCATAGTGGATCTAACATAATAGTGTGAGAGTCTTGTCCATAGTGGATCTAACATTATAGTCTGAGAGTCCAGTCCATAGTAGATCTAACATAATAGTGAGAGTCCAGTTCATAGTGGATCTAACATAATAGTTACAGTCTTGTCCATAGTGGATCTAACATAATAGTGAGAGTACAGTCCAAAGTGGATCCAGCAAAATATTGTGAAAGTCTAGTCCATAGTGAATCCAGGATAATATTGTGAAAGTCCAGTCCATAGTTAATCTAACATAATAGAGAGAGTTCACTCCATAGTGGATCTAACATAATAGTTAGAGTCTTGTCCAAAGTGTACCCAACATAATAGTGAGAGTCCAGTTCATAGTGGATCTAACATAATAGTGAGAGTCCAGTCCATAGTGGGACCAGCAGGAAACCCTCCCGAACGGAGACGTGTCAGCAGCGCAGAAATGTCCCCAACCGATGCACAGGCGAGCGGTCCACCCCGGGTCCCGACTCTGGACAGCCAGCACTTCATCCATGGCCACCGGACCCAATGAGTTCGTCATCAGAATCACAAAAGAAGAAAAGAAAAGAAACGGCAGATCAACTGGTCTAAAAAGTGGGTCTATTAAACGACAAATGAGTTTTAAGATGGGACTTAAATGTTTCTAATAAATTTACAAAAATGTGTCCCACTATTGGTGTCGAAGCAGATCTGAGCACCTGCAGAGGCTGGAGCCAACCCTTGACCTCTCACCAATCACGATGGCTGCAGAGTCAGAGCGTTTTGGTCGATGAGTGTAGATTAACCTTGAACACAACCTTGAATGTTATTGAGAATATAGTGGCCGGAATCCAATATCATTTAAGGTCATGTCCACACGAACACAGTTTCAAAAACGCATGAAACAATCCCCATCCACTCAAGTGTATTTTCAAAACTACTCTACTAGTGTTGTCCCGGTACCGTGTACCTAAAATGTTTTTCGATACATTCCTCAATAAGGGGCACCACAAAAATTGACATCTGGCACAGTTTCAGGCTTTATTTTAAGACAGAAGCTTCCTAATTGTTAGAAATCTCACTGTCTATGTTTATTTTTTGTCTGTCTTGCCTCTGGTGAGGGGCGGTAAAATGTTTTTCTCCTCCCGTCTACTCCTTCATTGCTCTCTTTGTCTTGTCTTGTCTCAACTTTTTTTGCGCTGTCCTCCAAATCTAAAAATCAGACACGGAATTGATCTGCTGGACTCTCAACATCATGGAAAAGCTTGCTGAAAGGGACAAAATGGATATGAGAGCCAAATTGGACGAATAGAATGGACAAACCATTGTAATGTCTGCTCGCGGAAAAACAAAATTCCTTATCTACAACTTGATTCACTCTCGAATGGCCTTGATGTAACAACAGGAGCAGGCTGTTCTGAAAACATCCCCCGAGGACTCTCAAAGAGGGACGCTTTTGACCTCCCTCCCTTTGCTTGCATTGCATGCAGAACGGCCCCGGACCTATGGACACAACACCACTACACCCAAACACAATGGGCATATATGCAAACACACTCCCCAACCCTACCCCACGCCTTCACCACCGCTTGATTCCCCTTCGGGGTGATGGACGGCTGAGTAGCGCTTTATAGCAGCAGGCCGGCCTCCAAGGCCCCAACTCCCTCCCCCTGTTGCGAGTTGTTGTGATTATATGTAACATGTGTATGTGTGCTACGGCAAATGAGTTTTTTTCCCTTGGACTCAGTCTGGACGCCCTTCCGATAGTCCAGCCTTGAACTGATATGTTCAACTCTTCTCCCCTTTGCCAATATCACCTTTTTCCCACCTTTTTTAAAAAGCGGCATAAGTTGGTGATCCATTGGCGGTCCTGTCTTGTCCCCCTGTAACGCAAGTTTGCTCTGAGTGGGACTGTGCCAGAAATGTAATTTCAGTTCTTATGTGTGTTGTACATGTTAAAGAATGGACAATAATAAAGCATCCTGATCCCATCCATCCTTCATCGCATCCATCCATGCTTCACTTATCAGAGTATTTGGCAAGCACTGTTTTGTCCTACTTATTTCAGCGATCTTCGAAGTCATCGTAGTTTGTTTACATGTACAACTTTCTCCGACCCTGCCACAGAAAGACGTGTTTTCCTTGTCTCAATTCGTCCATCAAACGTTTTTTTCTGTGCGTGTTGATTTTATTGATTTGCTGGAGTGCTTATCTGGCATATTTGGACAATCCATTACTGCAAGCTAATCGATGCTAACATGCCATTTAGGCTAACTGCATGTACATATTTGTATGTATCATGTCACCCCCGATGTCATATACAAATATGGGTTGGGAAATCGTGTTAGATGTAAATATAAACGGAATACAATGATTTGCAAATCACTTTCAACCCATATTCAGTTGAATATGCTACAAAGACAACATATTTGATGTTCAAACTGATAAACTTTTCTTTTTTTTTTTTGCAAATAATCATTACATTTGGAATTTGATGCCAGCAAAACGTGACAAAGAAGTTGGGAAAGGTGGCAATAAATACTGATAACGTTGAGGAATGCTCATCAAACACTTATTTGGAACATCCCACAGGTTTGCAGGCTAATTGGGAATAGGTGGGTGCCATGATTGGGTATAAAAACAGCTTCCGGAAAAATGTGCATCTTTCACAAGAAAGGATGGGGCGAGGTACACCCCTTTGTCCACAACTGCGTGAGCAAATAGTCAAACAGTTTAAGAACAACGTTTCTCAAAGTGCAATTGCAAGGAATTTAGGGATTTCAACATCTACGGTCCATAATATCATAAAAAGGTTCAGAGAATCTGGAGAAATAACTCCACGTAAGCGGCATGGCCGGAAACCAACATTGAATGACTGTGACCTTCGATCCCTCAGACGGCACTGTATCGAAAACCGACATCAATCTCTAAAGGATATCACCACATGGGCTCAGGAACACTTCAAAAAACCACGGTCACTAAATACAGTTTGTCGCTACATCGGTAAGTGCAAGTTAAAGCTCTACTATGCAAAGCGAAAGCCATTTATCAACAACATCCAGAAACGCCATCCATCATCTAAGATTAAAGAAAAAAAAAAGATTAAAATAAAATAAAATGAAAAAATCGGTCGAAGCCTGGTGCCCTGGAGAGGGGGTCCAGACCGAGGCCAAGGGGGAAAAAACAACTAATAGCCATAATACACATGTAAGAGGGAAACATCAGACATCAAAGAACACAAAGGACATGACAGACATTAAAGCAGCAGAGCTCATACAACCAGCCACCAGGGCCAACAACCTTTGGTGGCTCAGTGGTAGAATTCTCGCCTGCCACGCGGGACGTCCGGGTTCGATTCTCGGCCAATGCAATGTACTTTTACCATGAATTGATTAACGTGGACCCGGACTTAAACAAGTTGAAAAACTTATTCGGGTGTTACCATTTAGTGGTCAATTGTACGGAATGTGTACTGAACTGTGCAATCTACTAATAAAAGTATCAATCAAAAAAACTTCTACATACAGCTATGTAGAAGTGGCTGTATGTTCCACGCCATCGTCTGCTGGGGTGGAGAGAGTATGGCCAGAGACAGGAGAAGACCCAACAAAGCAACCAAGAGAGCCGACTCCACTCTCGGTCGCCAACCAACTATCGGCCAGTGTCCAGTCCGCATGGATGAGCGAGGATAGGTCCAAGGAGACTGAGGTGACCGATACCTGCTCATTCAGCCAAGACACTGTGAAACTTGTCCGTCCCGACGCTCAGTGCCATCTCCGTGGTCCTGTCTCTTCATCCGCATCTCCTTCAGTCTCTCCAAATGGACTTTGGTGTGCCAGACACCCAGGAGCTGGTCTCCAGACCAAAAGGCTCCAGGGAGGCAGATCCAGAAGTCCACAAAAAAGCACCGCAGAGGTCACGAAAGTGCCACCCCTTGTCACACAGTCCCAAAGGGTCCTGGACCAAAAGGCTAAAAAAATATATATATAATAACACATGTGTGCCATGTTGTTCCAGACCACAGCAAACATCACCCAGCTTACACACACGGTATTAAATCCATTAGAAGAAGACAGCCTTCCGTTTCCCGAAACATGGACACACACATCTATACCTTTGCCCATTCTGAGCCAGTCATTTCCAGGAGTTATTTCACCCTCTGAGAAGCCTCCATTGTACTAATGATTTCCAATGTTGTAAAAATGACTAGAATTAAAAATAAAATACGACATTTCTGTCAACGAAGATTCGCCTCAAGGCTGTGATAGTAGGCTAATATAGTTGATATAGACACTTACATCATGTGTTGCCTTCATTAAAATACTTATATAAGACTGTTAAAGGCCTACTGAAATTAGATTTTCTTATTTAAACGGGGATGGCAGATCTTTCTTGATCATTTCGCGATATTGCCATAATTTTGCTGAAATTATTTAGTAGAGAACATCCACGATGAAGTTCGCAACTTTTGGTGTTTATAAAAAAGCCTTGCCTTTACCGGAAGTAGCAGATGATGACGTCACAAGGGCGAGGGCTCCTCACGTCCTCACATTGTTTAAAATGTTAGCCTCCAGCAGCAAGAGCTATTCCGACCGAGAAAACGACAAATTCCCCATTAATTTGAGCGAGAATGAAAGACTCGTGGATGATGATATTGATAGCGAAGGACTAGAAAAAAAATAAAATAAAAAAAGTTAAAAGATTCAGATGTTTTTAGACACATTTACTAGGATAATTCTGGGAAATCCCTCAGCTTTCTATTGTGTTGCTAGTGTTTTAGTGAGTTTAAATAGTACCTGATAGTCGGAGGGGTGTGTCCACGGGTGTCTTGAGGCCAGTCTCTGAGGGAAGTCGACGGCAGCTGCATGAACGGCGCAAGTTCAGCCGATCTCCGGCAAAAGGCGACTTTTTATCACAATTTTCTCACCGAAACATGCCAATTGACAAGCGGTCGGGAATCATGTTCGCTTGACCGCTCTGATCCATAGTAAAGCTTCACCTCCGGGTATTTTAAACTAGAAATCACCGTGTGTTTGTGTGGCTAAAGGCTAAAGCTTCCCACCTCCATCTTTCTACTTTGACTTCTCCATTATTAATTGAACAAATTGCAAAAGATTCAGCAACACAGATGTCCAGAATACTATGTAATTGCGCGATGAAAAGAGACGACTTATAGCCACAAATCGTGCTGCGCTAATATGTCCTCTGCAGTCCGTGACGTCACGTGCAAGAAACTCCGCGGGAAATTTAAAATTGTAATTTGGTAAACTAAAAAGGCCGTATTGGCATGTGTTGCAATGTTAATATTTCATCATTGATATATAAATTATCAGGCTGCGTGGTCGCTAGTAAAGGGTTACAGTAGGCCTTTAATTCGTGTCTCGAAGCTTGCTTTTTTCACAAAGTTGGCCTTATCTATCTAGCTGTGGATTTTTCTTCCATAAGGTCATGAAAACACAACATCAAAACGAAACGAGTGACACAAGTGAGAGCGATTAAGGTTTTTTTTTTTTATTCCACGTTTGGTGGTCATAAAGAGAGCTTTAGGGAAACACATTACTGCTACAAAATTATCGGAAATTATATTTTGCATAATAGGGAACTTTAACTTTCATGCGGCTGACACAGGATCAATTTTCCAGTCTGCTTTTCGCCCCAAAGCCTGGATTATGCTCCTGCGTCGAGGTGCCAGCGTACGCTTCAAGAGGCTCGCTCCTCTTTTTCAAAACCATCCCGCGTAGCTGGACTTGCACCTCCGAGAATAATCGAACCTCACGTGGCGACGACGCATTATGTATACCCTAAAGGCTGCGATTTGTCGGCTATTTGACATTAAAGGCCTACTGAAATGTGATTTTTTTATTTAAACGGGGATAGCAGGTCCATTCTATGTGTCATACTTGATCATTTCGAGATATTGCCATATTTTTGCTGAAAGGATTTAGTAGAAAACATCGACGATAAAGTTTGCATCTTTTGGTCTCTAATAGAAAAGCCTTGCCTGGACGATGACGTCACCCGTGTGAGGGCTCCTCACGTCCTCACATTGTTTATAATGGGAGCCTCCAATAAAAAGAGCTATTCAGACTAAGAAAGCGACGATTTCCCCATTAATTTGAGCGAGGATGAAAGATTCGTGGCTGAGGATATTGATAGCGAAGGACTAGAAAAAAATTAAAATAAAATAAAGTTTAAGCGATTCAGATGTTTTTAGACACATTTACTAGGATAATTCTGGAATATCCCTTATCTGCTTATTGTTTTAATAGTGCTTCAATGAGGTGTTAAAGATTGTAAAGGCATACCTCGAAGTCGGATGGCTGCGGTGAACAGGCAGTGTCTCAGAGAGAAGCCGAGGAGCCAAGCTCACAGCTGCCTTTTTTGACATGACAGCTGCTGCAGGACGACGAATAATCCATTGATGTCTCCGGTAAGATATATATCACAATTCCCCCATCCAAAAACATGCTGGTTGACGTAGAGAAAACATGTTCGCTTGACAGCTCCGCTTCACAACAAACAAAGAAACACCGGCTGTGTCTCGGTGCTAAAGGCAGCTGCAATCCACCAACAGCATTGTTCTTTATAGTCTCCATTATTAAATGAACAAATTGCAAAGGATTCAGCAACACAGATGTCCAAAATACTGTGTAAGTACGCCATGAACAGAGGCGACTTTTAGCCGTGTTTGGTGCAGCGCTAATATTTCCTTACAGTCCGTGACGTCACGTGTACGCGTCATCATTCCCAACCTTTTCAACAAGAAACTCGCCGGAAATTTAAGATTACAATTTAGCAAACTAAAAAGGTCGTCTTGGCATGTGTTGCAATGTTAATATTTCATCATTGATATATAAAATATCAGATTTAGTGGTCGGTAGTAGTGGGTTTCAGTAGGCCTCTAATGGCTCTGTGTATACACAATCAGTGATGGGCGGTAAACAGTGACACTCCCCGGCAGAACTACCTGCGTAGCTGAATAATTTTTTAGATCCATGCAGTGAAGTGGCATCCTTAAAAGGGAACATTATCACCAGACCTACGTAGCGTCATTATATACCTTGATGTTGCAGAAAAAAGACCATATGTTTTTTTAACCGATTTCCGAACTCTAAAAGGGTGAATTTGGTGATTTAAACGCCTTTCAATTGTTCGCTGTCGGAGCGATGACCTAAAATGGGAAGCAATCCGCCATTTTCTCAAACACATTACACTCACCAAGTCAAATCAGCTCTGTTATTTTCCGTTTTTTCGACTGTTTTCCGTACCTTGGAGACATTATGCCTCATCGGTGTGTTGTCGGAGGATGTAACAAAACGAACAGGGACGGATTCAAGTTGTCTTACGTGGAGTGTGCATCGATTAGCACGGCATGCTAATCGATGCTAAAATGCTATTTAGGCTAGCTGTATGTACAAATTGCATCATTATGCCTCATTTGTAGGTATATTTGCATCCAGCCTTTCCGTCCACCCGCATTTAATGCCAAACAAACACATACCAATCGACGGATTCAAGTTGCACCGGTGTCAAAGGATGCGAAAATCTTTCGTTTGTTCTGCACATTTTACCGACGATAGCGATGTGACAGAGATGTGTTGATATCCTGCGACACTCATAGCAGATGCATTTCCAACAATAAAGTCAACAAAATCACAAAGGTGAGTTTTGTTGATTTTATTGACCTATGTGCTAATCAGACGTATTTGGTCAGGGCATGACTGCCAGCTAATCGATGCTAACATGCTATTTAAGCTAGCTGTATGTACATTTGTAGCTATATTTGCATCCAGCCTTTACCTCCACCCACATTCAATGCCAAACAAACACTTACCAATCGACAGATTTAAGTTGCTCCAGTGGTCAAAAGATGCAATCGTTGGTTAGAAGGCGATCGCCAAATAGCTTCAATAGCTGTTCGCTCAATAGCTTCAGTTTCTTCTTCAATTTCGTTTTCGCTATCTGCCTCCAACTCCAACCATCCGTTTCAATACATGCGTAATCTGTTGAATCGCTTAAGCTGCTGAAATCCGAGTCTGAATCCGAGCTAATGTCGCTGTATCTTGCTGTTTTATCCGCCATGTTCTTTTGTATTGGCATCACGATGTGACGTCACAGGAAAATGGACGGGTGGATTTACAGATAGCGAAAATCAGGTACTTTAAAACCTTTTTTTGGGACATTCCATGATGGGTAAAATTATGAAAAAAACTTTGAAAAATAAAATAAGGCACTGGGAACTGATTTTTATTGGTTTTAAACCTTCTGAAATCTTGATAATGTTCCCCTTTAAGAGCTACGATGAGAGAACATATAATGCAAATCGATCCATCCACTACTGTTTGTCCCTCCCAGGATTCCAGGGAGGAAGGGTCAAGCTCAGAGCTGGGCAAATATTTTGGCTCATTTTGCGGGGTGTGCATGCGTGCGTGTGTTACGGACAACAAAGCCCTGTCTGTCCGAGAGAAAGACAAGCATTGTTGACCCACAAATAACAACTACTAACCACATTTCCATATGAGTTGGGAAATTGTGTTAGACGTAAATATGAACGGAATACAATGATTTGAAAATGTTTTTTTGTTTTTTTTCCCAAATAATAATTAACTTAGACTTTCATGGCTGTAACACGTGTCAAAGTAGTTGGGAAAGGGCATGTTCACCACTGTGTTACGTCACCTTTTCTTTTAACAACACTCAATAAACATTTGGGAACTGAGGAAACTAATTGTTGAAGCTTTGAAAGTAGAATTCTTCACGAATTTTGCTTCATGTACATCTTAAGTTGTTCAACAGTCCAGGGTCTTGTTGTCGTATTTTACGGCTCATAATTTGCCACACATTTTCGATGGGAGACATGTCTGGACTGCAGGCGGGCCAGGAAAGTACCCGCACTCTTTTACTACAAAGCCACGCTGTCATAAAACTTGGCTAGACATTGTTTTGCTGAAATAAGCAGGGGTGTCCATGATAATGTTGCTTGGATGACAACATATGTTGCTCCAAAACCTGTATGGACCTTTCAGCATAAATGGTGCCTTCACAGATGTGTAAGTTACCCATGCCATGGGCACTAATGCACCCCCATACCATCACCGATGCTGGCTTTTGAACTTTGCGCCCATAACAATCCAGATGGTTATTTTCCTCTTTCTTCCAGAGGACACCACATCCACAGTTTCCAAGTATAATTTGAAATGTGAACTCGTCAGACCAAAGAACACTTTTCCACTTTGCATCAGTCCATCTTAGATGAGCTCGGGCCCAGCGAAGCCGGCGGCGTTCCTGGGTGTTGTTGATAAATGGCTTGTGCTTTGCATAGTAGAGTTTTAACTTGCACTTACAGATGTACCGACCAACTGTAGTTACTGACAGTGGTTTTATGAAGTGTTCCTGAGCCCATGTGGTGATATCCTTTACACATTGATGTCGGTTTTTGATGCAGTACTGCCAGAGGGTTCAAGGGTCCGTAATATAATCGCTTACGTACAGTAATTTCTCCAGATTCTCTTAACTTTTTGATGATTTTACAGACCATATATTGTAAATTCCCTTAATTTCTTTCAATAGTTCGTCAAGAAATGTTGTAAAACTGTTCTACAATTTGCTTACATATTGGGGACCCTCGCCCCATCCTTGTTTGTGAATTACTTAGCATTTCATGGAAGCTGCTTTTATAACCAATCATGGCACCCACCTGTTCCCAATTAGCCTGCACTCCTGTGGGATGTTCCAAATAAGAGTTTGATGAGCATTCCTCAAATGTATCAGTATTTATTGCCACCTTTCACAACTTCATTGTCACGTGTTGTTGGCATCAAATTCTAAAGTTAATGATTATTTGCAAAAAAAAACAAAAAACTGTTTATCAGTTTTGACATCAAACATGTTGTCTTTGTAGCACATTCAACTGAATATGGGTGGAAAATGATTTGCAAATCATTGTATTCCGTTTATATTTACATCTAACACAATTTCCCAACTTATATGGAAACAGGGTTTGTAAGTTATTTTACTTTACTTTTTTCTGTATTGAAGCAGCAAAAAAGGACATTATGTTAAATGAAGAGTTTCTATCTCTGATAGTTGATATAACAATGTAAGTGCATCATAAAGCTAGCATGAACTCCAGGGTGTTCAGGGATAAATAGTCTCTCCTATTGCTATTGTAAAAATTGTTCAGCTATAATTACATTAATCATTAGTAATGAAGCAGACTAGTTTTAAATGGCAGGGTCCCTGCTATCACATGTTGTTAAAAAAAACAAAAAAACATATACATAATAAAAATCAACTAAAGGCTTCCGAAATGCTGTAATAAATTAAGCATGAGTTGAGCTTATGTCAGCATGTGGCCCCACTTTTAACTCTTTATTTTCAAACGCTTATTGCAAACGCTTATTTACAATAAGTCATTAATTTTACTTAGTCATTATTCTTGTCTTAATAAGTCAATATTTACTAAGTCAAAAAAATGACATACTTGGTATCTCAGGTAATTAGGACTGTTTTGTGTTTTGTTTTTTTACTTTACGGAAAAAAATAAATAAATAAATAAATAAATATATGTATATATATATATATATATATATATATATATATATATATATATATATATATATGTATACATATATATATATATATATATATATGTACATATATATATATATATATATATATATATATATATATGTATTGTGTGTATTGTATAAAGCCATTCAGCATACGGAGCGGAAAACACAACCAAAAGTTGTAGGCTTCTTCATGGGACAAAGCCGGCCTACTTCAGCACAGTCTGTAGTCTATTGCCCCCCCCAGGCAGCAATGAGATGGAGACATGATGGTGGCAACAGGCCAATTTACAATGTTCCTTATACCCACACCCCTTCCCCTAAATTTAGCTAGGGATATTTTAGACAAAAAAACAAGTTTCAAAGTTCAACTTATGATACATACCGGCGATGCAACCTCAAGCAAAATATGTATGCAATATTTCTTAAAAAATAACTACCATAAAGTATGTCCTGGCATTGTAGATTTCTTTGCTTGTCTTACGCAACTTCCGGTCAAATAAAGTTTGATTCAAAGTACACACTTCTCAAAGACGTAGCAACTGCCCTGACCACATGATGGCAACAAATACACATGTAATAATGTTAATTAAATAACAAGCAATAAGCACAACACACTTCAACAACAAGAGTTGTAACAGAACATGAACGTTGCTCCTCTTTTACATGGGATTTACAATATTAACTATTAACAATAAAACACTGAATATTAACAACATATGAAGTTCGCTCCTCTTTGTGTCAACAAGGTGGAATTGTATTTGAAAACCTTTGACAAGTTGACTTCATGTCCGTCCCGGCCCATTCGACCGTTTAAAAGACAACGGACGATTATTTTGAAAGTAAACCGGAAAATTTATGTTTGCATGACTTCCTGTCCAAGACCAGCAGATTCAAGCGACATTGCAGCCAGATGTTTTATTTTTGTTTTTTTTAATCGAATAAGCAAACATGTCCACAATGTACATAAACGTCAAGGCACTTTTAACACATTTTACATTTTTACACATTTATCAGTTTGAGCAAATTATGACTTTTGGTGTGTATTTCTGGTCCTTTCACCTTCTCCCAGGCAGAAGGGTGACACAGCAGTGTGGTTGGATCAAAAGAGACGTCGGAGACGCTTTGTTGAACAAAACGTGGCTTCATTACAAGCGAGTGTCATTATACAGGACTGAAGTACCTGGAGGAGGTCAAGTCAATTAATTATTTCTCTGTCTGGCTGTGTGTTAAGTCAGGAGAGTACAACCTGACCATGTAAGGACATTTTCATGTTTAAGTGAGGGAAAAACAACCTGTATACATTGTAACTTAAATGTTAACGTGAAGATAGACAAGGAATCTCTCCTCCAGGATAGAGCTATCACTTTTGGATTCCGAAGTCTAATTTTATTGCCTGTTCTTATGAGAGAGTTAACCCAGTCCACATGCAAATGTCCAACTAAAGCTCCTTATTTTATCACGGACTCATCCATTGTTTACTCAAACCTGGTGGTTTGCTTTCTCCAAGTTGAATATAAACATTCACCATATGTTGAACAATTAATCAACTTCATTTTAACAAAACATGTCTAGGAAAGAAAATAAAAGCAAATACAAATAGAGTATTATAAATAATAATAAACAATAATCATAACAATATGATAAAATACAATAATCAAAAGGAAAAAAAAGGATAATTTAAATCACTCACTTTTTTGATAATTTGAAACTGTTAAGCCAATTAGAAAATAAGTTTCAAGGCACTTTCGACATATTGTAAAATTTTACACATCCATCAGGTTGAGCAAATTATGACCTTTGGTGTTTGTTTCCGGTCTTGTCACCTTCACCCAGGCAGAAGGGCAACACAGCAGTGCGGTTGGTTCAAAAGAGACATCGGAGACGCTTTACTAAACAAAAAGATGCTTTATGACAAGCAAGTGTCATTATACAGGACTGCAGTACCTGGAGGAGGTCCAGTCAAAAAATGAGGCACTCCTAATTTGGAGGCGCAGAACCACATTTGTATTATATATTTTTTTCTCTGTCTTGGGAGGGAGAGGGGATGGCGGGGTGGGGGGTAGCAGACAAAAAACACTCATTGATGATTGGTTTGTTTACATTTGATGAGTCACGATTGGCTAAAATTAGGGGGAAACATTTGACGGCAGGCCAATCACAAGCACGATGGGGCGGGGTCACAGAGCTTTAAAACTAAGAAGCAAAATCAAAGTAGAGAAAATAGTACAAGTTAGAAGACGTGGAAAGGAGGACGCTACTCTAAAAAGGGAAACGAAGGAGCAACCACAACATTTTAGTGGAATTTCTAGAAAAGACAGCTTTATGGAATATAATTTAGTATGGGAAGGTATATGTATGTATGTATGTATGTGAGGGAGGAAGAAGGGAGAAAATTCTGGTTCACACTCCGATACATTTTGTGGCAGTTATGCACCTTTAACCCCATAAAAAGAAAGAAAAACTTTACACTACTTTATTAGCAATGGCAACAGCGGACAATGAATGTCCCATAACAAGAAGGTTGAGAATAAGAAGAAGCTAATCGTCTATGGTGTTGCCACGGACTACAAAGCCGGACCCACGCAAATTTTCAGGACTTATGCAGATCCCAAATACGGATCAGCAGGTACCAGAAGGTAAGAAAATCTGCTTTTGCATTATATTACGAAACAAAACACTAGATAATATGCTTTACCTTATACACACACCATAATAATACTTGTATGTTGAAGCACAGTACAATCCATCAAGCGGTGCGGGTTCATAGCTTACCAAAGTCGTACTAAAACATGTTGACGGATTTTTGAGCGCCGTGTGTAATGTTCTATATTTTCAATGGAACATATATAATATTTTGGTGTTTACTTAAGTCATATTGCAGTCTACACGTATCTCTTATGTGTGACTGCCATCATATTGCAGTCTACACATATCTCTTATGTGTGACTGCTATCATATTGCAGTCTACACGTATCGCTAATGTGTGACTGCCATCATATTGCAGTCTACACGTATCGCTTATGTGTGACTGCCATCATATGGCAGTCCACACGTATCTATTATGTGTGACTGCCATCTACTGGTCACACTTATGATTTCACCATGTACCAAACAAAATGGCTTTGATGTCGGTAAGCACGACCGAAATGATTCCATACATTAGGCGCACCGGGTTATCAATCAATCAATCAATGTTTACTTATATAGCCCTAAATCACTAGTGTCTCAAAGGGCTGCAAAAACCACTACGACATCCTCGGTAGGCCCACATAAGGGCAAGGAAAACTCACACCCAGTGGGACGTCGGTGACAATGACGACTATGAGAACCTTGGAGAGGAGGAAAGCAATGGATGTCGAGCGTTATAAGTTATAAGGCGCATTGTCGAGTTTTGATAAAATGCAAGGTGTTTAAGTGCGCCATATAGTCCGGAAAATACGGCATGTATGTCGGTGTTTGTTAATATTATCATTATCGTTTATCAGCCTTTTATTTAACGTGTTTCCAGTGTTTTGGCCCTCATTTTGTACAAGGTGCCGCAACTTTACAAGCTAAAAGAAATGTTGAAATGTTAAAAAGCCAGACAGAGTTCATGTTTCCGGTGTGTGTTTGTATAATAAACAATCAAACTGAGCATTTATTCTCTGCCATTTTTTTGTTGGAAAGTTGTACATAAAGTTGATATATATATATATATATATATAGATATGTATACATCTATATATCTATATATATATCTATATATATATATATATATATATATATATATATATATATATATATATATATATATATATATATATATATATATACCGAGTAGGATGACACAAAAAGCTAACCAGTAAAACTTCAATGTAAAGTAAGGGTGAATAATTTACATGTTGATAGTATTGATATACATTTTGAAGTATCATTGTACAAACAAAAGTGAATTAGATCAATATTTTTATTCTTATTACCATATATTTCAGATTATAAATTGCAGTTTTTTTCACAGTTTGGCCGGGGTGCTTATGTGTGAAATTATTAACACATTACCGTAAAATATCAAATAATACTATTTATCTCGTTTGCTAAAGAGACGAAGAAAATGTCAGCAATCATCACACACACCTCAGCAATCGTCACAAACAGGGGCGGGTCATGGCAGAAGTGCATTGTGGGTAATGGGATGATAACTGCTATATGCTATATGCTACTGCCATAGCTATTAAAATGGATCATTTCATCGTTGGCGGTAACTTAATAAAAACTGAGAAGGGCTGAACAAAAATGGCACCGAAAAGGTAATCATGTACCCCAGATTACAAGCTGGACGTAGTGAAATATGCAGCAGAAAACGACAAGAGGGAGCGGCTCATACCTTTGGAGTTGGCAAAGTTGTTTGGAAGCGTCATCGAGGAAGAAGATTTCATTGGATTTATCGATTGGGAGTGACAGATTGTTTGGTAAAGGTATAGCATGTTCTACATGTTATAGTTGTTTGAATGACTCTTACCATAATATGTTACGTTAACATACCAGGCACGTTCTCAGTTGGTTATTTATGCGTCATGTGACATACGCTTATTCAGCCTGTTGTTCACTATTTTTTATTTATTTTAAATTGCCTTTCAAATGTCTATTCTTGGCGTTAGATTTTATCAAATACATTTCCCCCAAAATGCGACTTATACTCCAGTGCGACGTATATATGTTTTTTTCCTTATTTATTATGCATTTTTGTCAGGTGCGACGTATACTCCGGAGCGACATATAATCCGAAAAATGTAGTAATGTTACAAAATATTTTTTTAATTTGTATTTTTTTAATTTGTTATTGTTTACAAACGCAGGCATTATGTCTCTGGATACAGGACGGCTTTGACGGCAAAACCCAAAATGATTGAACTGCCGCTAGCAGTTTTTGCTTTTGTTTAGTTATTGTGCATGAGCCAATTTATAAAAATAAAAATATATAAATTGTGTGTCGCATTCAATACAAGAGTTGCACATCGAGCGCTCAACCCAGACAAAGAGCACATTACAGCATTGGAGGGTACAGCAGACTGACTACGCAGAAGCATAATTCGGGTTAAGGTCAACTTGGATGAGGTCCAATCTTTTCTGTGACCCTTTCTGTGCCTATTGAAAACGAATGCAATGACTTTCATTTGACTTGAGTCAATTAAGGTGCCCTATATATATATATATATATATATATATTAGAGATGTCCGATATTATCGGCCGATAAATGCTTTACAATGTAATATTGGAAATTATCAGCATTGGTTTCATAAAGTAAAATGTATGACTTATCAAAACGATAGAATAGAATAGAATAGAATAGAAGAGAATAGACTTTATTGTCATTATATTTGCATATATTGCGATGAGGTGGCGACTTGTCCAGGGTGTACCCCGCCTTCCGCCCGATTGTAGCTGAGATAGGCGCCAGCGCCCCCCGCGACCCCAAAAGGGAATAAGCGGTAGAAAATGGATGGATGAATGGAGATTAAAGACTCCAATTTAAGGTGCGTAAAATAAATAACACAAGAGGTAATAAAGGAAAAACTAACAATTGAAATAAACAGACTACTATCCAATAAAAATAACAAGCAATCCTGTACAATATACAAAACACTGTAGAAATACAAAATACTGTACAATATACAGAACAAGACAAGAGTACCGAAGTAATAAATAACAATCAGTGTCGGACGTATTGCACTCGAAGGGTAGTATTGCACAGTAGGGTATTAGGGCAGGATATTGTATAGGGGTGAATTATTATTATTATTATAAGTTAAAGTCCAACATGGTGACAGCTCTGGGAAAAAAGCTGTCTCTGAGCCTGTTTGTTCTGGCTCTGATGCACCTGTAGCGCCTGCCCAATGGTAGCAGGTGGAATAGGTGGTAGCCAGGGTGTTTTTGCTTTCTTGAGACAACGGGAGTTATTAAATCCTTCAGGGAGGGCAGGGGGCAGCCGATGATTTTTTTGTGCAGACTTTATGACCCTCTGAATCGCTTGTTTGTCTGCTTCAGTGCAGCTGGCGTACAACACTGTTATGCAGTTATGCAATACGTCAGCAGGCTCTCGACAGCCGAGTATGGAGTGGTACGCAGACGTAGGGCGAAGAATAGAGCGCCAATAAACCTTACAGACACTGCCTTTGTGTGCCGGCCCAGGCACATAATATCTACGGCTTTTCACACACACAAGTGAATGCAAATCATACTTGGTCAACAGCCATACAGGTCACAATGAGGGTGGCCGTATAAACAACTTTAACACTGTTATAAATATGCGCCACACTGTGAACCCACACCAAACAAGAATGACAAACACATTTTGGGAGAACATCTGCACCGTAACACAACATAAACACAATCGAACAAATAATGCATATATATGTATACATATATTGTCAACTTGTTTTTAGTGGTTAGCTATTGTTTACACCTACGGGGTGTGGTGAAGCATATTTAGCAATTCCTCGTCCTAAAGGGATGATTACTTGTAAGAAACATACTTTATTTGTGGCCATGGAGGCGAGTATTAGACATTTTGAAGTAGCTAAAACACTATGTTAGTCACTAGCTATAAAACAAATATATATATGTATTTACAAAATATAAGATATTTTTTAACCGTATATATCTTTGGTTTATAGTCCGTTAAACATGTTTACTTTCATATTTTTCTTCTAAAATGTGTGGGTGCGACTTAAATACCGGTTGCCTGGTGTAGCCCGAAAGCTACATGCTCAGTGGCCTTGTGGTTGGAGTGATCAGTAGGCGGTGAGTTCAAACCTTGGCCGAGTCATACCAAAGACTATAAAAATGGGACCCATTACCTCCCTGCTTGATACTCAGCATCAAGGGCTGGAATTCCCGGGCGTGGCCACCGCCGCTGCTCACATCCCCCTCACCTCCCAGGGGGTGAGGGTGAACGGTCAAATGCAGAGAATAATCTCACCACACCTAGTGTGTGTGATAATCCATCCATCCATCCATTTCCTACCGCTTCTCCCTTTAACTTTTAACTTTATACGGTTTTTGTGTCTGTGCATGATGCTTGTTCAGCCATGGTCACCTTCTGTCGGCCCAAAAAAAAAGTGAATTAACCCGGGTGAGACCACCAAGACATACGACTCGAGGCTGTGATAAGTATACTCTCATTACCACTTATATCCCGACCTAGCTCTACAGCTGCCCAGCTTGAGTCCGGGATCATCTCCAGGGAACTTTGCCTCATATAGAATACCCTTGAGCCGATTTGCCACCCTCTAAAATATACTGGATGCCTTTGCTGGCTCATTAGGCAGCTCCACTTACTTTTACCGGCTTGCATTTCAACACTGTGTGAAAATTTTTAGGTGGGACATTTTTTTTCTCACCTTCTCAAGACCGGTCTTGACTGAGCGGCCCACCCAGATCCAAATTAGGTCAATATCGCCCGTACTGTTATATTGAAATGACGGACTATATATGCAATCAGGCTTTGGGTATGACCACATAAGCTTGGGGGAGCACGGTGGTAGAGGGGTAGGGGCATCTGCCTCACAATATGAAGGTCCTGAGTAGTCCTGGGTTCAATCCCGGGCTCGGTATCTTTCTGTGTGGCGTTTTCATGTTTTCCCCGTGACTTTGTGGGTTCCCTCTGGGTACTCCGGCTTCCTCCCACCTCCAAAGACTTGCACCTGGGGATAGGTTGATCGGGGGTTAAGTGCATCTGCCTCACAATACGAAGGTCCTGAGTGGTCCTGGGTTCAATCCCGGGCTCGGTATCTTTCTGTGTGGCGTTTTCATGTTTTCCCCGTGACTTTGTGGGTTCCCTCTGGGTACTCCGGCTTTCTCCCACCTCCAATGACTCGCACCTGAGGATAGCTTGATCGGGGGGTAAGTGCATCTGCCTCACAATACAAAGGTCCTGAGTAGTCCTGGGTTCAATCCTGAGCTCCCACCTCCACAGACGCACACCTGGGGATACGTTGATTGGCAAACCTCCAAAGACATGCACCTGGGGATAGGTTGATTGGCAACACTAAATTTGCCCTAGTGTGTGGATGTTGTCTGTCTATCTGTGTTGACCCCGAGATGAGGTGGCGACTTGTCCAGGGTGTACCCCGCCTACCGCCCGAATGCAACTGAGATAGGCTCTGTCATAATGGGGTGGCAGCAGCTTGTTGCGGGGTCGTTCTCCCGAGAAAGCAGACGGACTACTTGGGACATGGCGTGCAGGTATAAAATGATTTAATTTTAACTACAAACCCCGTTTCCATATGAGTTGGGAAATTGCGATAGATGTAAATATAAACGGATTACAATGACTTGCAAATCATTTTTAACCCACATTCAGTTGAATATGCTACAAAGACAACATATTTGATGTTCAAACTGATAAAAATTTTTCATTTTGCAAATAATCATTAACTTTAGAATTTGATGCCAGCAACACGAGACAAAGATGTTGGGAAAAGTGGCAATAAATACTGATAAAGTTGAGGAATGCTCATCAAAAACTTATTTGGAACATCCCACATGAGTGCAGGCTGCCTGGGAAAAGGTGGGTGCCATGATTGGGTATAAAAGCAGCTTCCACGAAATGTTAAGTAATTCACAAACAAGGATGGGGGGAGGGTCACCAATTGGTGAGCAAATTGTCGAACAGTTTTAGAACAACATTTCTCAACGAGCTATTGCAAGGAATTTAGGGATTTTACCATCTACGATCCGTAAAATCATCAAAAGTTTCAGAGAATCTGGAGAAATCACTGCACGTAAGCGATGATATTATGGACCTTTGACCCCCTCAGGAGGTACTGTATCAAAAAACGACATCATTGTGTAAAGGATATCACCACATGGGCTCAGGAACTCTTCATAAAACCACTGTCAGTGGTTAAAACTCTACTATGCAAAGCGAAAGCCATTTATCAACAACACACAGGAAGGCCGACGGCTTCGCTGGGCCCGAGCTCATCTAAGATGGACTGATGCAAAGTGGAAAAGTGTTCTGTGGTCTGACGAGTCCACATTTCAAATTATATTTGGAAACTTTGGACGTGGTGTCCTCCGGAACAAAGAGGAAAATAACCATCCGGATTGTTATAGGCGCAAAGTTCAAAAGCCAGCATCTGTGATGGTAAGGGGGTGTATTAGTGCCCAAGGCGTGGGTAACTTACACATCTGTGAAGGCACCATTAATGCTGAAAGGTCCATACAGGTTTTGGAGCAACATATGTTGTCATCCAAGCAACGTTATCATGGACGCCCCTGCTTATTTCAGCACAACAATGCCAAGCCACGTGTGGCTTCGTAGTAAAAGAGTGTAGGTACTTTCCTGGCCCGCCTGCAGTCCAGACATCTCTCCTATCGAAAATGTGTGGCGCATTATGAAGCGTAAAATACAACAACAAGACCCCGGACTGTTGAACAACTTAAGCTGTACATAAAACAAAAATGGTAAAGAATTCCACTTTCAAAGCTTCAACAATTAGTTTCCTCAGTTCCCAAACATTTATTGAGTGTTGTTTAATGAAAAGGTGATGTTACAGTGGTGAGCATGCCCTTTCCCAACTACTTTGGTACGTGTTGCAGCCATAAAATTGTAAGTAAATTATTATTTGCAAAAAAAAAAAAAGTTTATGAGTTTGAACATCAAATATCTTGTCTTTGTAGCATATTCAACTGAATATGGGTTGAAAAGGTTTTGCAAATTATTGTATTCCGTTTATATTTACATCTAACACAATTTCCCAACTCATGGAAACAGGGTTTGTAAAAAAGGTACAAACAAAAAGCGCTCACAGCGGGGGCACAACTTGGCTAAGGAAACAAAACTAACACTCTAACGTAAACTATGAACATAAAACAAACAACACTTGCTGTGTCTTGAAAAGAGCATCATAGACTTTGGCATGAAAAACTAGCATGGACAGAGCATGAAAAGAACAATGACGCCAGAAGGACTGACTGGAAATGACAAGCTTAAATACTGCTTCTGATTAGTGCTCGGGAAGCAAGTGAGCGGGTGAGCACTAATCAGAGACCGGTGAACACAATAAGTAACCATGGCAACAAAACAAAGGAGTGAAAAACAGGAAGCAATGGAGTGTTAAACAAAACAGAACATCCATTTTTTCCATTTTCTACCGCTTATTCCCTTTCGGGGTCGCGGGGGGCGCTGGCGTCTATCTCAGCTACAATCGGGCGGAAGGCGGGGTACACCCTGGACAAGTCGCCACCTCATCGCAGGGCCAACACAGATAGACAGACAACATTCACACTCACATTCACACACTAGGGCCAATTTAGTGTTGCCAATCAACCTATCCCCAGGTGCATGTCTTTGGAAGTGGGAGGAAGCCAGAGTACCCGGAGGGAACCCACGCATTCACGGGGAGAACATGGAAACTCCACACAGAAAGATCCCGAGCCTGGATTTGAACCCAGGACTGCAGGACCTTCGTATTGTGAGGCAGACGCACTAACCCCTCTGCCACCGTGAAGCCGTGAAACAGAACATAACCAAACAAAACATGATCACAAGACATGACGGACTCCAGCCACCCCATAAGGGACAAGCGGTAGAAAATGGATTTATGGAAACAGAAGCTCTCTAAATCTTAATTTCCCATTTAATCAAGATGTTTCGGACATTTTTTTGCTTTTATATTCATAGAAAGGCCCATATTTGCAATCTGTATGATGTTTACACACACGTTTACCCAAAGAACGTATGATAGACAATAATGAAGTATTTTATTTCTAGAATATGCTAAGGGCACTTCAGACACCTCTGGTTTAGAGCTATTTTTGCGGTGAAGTGGAATGATACAAAGTGCAATGGTAACCGATGGCAAACGATTATTTTCACTGTTGGGCAACCTATCCTGACCGTGGCGGAGAGGGTCTCCGTCTCGGGGGGGCTAAAGGTTGCGTCACTGCTGTTTGCGGATGATGTGGTCCTGATGGCAACTTCTGTTCGTGACCTTGAGCTCTCACTGGATCGGTTCGCAGCCGAGTGTTCAGCAGCCGGAATGAGGATCAGCATATCCAAATCTGAGGCCATGGTTCTCAGCAGGAAACCGATGGTTTGTACAGTCCAGGTCGATAACGAGACTCTGTCCCAGGTGGAGGAGTTTAAGTATCTCGGGGTCTTGTTCACGAGTGAGGGAAAGATGGAGAAGGAAATCAGCCGGAGAATCGGAGCAGCTGGGGCAGTATTGCAGTCTCTCTGCCGCACTGTTGTGACGGAACGAGAGTTGAGCCAGAAGGCAAAGCTCTCGGTTTACCGAGCTATCTACATTCCTACTCTCACCTACTGTCATGAAGTGTGGGTCATGACCGAAAGAATAAGATTGCGGTTACAAGGGGCCAAAATGAGTTTCCTCGGAAGGGTGGCTGGCATCTACCTTCGAGATAGGGTGAGAAGTTCAGTCACCCGAGAGAGACTCGGAGTTGAGCTGCGGCTCCTTCGCTTGGAAAGGAACCAGCTTAGGTGGTTTGGGCATTTCGTGTAGATGCCCTACGGGCGTCTCCCTCGGGACGTCTTCGTTCCACGTCCGACTGTTAGGAGACCCCGCGGCAGGCCAAGGACCAGATGGGGGGGATTACATCTCCTCTCTGGCCTGGGAACACTTTGAGATCCCCCAGGAGGAAGTTACTGTTGTTGCTCTGGAGAAGGAAGTCTGGGGGATGTCTGCTGGAGCTGTTGTCCCCGCGACCCGATTCCGGATAAGCGGTTGAAGATGGATGGATGGATGGTAAGCTCTTTGGAAAACGTAGGAAGCAAGCGATGTGTTCCATTTGTCCTGGGAACCCCAACATTTTAATTGGAGGTCAATTTCGTACTCACCATCCCCGATTTGGCTTCAAAGATAACTGCTCTGAGTGTATACAATAAAGGAAGCTTCTGTGATAGCCGCTATAAGCACTTTTGGCTAATGCTGTATACAGAGTACCGGTATTTTTTGGTATCTGTTCCTAATCACCGTATTTTCTTGACCATAGTAAGGTGCACGGGTTCTTTTGTCAAAATGTTGCATAGATTATTTTTTACGGATCCTCTTCAAGCCGCTTTTTTAAAATCGCTTCAGGATGCACCGTTGTGTATGTGGTATGCGGCAGCATCTTTTCTCCGTCATCTTTGTTGGAGTGGTGTAGCATGCAAGGACAGAGGTGGAAGAAGTGTCAAAAGATGGAACTAAATGTTTTAAATACATTCAGAATTTACTTGAATCAATAACGGAGCAACATCTCCTCATCTGTGGCTCACTCGTACAACAACAACGACGGAAATGTGTCCCTTTAAAAAAAGGTTCCACCGGAACTCCCCAATAACGAAGGTTCCTTTGGGTGAATAATACAAACTCACTTCACCGGTATGTTTTAGTGCTTTCATGATGTGCTTACTGACGGATATAAGTCCGAAATTTACACTACTTTATATTAGAAATGGCAAAAGCGAAGGATGAATGTCCCATGACAAGAAGATAGAGAAAAACAGGAAGCTTATCGACTACTGGGTCACCACAGACTACAAAGGCGGAATAACGGAAATGTTTTAGACTTTTGCAGATCCCAAATACGGATCAGCAGGTTCCAGAAGGTAAGATAATTTATTGTGCATAATATTGCGAAAAAAACCGGCAGATAATATGTCTTACCTTATACACACACTAATAATACTTGTATGTTGAAGCACAGTACGCTCGATCAAACGATGCTTACCAAAGTCGTACTAAACATTTTGATCGATTTTTGAGCGCCGTGTGTAATGTTCTATGTAGAGATGATAAATGCTTTAAAATGTAATATTGGAAATTATCGGTATCGGTTTCAAAATTATCGGTATCTGTTTCAAAAAGTAAAATGTAAGACTTTTTAAAATGCCGCTGTGTACAGAGACGTAGCAAGGAGTACAGAGCACCAATAAACCTTAAAGGTACTGCCTTTGCGTGCCGGCCCAGTCACATAATATATACGCCTTTTCACACACACAAGTGAATGTCATTCATACTTGGTCAACAGCCATACAGGTCACACTGAGGGTGACCGTTAAACAACTTTAACACTGTTACAAATATGCATCACACTGTGAACCCACACCAAACAAGAAAGACAAACACATTTCGGGAGAACATCCGCACCGTAACACAACATAAACACAACAGAACAAATACCCAGAACTTCTTGCAGCAGTATCTCTTGCAGGACGCGACAATATACAAAAATCCATCAACATGTTTTAGTACGACTTTGGTAAGCAATGAAGCCGCACTGCTTGATGGATTGTACTGTACTTCAACATACAAGTATTATTATGGTGTGTGTGTATAAGGTAAGACATATTATCTGCTGATTTGTTTCGCAATTTTATACAAAAGCAACTTCTCTTACCTTCTGGTACCTGCTGATCTGTATTTGGGATCTGCATAAGTCTAGAAAAAATTCCGTGTTTCAGCCTTTGTAGTCCATGCGGACACCATAGTTGATAACCTTCTTATTTTTCCTCTATTTTCTTGTAATGGGATGTTCATCCTGCACTTTTGCCATTCCTAATATAAAGTACTGTAAAGTTCTTAATTACAGTTGTGATCAAAATAATTCAACCCTCACACAATTTTGGTGTTTAGCAAGTCGGACATTTATTCCGTATTTTGTTTATAGTCAGATCAAATAAAGATGTGTTAAATAGACAAATGCAACTTAAATTGTAACACTGTATTTTACAAAATACCAAAAAAGGACATTTTTCTTAATATCTCATTGACAAAATTATTCAACCCATTGAAGATCATAACTCTTAAGAACAGAATTTGAATAAGGTCTTTTCAATCAGGTGTTGAAAACACCTGTAGATGTGATTAGAACCATAACGAGCAACAATTAAACTGTTTAAAAAAGACTGTGACGCTCAGCTTCTTGTAGATGGTCAATGGTGTATTTGCAACATGGTGAAGTCCAGGGAGTGGTCAAAGAAGTCAAGAGAGGAGGTAATTTCTCTGCATAAGAAAGGATATGGATATAAGAAAATAGCAAAGACATTACACATTCCAAGAGACACAGTTGGGAGCATAATTCGCAAGTTTAAAGCTGAAGGCACAGTGGAAACACTACCTGGGCGTGGTAGAAAGAGGATGCTGTGTGCAACACAGTTGTGAAAAACCCCCGGGTAACAGCTGAGGAACTACAACAGGACATTGCAGAGGGGGGAATGCAGGTTTCGTCCCAGACAATAAGGCGCGCACTACGAGATGAAGGCCTCCATGCCAGAACTCCCAGGCGCACCCCACTTCTGACTACCGGGCACAAGAAAAATAGACTCCAGTATGCCAAAAATCATCTGGACAAACCCCAAAGGTTTTGGGAAACTGTTCTATGGAGTGATGAGACAAAACTGGACCTTTGGGACTATGAATCAACGTTATGTCTGGAGGAGAAAAAATTAAGCTCACAAAGAGAAGAACACCTTTCCTACTGTTAAGCATGGTGGGGGGTCAATCATGCTCTGGGGCTGTTTCTCTGCCTCAGGTACCGGGAATCTCCAGTGCGTTCAAGGCATTATGAATTCTATCTCCTACCAGGATATATTAGCTGCAAATGTCATGAAGTCAGTGACGAAGCTGAGGCTTGGGAGACTTTGGACCTTCCAACAGGACAACGATCCCAAGCATACCTCCAAATCAACATCAGAGTGGTTGCAGAAGAAGGGCTGGAAGACTCTGGAGTGGCCTTCACAGTCGCCAGACCTAAATCCTATAGAAAAGCTGTGGTGGGACTTGAAGAAGGCAGTTGCAGCACGCAAGCCCAAGAATATGAATGAACTGGAGTCCTTTGCCCAAGAAGAATGGGCTAAAATACCTGTAGATGGTTGCAAGAAGCTTGTGTCCGGTTATGTATCACGTTTGAAGAATGTCTTTACTGCCAAAGGGTGTTCTACTAGGTAATAAAGATGCATGTAACTAGGGGGTTGAAACATTTTGTCAATGAGATATTAAGAAAAATGTCCTTTTTTAGTATTTTGTAAAATACAGTGTTACAAATAAAAGTTGCATTCGTCTATTTGACACATCTTTATTTGATATGACTATAAACAAAATACGGAACAAATGTCCAACTTGCTAAAACACCAAAATTGTGTGGGGCTTGAATAATTTTGATCACAACTGTATATCCGTCAGTAAACTCACCATGAAAGCGCAAAGACATACCGGTGTTGTGAGTTTGTATTATTCACCCAAGGAATCGTTATTACAGAGTTCTGCTATAGAAAATAAAAAAGGAGCATTTGTTGTGATTCAGGAACCGTCATTTTTTAATTCCAAGGTAAACTTTTTCAAACGCGTGACTATCTCACGCCTACTCCAGACAAAGTTGTCACATAGGCCGGTTTCAGTGGTCTTGTTTCCGTAAAAACGTCATTCGAAAATAAGATATTTGAAAGCAAAAAACCATCCTATGTTAGAAGGGGAAAAGCAGTTATTTATGTTTTCTCTTCAATGTGACCTTGTCTTGCTGAAATTGTTTATTAAAAAAAATGTGTTCAGGGCTTTTAATTATAATGAATTGTATTTTTCCTAATGAAGTAAAATGAGTACAACGATCTTATTGGATCTTGAACAGGCTGTTTTCTCTCGACCTTCAACACGGCGTGAATATTCTCAAGGTTACTGCAGGTCTAATTTCCAACCGCTTCAATGTGGGTGAGGAGATGAGGAACACCGGCCGACTGTGAGCTCGTCGGACGGCGCAGGAGGTATCAATCCCTGGAACGAGGCCGATGACCGATTTTTGAATCGGGGCCCCGCTTCAAAGAATGTGAATTGCAGCAGCACTAACAGGGATGCTGCGGGGTCAGGGACACTGGCTGAGGGATGTAGTCATTCCAGGGCTTATGTGAAGCACCGTGGAGAGGAGCTATAAAAGCACAATGTCACTTTGTGACCTGCAAAGTTGGAGAGATACAAACTGAACTGAGTGTTTTAACACACTCAAACACGCGCGGGGGTTGAGTGAACTGTGCACACCGGCACACTCGGACTCACAACGGGAGGCTGCCGGAGCCGTGTATATTCTTGCAGACACAAACACACGGAGACCAATGCCCGAGTCATGACGTCTGGAATCTCGACGATGTAATTAAAACAGTATCAAGAATAGTACCCTATTTTCCAGACTGTAAAGCGCGCTTAAAATCCCTTATGTACGGAATAATTCTGGTTATGCTTACCGACCTCGAAACAATTTAATTTGGTACATGGTGTAATGATAAGTGTAACCAGTAGATGGCAGTCTCACATAAGAGATATATGTAGACTGCACTATAACGGCAGTATGACTCAAGTAAACAACACTACATTTGACAACACTACAATGGAACATTTTATATGTTCCATTGAAAATATAGAACATTACACCCGGCGCTCAAAAATCTATCAAAATGTTTTAGTTCGATTTCAGTAAGCTACAAAGCCGCACCGCTTGATGTATTGTTGACGCATTAAACATACAAGTATTATTATAATATGTATATAAGGTAAGATACATTATTTTTGTTTTGTTTTGTTTCGCAATGTTAGGCAAAAGCAACTTTTCTTACCTTGTGGTACCTGCTGATCTGTTTTTGGGATCTGCATTAATCCGGAAAAATTGCGCGCCTCTGCCTTTGTAGTTGACAAGCTTCTTCCATTTCTCTATCTACTTGTTATGGGACATTCACCCTCTGCTGTTGCCATTTCTAATATAAAGTAGTGTCAAGTTCTTACTTATATCTGTCTGTAAATTCGCTATGAAAGCGCTAAAACATACCGGTATAGTGAGTTACCATTATTCACCCAAGGAACTTTAGTTATTAGAGAGTTCCGGTCGGAGTTTTTTAAGCCACACATTATCGTTGTTTGCGGATAAGGAGATGCTGCTCCGTTATTGATTGAAGTAAAGTCTGAATGTCATTAAAACAGTTAGCTCCGTCTTTTAACACTTTTTCCACTCCCATCCTTGCACGCTACACCGCTGCAACAAAGATGACGGGGAGAAGACGCTGTCGAAGGTGAGCCACGAAAATAAGAGCGCCCATAAAACGGCGCAACCAAAAGCGGTTGAAGATGGTGTGTATAACATAATCTATGCAATATTTTGCCCAAAGAACCACCATTACATGTTATGTAGAACAAAAAGAAGTGTTTTCGATACAGAAAAAAAAAAAAGACTCCTTAAATATGCCCTAAAATCTGGTGTACCTAATATATTAAAAAAGATCGAAACTACAAAAATTATTTGGCAATGCGCCTTATAATCCTGTGCGCACTTTCGTCCGGAAAATATGGTAAAACACCGACTGTTAGGGAAAAAAGAAAAATTGTAGCAATTTGTTCCAACATTTAGTCATTTCACTTGCATAATAGCAGGGTGTCAATCTCGTTTTCATTGAGGGCTACATTGCAGTTATGGGACGCATTTAACAATGAGTACAAACCCTGTTTCCCTATAAGTTGGGAAATTGAGTTAGATGTAAATATAAACGGAATAAAATGACTTGCAAATCCTTTTCAACCCATATTCAGTTGATTATGCTACAAAGACAACATATTTGATGTTCAAATTAATATATATATATTTTTTTGCGAATTAATCATTAACTTTAGCAAAACGTGACAAAGAAGTTAGGAAAGGTGGCAATGAATACTGATGAAGTTGGTGAATGCTCATCAAACACTTTTTTGGAACATCCCACAGGTGTGCAGGCTAATTGGGAACAGGAGGGTGCCATGATTGGGTTTAAAAACAGCTTCCCAAAAAATGCTCAGTCTTTCACAAGAAAGGATGGGGCGAGGTACACCCCTTTGTCCACAACTGCGTGAGCAAATAGTCAAACAGTTTAAACACAACATTTCTCAAAGTGCAATTGCAAGAAATTTAGGGATTTCAACATCTACGGCCCATAATATCATCAAAAAGTTAAGAGAATCTGGAGAAATTACTGAAAGTAAGCGGCTTGGCCAGAAACCAACATTGAATGATAAATAAATAAATAAATAAATGATAAATGGGTTGTACTTGTATAGCGCTTTTCTACCTTCAAGGTACTCAAAGCGCTTTGACACTACTTCCACATTTACCCATTCACACACACATTCACACACTGATGGAGGGAGCTGCCATGCAAGGCGCCAACTAGCACCCATCAGGAGCAAGGGTGAAGTGTCTTGCTCAGGACACAACGGACGTGACGAGGTTGGTACTTGGTGGGATTTGAACCAGGGCCCCTTGGGTTGCGCACGGCCACTCTTCCGCTGCGCCACGCCGTCCCAACACTAATTGAATGACCGTGACCTTCGATCCCTCGGACAGCACTGTATCAAAAAACGACATCTATCTCTTAAGGTTATCACCGCATGGGCTCAGGACCATTTCAGAAAAACCACTGTCACTAAATACAGTTTGTCGCTACATCTGTAAGTGCAAGTTAAAGCTCTACTATGCAAAGCGAAAGCCATTTATCAACAACATCCAAAAACGCGGTCGGCTTCTCTGGGCCCGAGATCATCTAAGATGGACTGATGCAAAGTGGAAAAGTGTTCTGTGGTCTGACGAGTCCACATTTCAATCATCAATCAATCAATGTTTACTTATATAGCCCTAAATCACTAGTGTCTCAAAGGGCTGCACAAACCACCACGACATCCTCGGTAGGAAAACTCACACCCAGTGGGACATTGGTGACAATAATGACCCAGTGGGACGTCGGTGACAATGATGACTATGAGAACCTTAGAGAGGAGGAAAGCAATGGATGTCGAGCGGATCTAACATGATACTGAAAGTTCAATCCACAATGGATACAACACAGTCGCGAGAGTCCAGTCCAAAGAGGATCCAAGACACAGCAGCGAGAGTCCCGTTCACAGCGGAGCCAGCAGGAAACCATCCCAAGCGTAGGCGGACCAGCAGCGCAGAGATGTCCCCAGCCGATACACAGGCGAGCAGTACATGGCCACCGGATCGGACCGGACCCCCTCCACACGGGAGAGTGGGACATAGAAGAAAAAGAAAAGAAACGGCAGATCAACTGGTCTAAAAAGGGAGTCTATTTAAAGGCTAGAGTATACAAATGAGTTTTAAGGTGAGACTTAAATGCTTCTACTGAGGTGGCATCGCGAACTGTTACCGGGAGGGCATTCCAGAGTACTGGAGCCCGAACGGAAAATGCTCTATAGCCCGCAGACTTTTTATGGGCTTTGGGAATCACTAATAAGCCGGAGTCCTTTGAACGCAGATTTCTTGCCGGGACATATGGTACAATACAATCGGCAAGATAAGATGGAGCTAGACCGTGTAGTATTTTATACGTAAGTAGTAAAACCTTAAAGTCACATCTTAAGTGCACAGGAAGCCAGTGCAGGTGAGCCAGTACAGGCGTAATGTGATCAAACTTTCTTGTTCTTGTCAAAAGTCTAGCAGCCGCATTTTGTACCAACTGTAATCTTTTAATGCTAGACATGGGGAGACCCGAAAATAATACGTTACAGTAGTCGAGGCGAGACGTAACAAACGCATGGATAATGATCTCAGCGTCTTTAGTGGACAGAATGGAGCGAATTTTAGCGATATTACGGAGATGAAAGAAGGCCGTTTTAGTAACGCTTTTAATGTGTGCCTCAAAGGAGAGAGTTGGGTCGAAGATAACACCCAGATTCTTTACCGTGTCGCCTTGTTTAATTGTTTGGTTGTCAAATGTTAGAGTTGTATTATTAAATAGAGTTCGGTGTCTAGCAGGACCGATAATCAGCATTTCCGTTTTTTTGGCGTTGAGTTGCAAAAAGTTAGCGGACATCCATTGTTTAATTTCATTAAGACACGCCTCCAGCTGACTACAATCCGGCGTGTTGGTCAGCTTTAGGGGCATGTAGAGTTGGGTGTCATCAGCATAACAGTGAAAGCTAATACCGTATTTGCGTATGATGTCACCTAGCGGCAGCATGTAGATGCTGAAGAGTGCAGGGCCAAGGACCGAACCCTGGGGAACTCCACACGTTACCTTAACGTAGTCCGAGGTCACATTGTTATGGGAGACACACTGCATCCTATCAGTAAGATAAGAGTTAAACCAAGACAGGGCTAAGTCTGACATACCAATTCGTGTTTTGATACGTTCTAATAAAATGTTATGATCGACGGTATCGAAAGCAGCGCTAAGATCGAGGAGCAGCAACATAGATGACGCATCAGAATCCATCGTTAGCAATAGATCATTAGTCATTTTTGCGAGGGCTGTCTCCGTGGAGTGATTTGCCCTGAAACCGGATTGAAAGGTTTCACATAGATTGTTAGACGCTAAGTGTTCATTTAACTGCTCCGCAACAATTTTTTCGAGGATTTTTGAAATAAAGGGAAGGTGAGACACCGGTCGGTAATTTACCATGAGGTCAGGATCGAGGTTAGGTCTTTTAAGAAGAGGATGAATAACCGCTTTTTTGAATGCTAGGGGAACAGTGCCCGAGGAGAGTGATAAGTTTATAATATTTAGCACTGATGGACCTAATAATACAAAGAGCTCCTTGATCAGTTTCCCAGGAAGAGGGTCAAGTAAACATGTTGTCTCTTTTATTCCATTTACACGTTGTAACAATTCCTCTAATGTTATTTCCTCAAAACGAGAGAAAGTATTTTGGAGGGCAGTATCCGCCGTATATACAATCGTGTCAGTGTTAATAGAACCCCGTTGTAGCTGGGACGCATTGTCTTTAATCTCCTTTCTAATGACTTCAATTTTCCTACTAAAGAATTGCATAAAGTCATCAGCTGAGTGGGTTGAGCTACTGGAAGGAGTCCCTTGTTGGGTTAGCGATGCTACCGTACTAAACAAAAATTTAGGATCGTTTTTATTACGGTGGATGAGATTTGAGTAATATTTAGCTTTAGCTAAGGTAAGCATGCGTTTATAAGTTATTAAACCATCACTCCATGCTTGATGGTGCACCTCAAGTTTAGTCGTGCGCCATTTGCGTTCCAGCTTTCTACATAATAATTTCTGAGCTCTAGTTTCTTCTGTAAACCACGGGGTGCGCTTTTTTGGAGCCTTTTTTAACTTTAGCGGTGCTATGTTATCAATGGTTTCGCGCAGGGCGTCGTTAAAGTTGTTAGTGAGGTTATCAATAGAGCCCACATACTTTGGGAATGGTGCCATTACCGAGGGCAGTAGGTCAGCAAGAGTTGTCGTTGTGGCTGTATTAATGTTGCGGCTGCTATAGCAGGTATTATTATTATTAGTTTGACGAACATGCGTCTGAACCTCGAATTTTATAAGGTAATGATCAGACAATACTTTAGTATACGGGAGTATCGTAACTTTGGAAACGGTGATGCCCCTGACAAGCACTAGGTCTATCGTATTACCGTTGCGATGCGTGGGTTCATTTATTATTTGTGTGAGACCACAGCTATCAATTACAGTCTGGAGCGCTACGCACGGTGGGTCCGATGGGGTATTCATATGGATATTAAAGTCCCCCATTATGATTATATTATCGGCGTGTGTCACTAGATCAGCAACGAACTCTGAGAATTCATTAATAAAGTCCGAATAGGGCCCTGGGGGGCGGTAGATAACAGCCAGGTGTAGAGGCAGCGGTGTGACAGACCTCATAGTAAGCACCTCAAACGATTTATATTTATTATTTATGTTAGGACTAAGGTTAAAGTTTTCGTTGTATATTAGTGCAACCCCCCCACCCCTTTTGAGCGGACGGGCAATATGCGCATGTGTAAAGTTAGGAGGACATGCCTCATTTAGCGCAAAAAAGTCGTTTGGTTTAAGCCAGGTTTCGCTGAGACCGATGACGTTAAGATTGTTGTCTCTGATAATATCATTAACTAACAACGTTTTAGGAGACAATGATCTTATGTTTAAAAAACCTATATTATAGGTAGTGGGCTGTTTTAGGGAGTTTTTGATCAAATTATCCGTAGTAGCAATATTAATAATGTTGTGTTTATTATGCCCAGTGCATTTAGTATAGTTACGACCATATCTAGGAATTGATACGACAGGAATTTTCCGATTGTTTGATTGCTTTGATAAACTGCACGCATCATGGTTAGCCACCTCAGTAACGGGGATTTTCCGATTGTTTGTTTGTTTGTTGCTTTGATTTAAATTTTTTTGGGGAAATATTCAACATTG
>NC_084615.1:22533759-22686259 GCF_033978795.1 Nerophis ophidion
TGGAAAAGCGTTGTCAAGCTCTGACTTGTCCTTGGCACTATCGCTGGCCAGGACTCCCATTAGCCAAATCCAATGGTGCATTGTATTCGTTTACAGAGTAGACGTGTGACTCATCTCCTGTCCCTCACACAATGCCTTCCACCTGGGAATTTGGTACGAGAAACAAGTGGTCAAGCACTCAGAGCTGACTCAGCCAGACTGTTTCCAGGTAAAATTCTCCATGCCAATGAAGCAAGAAGAAGGTGTTTGAAAGTAAAGTAAGGTTCCACTTTTAAAAATGCACAAACCCTAATTAATAAAAATGTTGACTTCGAGCATATCTAGGCCTATACAATCTGCACATACGCTAATTTATAATAATGTTTACTTCTGGGATACGTAGACCTGTACAATCTCCACATACGGACTGGAAGTACAGCTCTAGGAGAAAGCTTGATCACTCTTCTGCTGTCTTCTTGGACAACTGTCCTTAAATACCTTTTTCACGAAGACCCTTACTCTTTGTAGTTCTAGCCTTACAATCAGTCAGTCTGGCCAGTCAATCTTTCCTTAACATTGTTCCTCTGAATGGGTTTGAGTCGGATGACCTCTGATCCTTATCCTCTACTCCTGCCTGTAGGGGCTTTCTACCAGATGTTGTTAATGACATTACACTTCCTCTTAAAATCCAAATCTGCATTCCTGTTGGATTCCAATTTCCTGGGGGGAAAGATCCACCACCACCATCAACACCAATATACACGCACCTCAACCCCGCCAAACTCAACCGCCTCATGCTCTCTCAGGGAGAGCATGTCCCAAATCCCAAGCTCTTGTTTTGAAGCATGTTAAAAAATATATATATACTTTGTGACTTCAATAATAAATATGGCAGTGCCATGTTGGCATTTTTTTTTCTCCATAACGAGTTGATTTATTTTGGAAAACCTTGTTACAAACCCCGTTTCCATATAATATGGGACATTGTGTTAGATGTAAATATAAACGTAATACAATGATTTGCAAATTATTTTCATCCCATATTCAGTTGAATATGCTACAAAGACAACATATTTGATGTTAAAACTGATTAAATTTTTTTTTTTTTGTAAATAATCATTAACTTTAGAATTTGATGCCAGCAACACGTGACAAAGAAGTTGGGAAAGGTGGCAATAAATACTGATAAAGTTGAGGAATGCTCATCAAACACTTATGTGGAACATCCCACAGGTGTGCAGGCAAATTGGGAACAGGTGGGTGCCATGATTGGGTATAAAAGCAGCTTCAATGAAATGCTAAGTAATTCACAAACAAGGATGGGGGGAGGGTCACCAATTTGTAAGCTAATTGTCGAACAGTTTTAGAACAACATTTCTCAATGAGCTATTGCAAGGAATTTAGGTATTTTACCATCTACCGTCCGTAAAATCATCAAAAGATGGGACGGCGTGGCGCAGTGGGAGAGTGGCCGTGCGCAACCCGAGGGTCCCTGGTTCAAATCTCACCTAGTACCAACCTCGTCACGTCCGTTGTGTCCTGAGCAAGACACTTCACCCTTGCTCCTGATGGGTGCTGGTTGGCGCCTTGCATGGCAGCTCCCTCCATCAGTGTGTGAATGTGTGTGAATGGGTAAATGTGGAAGTAGTGTCAAAGCGCTTTGAGTACCTTGAAGGTAGAAAAGCGCTATACAAGTACAACCCATCTATCATTTATTTATTTAAGTTTCAGAGAAATCACTGCACGTAAGCGATGATATTACGGACGTTTGATCTCTAACGCGGTACTGCATCAAAAACCGACATCAGTGTGTAAAGGATATCACCACATGGACTCAGGAACACTTCATAAAACCACTGTCAGTAACTACAGTTGGTTGTTACATTTGTAAGTGCAAGTTAAAACTGTACTATACAAAGCGAAAGCCATTTATCAACAACACCCAGGAACGCCGCCGGCTGATACAAAGTAAAAAAGTATTCTGTGGTCTGACAAGTCCACATTTCAAATGGTATTCGGAAACTGTGGACATGGTGTCCTTCGGAACAAAGAGGAAAATAACCATAACCATCCGGATTGTTATAGGCGCAAAGTTGAAAAGCCAGGATCTGTGATGGTATGGGGGTGTATTAGTGCCCAAAGCATGGGTAACTTACACATCTGTGAAGGCACCATCAATACTGAATGGTCCATACAGGTTTTGGAGCAACATATGTTGTCATCCAAGCAACGTTATCATGGACGCCCCTGCTTATTTCAGCATAAATATGCCAAGCCATGTGTTACAACAGCGTGGCTTTGTAGTAAAAGAATGTGGGTCTTTTCCTGGCCCGCTTGCAGTCCAGACCTGTCTCCCATGGAAAATGTGTGGCGCATTATGAAGTGTAAAATACAACAACAAGACCCCGGACTGTTGAACAACTTACGCTGTACATCAACCAAGAATGGGAAAGAATTCCACTTTCAAAGCTTCAACAATTAGTTTCCTCAGTTCCCAAACGTTTATCGAGTGTTGTTAAAAGAAAAGGTGATGTAACACAGTGGTGAACATGCCCTTTCCCAACTACTTTGGCACGTGTTGCAGCCATGAAATTCTAAGGTAATCATTATTTGCAAAAAAAGAAGAACGTTTATGAGTTTGAACATCAAATATCTTGTCTTTGTAGTGCATTCAATTGAATATTGGTTGAAAATGATTTGCAAATCATTGCATTCTGTTTATTTTTACATCTAACACAATTTCCCAACTCATATGGAAACGGGATTTGTACATTGTTTAATGCATCACAAAAAAATGAGGCATAATAATGTGTTAATCACACAACTGTATATATCGGCATTGGTTGATATTGTAATCGGTAACTAAGAGTTGGACAATATCGGATATCGGCAAAGAAGCCCTTATCGGACATCTCTAGTTTCCATCTATGTACTGCCACACCAGAAAAAGGTACTTAATGGGCCTGATGAATGAAATGACATCATAGGAGTTTTTGACATTTGTGTTAATTCCTATCCATTCCTATCCGGTTGGTAGAGCGGCCGTGCCAGCAACTTGAGGGTTCCAGGTTTGATCCCCGCTTCCGCCATCCTAGTCACTGCTATTGTGTCCTTGGGCAAGACCCTTTACCCACCTGCTCCCAGTGCCACCCACACGGGTTTAAATGTAACTTGATATTGGGTTTCACTATGTAAAGTGCTTTGAGTCACTGGAGAAAAGCGCTACATAAATATACTTCACTTCAATTTGTCGCCAATGTCCGGCAAATTTTGGACTGCGCGCTGTGCGGCATATATATCTTACTGCTGTGACATTTACTGAGCGAGACGACACTCTCAGGACACATTCACTGCGCTCTCGTCTGCATGCGGCGCTCCCCCGGGAATCCATCCAGGGATAGGCATGTCGCTTTTAGGGGCGATAAAGCTCATTGTGTGCCATTTTGTCCCCCCTCCTCCCTCGTCCTTCCTCATAGCGTTTCTTCTGCCCTGCGGTGTATTTTCTACAAACCCCGTTTCCATATGAGTTGGGAAATTGTGTTAGATGTAAATATAAACAGAATACAAGGATTTGCAAATCATTTTCAACCCATATTCAGTTGAATATGCTACAAACACAACATATTTGATGTTCAAACTGATAAATATTTTCTTTTTTTGCAAATAATCAATGACTTTAGAATATGATGCCAGCAACACGTGACAAAGAAGTTGGGAAAGGTGGCAATAAATACTGATAAAGTTGAGGAATGCTCATCCAACACTTATTTGAGACATCCCACAGGTGCACAGGCTAATTAGGCACAGGTAGGTGCCATGATTGGGTATAAAAACAGCTTCCCAAAAAATGCTCAGTCTTTCACAAGAAAGGATGGGGCGAGGTACACCACTTTGTCCACATCTGCGTGAGCAAACAGTTTAAGAACAACGTTTCTCAAAGTGCAATTGCAGGAAATTTAGGGATTTCAAAATCTACTGTCCATAATATCATCAAAATGTTCAGATAATCTGAAGAAATCACTCCACGTAAGCGGCATGGCCGGAAATCAACTTTGAATGATCGTGACCTTCGATCCCTCAGATTTGCACTGTATCAAAAACCGACATCAATCTCTAAAGGATATCACCACATGGGCTCAGGAACACTTCAGAAAACCACTGTCACTAAATACAGTTCACTGCTACATCTGTAAGTGAAAGTTAAAGCTCTATTATGTAAAGCCAAAGCCATTTATCAACAACATCCAGAAACGCCGCCAGCTTCTCTGGGCCTGAGATCATCAAAGATGGACTGATGCAAAGTGGAAAAGTGTTTTATGGTCTGACGAGTCCACATTTCAAATTGTTTTTGGAAATATTCGACATCGTGTCATCCGGACCAAAGGGGAAACGAACCATCCAGACTGTTATGGACGCAAAGTTCCAAAGCGAGCATCTGTGATGGTATGGGGGTGCATTAGTGCCCAAGGCATGGGTAACTTTAACAACTGTGAAGGCACCATTAATGCTGAAAGGTACATACAGGTTTTGAAACAACAAAAGCTGCCATATAAGCGCCGTCTTTTTCATGGACGCCCCTGCATATTTCAGCGAGACAATGCCAAGCCGCGTTCAGCACGTGTTATGACAGCGTGGCTTCCTAAAAAAAAGAGTGTGGGTACTTTCCTGGCCCGCCTGCAGTCCAGACCTGTCTCCCATCGAAAATGTGTGGCGCATTATGAAGCGTAAAATACGACAGCGGAGACCCTGGACTGTTGAACGACAACAAGAATGGGAAAGAATTCCACTTTCAAAGCTTCAACAATTAATTTCCTCGGTTCCCAAACGTTTATTGTGTGTTGTTAAAAGAAAAGGTGGTGTAACACAGTGGTGAACATGCCCTTTCCCAACTACTTTGGCACGTGCTGCAGCCATGAAATGCAGAGTTAATTATTATTTGCAAAAAAAAAAGAAAGTTTATGAGTTTGAACATCAAATATATTTACTTTGTAGTGCATTCAATTGAATATGGGTTGAAAAGGATTTGCAAATCATTGTATTCCGTTATATTCACGTCTAACACAATTTCCCAGCTCATATGGAAACGGGGTTTGTAAATCTTACAGGAAGCGTAGCCTGAATAATCATGTTGTTGTTTTTTTTTCCCCTTTTTCAGCCATCAGGGGCAATCCGTGGAGGTGTCACCGCAACCCAGGCTGTAATTCCATTAGAGGGAGGGAAGGAGCAAGGACACGGGTGAAATCCGTAGCACCGAAAAAAAAGTAAAAAATGTCATAATCCACTTCCCCTGTGTGCTAAATATGCGTCTCGTGCAAACAACCGTCAGCTTGCCATCAGAAGCGTGCAACTTTTGCTGCTTATTTGTTAATGAGAGCCGCTGCTTGCCTGGCTGGCAGCCTCTCACATCCTCACCTAGTCGCTACGCGGTAATGAAGCGTATTCCTGCACGCCGAGGACAAGCTACTTAGTGGCACACCTCAGTTAGATGGATCCCAATGTCAGTGCCGTGTATTTTTTTTTTCCCTTCTTTTTACATCCCCTCCTTTCTCGTGGCTGCACATGCACCCCTTGTTGTGTTTTGACGGATTGAGTCTTAATATTGCCGCGCCTGTCAACCGACATGCTAATTTAAGTCTCCGTGCATGCATTTTTAAAAGCCCCTCCGCCGTGCACGGCAATGCTGCCCCCCAGTGCATCACGCGGACCACGCCTTACCATCTTTACAAAAAGCCCTATTTTTTTGGGATGTGAGATTTTGTCCGTACCTTTTGCATAATGCATCACACTCATCATTACACTTTACAAACAAGTCCACGGAGAAAGAATGCAAGGAGGACAGCGTTGCTCTCCGAGTCAGCCTGGCTCTGATTTTTTTTTTTCTTCCTATTCTGTAGTCTGGCAGCCGTCCAGGAACATACCATCCCTTCCATTCTTCAAAGTGCATTTATATTAGCGGCACTCTTGGCAGGCGGGTAGGCCTCTCCCGCGGTTTAGGCTGAAGCGCCTCCCAGACTGACTATGATTACGATGGCTATGACATAAAAAACTGTTATGGGCCTTGTTGGGTGTTGGTTATTGCAAGTGTATAAAAAAAAAAAGAAATACTGCACATACATTCTCACTCTTAGGTGTCAAACTTTGGCTCACCGTGTAATTTTATTTGGCCCTTGAGCCAATATCAATTTAACATTAGAGCTGGCCCGCCGATATCATACAGCGACGGTGCCGCTGTAACACCGCATTCACCGCTCATACTCATACTTGCCAACCCTCCCAATTTTCCCGGGAGACTCCCAAAGTTCAGTGCCCCTCCCGAAAATCAACCGTTCTCCCGAATTTCTACCGAATTCCACCCGGACAACAATATTGGGGGCGTGCCTTTAAGGCACTCCCTTTTAACGTTCCCTACAACCTGTCATCACGTCTGCTTTTCCTCCGTACAAACAGCGTGCCGAACCCAGTCACATTAATCCATCCATCCATCCATCTTCTTCTGCTTATCCGAGGTCGGGTCGCGGGAGCAGCAGCCTAAGCAGGGAAACCCAGACTTCCCTCTCCCCAGCCACTTCGTCCAGCTCTTCCCGGGAGATCCCGAGGCGTTCCCAGGCCAGCATAATCTTCCCAACGTGTCCTGGGTCTTCCCCGTAGCCTCCTACCGGTTGGACGTGCCCTAAACACCTCCCTAGGGAGGCGTTCAGGTGGCATCCTGACCAGATGCCCGAACCACCTCATCTGGCCCCTCTCGATGTGAAGGAGTAGCGGCTTTACTTTGAGTTCCTCCCGGATGGCAAAGCTTCTCACCCTATCTCTAAGGGAGAGCCCCGCCACACGGCGGAGGAAACTCATTTCGGCCGCTTGTCCCGTGATCTTATCCTTTTGGTCATGACCCAAAGCTCACGACCATAGGTGAGGATGGGAACGTAGATCGACCGGTAAATTGAGAGCTTCGCCTTCCGGCTCAGCTCCTTCTTCACTACAACGGATCGGTACAACGTCCGCATTACTGAAGACGCCGCACCGATCCGCCTGTCGATCTCACGATCCACTCTTCCCTCACTCGTGAACAAAACTCCTGGGTACTTGAACTCCTCCACTTGGGGCAGGGTCTCCTCCCCAACCCGGAGATGGCATTCCACCCTTTTCCGGGCGAGAACCATGGACTCGAACTTGGAGGTGCTGATTCTCATTCCGGTCGCTTCACAGTCGGCTGCGAACCGATCCAATGAGAGCTGAAGATCCCGGTCGGATGAAGCCATCAGGACCACATCATCTGCAAAAAGCAGAGACCTAATCCTGCGGTCACCAAACCGGAACCCCTCAACACCTTGACTGCGCCTAGAAATTACATTAATATTTGCGGCTTTTACACTCACACACACATGAATGCAAAGCATACTTGGTCAACAGCCATACAGGTCACACTGAGGGTGGCCGTATAAAAACAACTTTAGCACTGTTACAAATATGCGCCACACTGTGCACCAACACCAAACAAGAATGACAAACACATTTAGGGAGAACAAATTGTTTTTAATATACCATTGTGAATTTTTTGATAGTTTTTTATAAGTTGATTTTGCACTACTAAGTTATGTGTTATAGCAAACTAGTGTAGTAAACTGAGCAGTAATCAACTTTTTATCCATGCACATTCTCTTGCTACTTCAAGGCTTCAGTGTTTGATTCATTTATTATTATTATTTTATTTTCAAATGTATTATTAGCCTGTGGAAAAAAAATATTTTGATGTTTACCTCAGAACGTTTCAAACAGAAAAGAGGCATTCCATTTTTATTAAAATTGTATTTGATATAACATTGATAATTTTTTATTATTATTATTTGAAACTGGATTTTGCATGTCACTAAAGTTATATAAGCCTTGCTTGCTCAATATTCAATGCAAAACTCATTTGCGTCCCTATTAAAGGTTAATTTGTTCTACTTTGGCCCGTGGCTGAGTTCAGTTTTAAATTTTGGCCCACTCTGTATTTGAGTTTAACACCCCTGCCATAAAGGACTACAGATGCACCTGGGATAGGTTGATTGGCAACACGAAATTGGTCCCTAGTGTGTGAATGTTGTCTGTCTATTTGTGTTGGCCCTGCAATGAGGCGGCGACTTGTCCAGGGTGTACACCGCCTTCCGCCCGATTATAGCTGAGATAGGCTCCAGCGCCCCCTTGCCACCCTTAAAGGGGAACATTATCACAATTTCAAAAGGGTTAAAAAGAATAAAATTCAGTTCCCAGTGGCTTGTTGTATTTTTTGAAGTTTTTTTCAAAATTTTACCGGTCCCGGAATATCCCTGAATAAAGCTTTAAAGTGCCTTATTTTCGCTATCTTCGAAACCACTATCCATTTCCCTGTGACGTCATACAGGGCTGCCAATACAAACAAAATGGCGGTTACCACAGCAAGATATTGCGACATTAGCTCGGATTCAGACTCGGATTTCAGCGGCTTAAGCGATTCAACAGATTACGCATGTATTGAAACAGATGGTCGGAGTATGGAGGCAGATAGCGAAAAAGAAATTGAAGCTATTAAGCAAATAGCTATTGACGCTATTTGGCCATAGCGTGGGTCTACCTAATGAAGTGGACCATAGCATGGCTGCCTTATTAGCATCGTCGGTAAAAAGTGCGGACCAAACGTTTAAGACTTTCGCATCTTGTGACACTGGAGCAACTTAAATCCGTCGATTGGTAAGTGTTTGTTTCGCATTATATGTGGGTATTTAGTTTCAAATGTACATACAGCTAGCGTAAATAACATGTTAGCATCGATTAGCGTAGCATGTTAGCATCGATTAGCTGGCAGTCATGCTGCGACCAAATAAATCTGATTAGCACATAGGTCAACAACATCAACAAAACTTACCTTTGTGATTTCGTTGACTTAATCGTTGCAAATGCATCTGCAGGTTATCCATACATCTCTGTGCCATGTCTGTCTTAGCATCGCCGGTCAAATGTGAAGACACTTTGGTATATTCAATGGGGGTCTGGCGGCAGATTTCTTGCCAGTGGTGCAACTTGAATCCCTCCCTGTTAGTGTTGTTACACCCTCCGACAACACACCGACGAGGCATGATGTCTCCAAGGTCCCAAAAAATAGTCGAAAAAACGGAAAATAACAGAGCTGAGACCCGGTGTTTGTAATGTGAAAGTGAATACGGCGGGTGTGTTACCTCGGTGACGACACGTTCTGATGTCATCGCTAAAATACCGATAAAAAGAAAGGCGTTTAATTTGCCAAAATTCACCCATTTAGAGTTCGGAAATCGGTTAAAAAAATACATGGTCTTTTTACTGCAACATCAAGGTATATATTGACGCTTGCATAGGTTTGGTGATAATGTTCCCCTTTAAGGGAATAAGCGGTAGAAAATGGATTGCATTGATTTTCATTACGAGTATTTCAAGTTAAAAGCCCCGTCTCAGAACCAATTCAACTTGTAAGCCGAGGAGCTACTTTATACTGCCAAAGCAGTGGTAAACGTGTAAATATTCCTGTTGCTTTGCAGTCACGGTTACCTTGTCAAGCACTGTCTTAGTCCCATTATTACATTTTATTGGAATCTTTATAAAGCCGGGGTTCCACAGGCTAATCGCATGATTGAGCTGACAGGTAGGGATTTGTCATAAAGGCAACGCAGATTTACTTCCTTCTGACTGCTTGATTAAGTATGGTCTGATACAGTCTTGCTCCAGGTGACTATTTATGATTGTCTTGTTTGTCAATGCCAGTTTTTCTAAGGACGACCATGACTCCTTTTTATTTTGAACGCTACATATAGTTAAATGCCTACTGAAATGAGGATTTCTAATTAAAACGGGGATAGCAGGTCCATTCTATGTGTCATACTTGATCATTTCGCGATATTGCCATATTTTTTGCAGAAAGGATTTAGTAGAGAACATCGACGATAAAGTTCGCAACTTTTGGTCGCTAATAAAAAAGCCTTGCCTTTACCGGAAGTCGCAGACGATGACGTCACCCGTGTGAGGGCTCCTCACATCCTCACATTGTTTATGATGGGAGCCTCCAACAAAAAGAGCTATTCGGACCGAGAAAACGACAATTTCCTCATTAATTTGAGCGAGGATGTAAGATTCGTGTTTGAGGATATTGATAGCGACGGACTAGAAAAAAAAAAAAAAAAATCAAGTTAAAAAAAAAATGTTTTTAGACACATTTACTAGGATAATTCTAGGAAATCCCTTATATTTCTATTGTGTTGCTATAGTTTTAGTGAGTTTAATAGTACCTGATAGTCGGAGGGGTTTGTCCACGGGTGTCTTGAGTCTGTCAAGCCAAATTTCCTCTCCCTACAAACCCCCCCCCCCTGCATTTACTTCCGGGGTCATGATTAATACAGACGTTTTGTTAACGCTATATTATAAAAATATAACGCTATATTATAAATGTAAAGATCCGTTACTCGGATCTTCACATGTTGTTGTTTGTTTTTCCATCTGTGTTTTCATTCTCCATTCTGACCTGTTTACTTCCTGTTTTGTTCGTTTCCATGGTCACTTATTATTTCCACCTGCTAGTCTCAGTTCTCGCACACCTGTTCTTGTCATCACCAACCTTTATAAGCCAGCCTCTTCTGTTTATTCTTTCTGGGACTCTAGTTTGCTCTCACGCAACTGTACGTCTTGATTTTGATCATTTGCTTACACGCAAGTATTTCTGTTCTTGCTAGCTTCTCACGCTAAGCCACTTGTTTTTTCCAGTTTACATACTGATGATTTGTTTTCTCTTTTGTGCCAACGTGCCATTTTAGTTTGTCTATTTTTACTTCCTAGTTTTCATACTAGCGTTTTTGGTTTGCCTTTTATTAGCTCCAGTATTTCTGTTCAGAGCTCTCTTTTTGTTAAATAAATATTTGAAGATCCTACCTTTGTTGTGTTCACGTCAACGCATCCTCGAGGGAATCGAACCCGGCACCACAATGCCCACCAGTCCTTACAAACTATTTACAAGCACAAGCTATGGGATGACATAAGAGGAAACGTGACCCCGGAAGTAAATGCGTCATCCCATAGCTTGTGTTTGTAAATAGTTTTTTAATTTTTTTTTATAATATAGCGTTAACGAAACGTCTGTATTAATCATGACCCCGGAAGTAAATGGGGGGAGGGGATTTTTGTAGGGGGTAAGAAATATGACGTGACAAGGCCAGGGTCTGATGGAAGTCGACGGCAGCTGTACGGACGGCACAAGCTCAGCTGATCTCCGGTAAGTGGCGACTTTTTACCACAATTTTCTCACCGAAAACTGCTGGTTGACATTTGGTAGGGATCCATGTTCGCTTGACCGCTCTGATCCATAGTAAAGCTTCACCTCCGGAATATTTAAACAAGGAATCACTGTGTGTTTGTGTGGCTAAAGGCTAAAGCTTCCCAACTCCATCTTTCTACTTTGACTTCTCCATTATTAATTGAATAAATTGCAAAAGATTCAGCAACACAGATGTCCAGAATACTGTGTAATTATGCGGTTAAAGCAGACGACTTTTAGCTGCGTGTGTGTGCAGCGCTCATATTCCCTAACAGTCCGTGACGTCACGCGTACACGTCATCATTCCGTGACGTTTTCAACAAGAAACTCCCGGGAAATTTAAAATTGCAATTTAGTAAACTAAAAAGGCCGTATTGGCATGTGTTGCAATGTTAATATTTCATCATTGATATATAAACTATCAGACTGCGTGGTCGGTAGTTGTGGGTTTCAGTAATACGTTGGTGAATGTGGTGATTTGACATTTGTCATTAATATTAAATGCCTCTGCCTGTCCTTGGTTACCTTTTGCTGCAGAGCCAGACGCGTTATCGAGTGAACGCAGCAGCTCTTTGCAGTCGTATTGACAGAAAAGGTCTCCTCTCTTCACATTTCGCCGGTGAAAGACTCCTTTATGTTTTAGCGCTCAAAGGCAAGTCGCATCAAACTTGCGCATTCGGGATCTTTGCTTAATGAAGCAGTACAGAATTACATGTTGTCATCATTTGTAAAAAACAATGTTTTTAACAGACACACCACACAATTTATAACAAAAATGCTGTCATGGATAAATATAATTCACCTTAAGTTGATCTGTCAAACATAGTGGCCACCTTAGTGACCGTGTGAGCAGCTTTGATTGCTCCAAACCCACTTATTAACATGAAATTGTAAATGAAAAGTAATCTATTAAAATTTTCAGGTTTGTTGTGAGGTCGTTCCATTCTTTTATGGCTTTATACAAACCCCGTCTCCATATGAGTTGGGAAATTGTGTTAGATGTAAATATTCGGAATACAATGATTTGCAAATCCTTTTCAACCCAAATTTAATTGAATGCACTACAAAGACAAGATATTTGATGTTCAAACTCATGAACTTTATTTTTTTTTGCAAATGATAATTAACTTACAATTTCGTGGCTGCAACACGTGCCAAGGTAGTTGGGAAAGGGCATGTTCACCATCACCTTTTCTTTTAACAACACTCAATAAACGTTTGGGAACTGAGGAAACTAATTGTTGAAGCTTTGAAAGTGGAATTCTTTCCCATTCTTGTTTTATGTAGAGCTTCAGTCGTTCAACAGTCCGGGGTCTCTGCTGTCGTATTTTACGCTTCATAATGCGCCACACATTTTCGATGGGAGACAGGTCTGGACTGCAGGCGGGCCAGGAAAGTACCCGCACTCTTTTTTTACGAAGCCATGCTGTTGTAACACTTGTCTTGCTAAAATAAGCAGGGGCGTCCATGATAATGTTGCTCGGATGACAACATATGTTGCTCCAAAACCTGAATGGACCTTTCAGCATTAATAGTGCCTTCACAGATGTGTAAGTTACCCATCCCTTGGGCACTAATACACCCCCATACCATCACAGATGCTGGCTTTTGAACTTTGCGCTGATAACAATCCGAATGGTTATTTTCCTCTTTGTTCTGGAGAACACCACGTCCTCTGTTTCCAAATATAATTTGAAATGTGGATTAGTCGGACCACAGAATACTTTTTTACTTTGCATCAGTCCATTTTAGGTGGGCTCGGGCCCAGCCAACTCAGCGGCGTTTCAGGATATTGTTGATAAATAGGTTTGGCTTTGCATAGTAGAGTTTTAACTTGCACTTACAGATGTAGTGACCAACTGTTGTTACTGACAGTGGTTTTAGGTTTTATAAAGTGTTCCTGAGCCCATATGGTGATATCTTTTACACACTGATGTCAGTTTTTGATGCAGTACCGCCTGAGGGCTCAAAAGTCCGTAATATCATCGCTTATGTGCAGTGATTTCTCCAGATTCTCTGAACTTTTTGATGATTTTACGGACCGTAGATGGTAAAATCCCTAAATTCCTTGCAATAGCTCGTTGAGAAATGTTGTTGTAAAACTGTTGAACAATTTGCTTACAAATTGTCGACCCTCACCCCATCCTTGCTTGTGAATTACTTAGCATTTCATGGAAGCTGCTTTTATACCCAATCATGGCACCCAACTGTTCCCAATTATCCTGCACACCTGTGGATTGTTCCATATAAGTGTTTGATGAGCATTCCTCAACTTTATCAGTATTTATTACCACCTTTCCCAACTTCTCTGTCTCGTGTTGCTGGCTTTAAATTCCAAAGTTAATGATTATTTGCAAAAAAAAAAAAAATGTTTATCAGTTTGAACATCAAATATGTTGTCTTTGTAGCATATTCAACTGAATATGGGTTGAAAAGGATTGGCAAATCATTGTATTCCGTTTATATTTACATCTAACACAATTTCCCAACTCATATGGAAACGGGGTTTGTATATCAATAGTCTGATATTGCAAAATATGTTTTAGATCTTGGTATGCTACAGTGTATGTTCATACACAATATGAATAAGGATGGGAATTGTTTGCATTTGAACCAATACCAGCACTAAAATTGGTACTATGGAAAAGATACATAACTTTTTTTTAAAAAAGGAAAATGTTGTGACATTCGGGCTAGTAATTCAAATATTTCAGTACTATCCATCCGTCTTGTTCCGCTTATCCGAGGTCGGGTCATGGGGGCAGCAGCCTAAGCAGGGAAGCCCAGACTTCCCTCTCCCCAGCCACTTCGTCCAGCTCTTCCCGGCGAATCCCGAAGCGTTCCCAGGCCAGCCGGGAGACATAGTCTTCCCAACATGTCTTACCGGGGGAGGCGTTCGGTTGGCATCCTGACCAGATGCCCGAACCACCTCATCTGGCTCCTCTCGATGTGGAGGAGCAAAGGCTTTACATTGAGTTCCTCCCGGATGACAGAGCTTCTCACTCTCTCTCCAAGGGAGAGCCCCGCCACCCGGCGGAGGAAACTCATTTCGGCCGCTAGTACCCGTGATCTTGTCCTTTCGGTCATAACCCAAAGCTCATGACCATAGGTGAGGATGGGAACGTAGATCAACAGGTAAATTAAGAGCATTGCCTTCCGGCTCAGCTCCTTCTTCACCACAACGGATCCATACAGCGATACTGAAGACTCTGAGGTACTTGAAGTCCTCCACTATTTCAGTGCCATAATTGTATATTGCTGGTCTTGTCAATTCTCGTCTGGACCTGAGGGTGACTTGGTGGTGTGAATGGACCAAAGATGGTACCAGTGAGGAATCTTTAAACAAAAGGCTTTTATTTGATCAGGCGAGAGTCCTTACAAATACAGGTGCTGCATCAAACCCGAAGGAGGGGTCAGACTTCTCCTTATATACCCTTCAGGCAGTCTTGTACTCTTTGTCGCCGTAGTCTTGGAGCCGGCCTGTCTGGACAAAGCCCAGGTTGTTTATACAAATGCAGATAACATCTGTGCATCGTCACTCTTGACCAACTGAGTCGGGTGACCTCTGACGCCTGATCTCTACTCCTAGATGTGGGGGCTCCTACCAGATGTTGCTAATTTGTTAATACTTTCTCCAACAACCCAAACCATGTATTGCTTTAAGTTCCACAATGTTTGACATCTGGACCTGGAGCTATCTAAGGGCATATTCCTTAATGGATAATCCCCTAACAGATTATGTGACCAAGTTTTTAAATTCATTTAAAATGTACAGACACTAAGTAACATGTTCTACAGTAAGAAATGCAATTGTCATTAAATTGTGCAGGAAAACAAACAACCATACAAAATCAGAGTATATGCACAAAAACAACAACTTGCTGGATTGTTTAGGGCTTAGTTACCAAGATCTAAATACTTCGGGCTAAACAGCGTGGGCAATCTATAAAATCGGGTGTGCTAGGGTTGTACAGTGTACCAGTACTAAAAAAGATACCAGTACTAATAAAGATACTAAATGTACACACAGCTATTTGACTTGTTGCCCATTTGTCTAACGGAGTCAAAGCCGCCTAAGTAGCACAAACTGATGCAAATGAAATGACTGAATTTTGGAAGAAATTGCTACAATTTGTTTTTCCGTAAAAATGTGTTTTACCTGCTACATGCGCCATCTTTGTTCTTTTAGCTGTACTGTTTTTAGTATTTACTCATGATTTTACTGGTCATAAAGCCAAACAAAGAGTGAAAAACCAGTAAAATATGCACATTATGTAAATCTTGAATAAAAACAGAATACAATAATTTGCAAATCCTTTTCAACCTGTATTCAATTGAATTGACTTCAAAGACAAGATACTTATTGTTCGAACTGGTAAACTTTTGTCATTGTTATGCAAATATTAGCTCATTTGGAATTTGATACCTGCAACATGTTAAAAAAAAAGCTGGCACAAGTGGCAAAAAAGACTGATAATGTTGAGGAATGCTCATCAAACATTTATTTGGAACATACCGCAGGTGAACAGGCTAATTGGAAACAGGTGGGTACCATGATTGGGTATAAAATCGGCTTCCATGAAATGCTCAGTCATTCGCAAACAAGGATGGGGCGAGGGTCACCACTTTGTGAACAAATGCGTGAGCAAATTGTTGAACGGTTTAAGAACGTCATTTTTCAATGAGCTATTGCAAGGAATTTAGGGATTTCACCATCTATGGTCCGTAATGTCATCAAAAGGTTCAGAGAATCTGGAAAAATCACTGCACGTAACATTGAATGACCGTGAACTACATCAAAAAGCGACATAGGTGAGAAAAGGGATATCACCACATGGGTTCAGGAACACTTTGGAAAACCACTCTCAGTAACTACAGTTTGTCGCTACATCTGTAAGTGCAAGTTAAATCTCTACCATGCAAGGCCAAAGCCATTTATCAACAACACCCAGAAATGCCGCTGGCTTCGCTGGGCCCGAGCTCATCTAAGATGGACTGATGTAAAGTGGTAAAGTGTTCTGTGGTCTGACATGTCCACATTTTAAATTGGTTCTGGAAACTGTGGACGTCGTGAGCCTCAGGAACAAAGAGGAAAAGAACCATCGGGACCGTTCTAGAAACAAAGTTCAAAAGCCAGCATCTGTGATGATATTGGGGTGTATTAGTCCCCAAGGCCTTTAGCATTAATGCTGAAAGGTAGGTACATGCAGGTTTTGGAGCAACATATGCTGCCATACAAGCAATGTTATCATGGACGCCCCTGCTTATTTCTGTTATTGTTTTTATTTACAATTTACACAATGTGCACATTTCCCTGGTTTTGGGAAACTGCGGACATCATGCTTCAAGAATAAAGAGGAAAAGAACCAGGCGCAAAGTTCAAAAGCCAGCATCTATGGTGGTACGGGGGTGTATTAGTGCCCATGGTATGGGTAACTTACACATCTATGAAGGCACCATTAATGCTGAAAGGCACATACAGGTTTTGGAGCATATGATGTCATCCAAGCAACGATATCATGGATGCCCCTGCTTATTTCAGCAAGACAATGCCAAGCCACGTGTTATAACAGCGTGGCTTCATAATAAAAGATTGCGGGTACTAAATTGGCCTGCCTGTATTTCAGACCTGTCTCCCATGTGTTGCGCAATATGAAACCTAAAATACCACAAAGGAGACCCCGGACGGTTGAACAACTTAAGCTGTACATCAAGCAAAAATTGGAAAGAATACCAAACTATACAGAACATGACCCGGGCAACGGATCATGACAGTTTTTGCCGACATTATGGAACTGTGTTTCCGTACTACTCCCTATAGCTGGGCCAGGCTCCACCATATCAATGTTACCAAATTAACTATTGCGTTTTTGGGCAATTATGTGTCAAATATAAATATCACTTTTACTAAGCAAATGGTTATCATGGGCCTTATATAAGATTTTCTCAAGACTATTTGAGCACTAAGTCACACTAATATGATATCCACACAACATATTGCATAATAAAGCTCTTCTCAGTGTAAATGTGTTTCCCTCAGCATGGATATTTTATCAAAAGGAATATCTTGCAGCACACTTGCCGTCTTTAAAGCACAGCACACATCTCATTTTAAAGTGAGTATTAATAAATAGGTTGTAATAATTTAGTGTCCTCTATATTTGGTTAATTGGTTTCTAGTGATATGCAATCAAACAATACCGTAGCAAAATTCCAAGGAATTAGGATTTAGGTCAAAAAGAAAAATATTTCTAGCAGAAGACATACATAGTTAAAATTAGATTTGCAATTAAGTATAATGAACACAAATGTATATTGTGTATTATGATGAGAGAATGATATGTATTCAAATATTCTTGTCTTTTTTGTCAAATATCAACTATATATATATATATATATATATATATATATATATATACACACATATACGTATATGCACACATACATATATATATATACATATATATACACACACACATATACGTATATGCACACATACATATATATATATATATATATATATATATATATATATATATATATATACATATATATATATACATACATACATATACAGACTCATATATATATATATATATATATATACATACACATATATACACACATACATATACATTCATATATACATATAAAATAAATGATAAATGGGTTGTACTTGAATAGCGCTTTTCTACCTTCAAGGTACTCAAAGCGCTTTGACAGTACTTCTACTTTTACCCATTCACACACACATTCACACACTGATGGAGGGAGCTGCTATGCAAGGCTCTCACCAGGACCCATCAGGAGCAGGGGTATAGTGTCTTGCCCAAGGACACAACGGACGTGACTAAGATGGAGCGTGACAAAACAATGTTCAGTGTTATGTTGAAAGAGATCTAAGGAACACGGAAGTTGTGGGGCAGGCAGATGATCCAAGGCGAGCGAGAGGCGTCGAGAGAAACGTGTCCAAGAGGAATGTCGAAAATCCAAAAGGGCAGTCCGAGAGGCAAGGGGAAAAACAGTGGATCACAGGAGAACACGGAAAGACAATAGGAACATCAGACATAATGGAAACACAGAAGTCACAGGGGATGGAAGCCAGACACGGGATGCTTTCAAAAGGTACTAAAGGCTAAACTCCGGCACGACATGGAAGGTTGTGCGGGCTTATGAAGGCAGCTCGTTCATCCCAGGCAGGTGCGGTGATTGCAGATCTCCTGCAGCCATGCGGAGGTGCGCAGCGGAGAGGGAAGGCCCGTGGGCGTGGCCCGCTGTGCTCTCACTGGGGTGGTGGCAGGATTCTGAGCCGTAACAGTCATGATAAAAAAGACTATGAGAAACACTCGTTTTGATGTTCCATAGGCATATTTTTTTTGCTCAACTAATGAGCTGCGTCCATCATCCAGGACAAGCGTGAAGGTGAGAGTTGAATTTTATGCACGACAAACAAAATGGATCATGCACGGACACTTTACAGCGCAATACACGTTTTATTAGCCGTGCTAGAGTCTTCCACGCCGTCGCCGCCGGACGGAGAGCATGAGCGCCTCCGTCATAAAGGTCCTCCGCCTGTTTGCCTTCGACTGCGGACAACCAGTAAACACTCCCCCACATTTCTCACGGCGGAGAGGCCCCCGAGCCGTAAAAAATGCTCGGATTGATAGAGCCACGTTCAATTCATCCCTGGAGGCAGGAGAAGGGCAAACCCCCGCGGCGCCCGCCCGCATCAAGCACGCCCTTCCCGCGACTCGACGGTAGAGATAAACTTTTTCCGCACAACAATGCCTCTTTAGTTGGCGGGCGCCGCTTTTATAGCCACGGCGAACAATTAAAATCTCAAACGGCGTCACGGAATAACGAAAATGGCCAAGTCAGCGCGGCCTTTCTCTGTCACCCCGCACGGCCTCCCCCCCTTTCCCATATTGTACATCTCCTTGCCCCGGTTGTATAAATTGCCGACATGGCGTGGAGGCAGATACAAATAAAGGTGATTTAGCCAAAAGGAGATGCTGAGGGATGGCTCTCATTAGTCCGCAGTGGAGAGCAAAGTCGAGGTTTAACTGAGAAGGATTCCTGACCATTAGCGCACTGGCAGGGGTTGTATTGATAGGATTTTAATAAGACGCCCGCATTAATGCTTATCATGAGTGAGTGGCTTTATGGTAATGGAGAAAAGAGGCGGAGGAGGACGAGGGAGGCCTCGCGTGTGTTTTCTGTCCCTCGAAACCACAGATGCTGCTGTAAAAGTAGTATAAATACACTAATGTAGGGGTCAGGAACCTTTTTGGCTGAGAGAGCCAAGAAAGCCAAATATTTTAAAATGTATTTCTGTATGAGCTGTATAATATTTTTAACACTGAACACAACTAAAAGAGGGCATTTTTAAGTAAGACCAACATTTCTAGCGTATAATAAGTGTCTTATTTTTTGGAATAACATTGTTATTTTAAAGCTAACTGTGGAGGGGGGGTGGCCTGCGGGCCTGCAGCGAAGCAGGGTTTTGCCAGGACTGCCCTTGAAATCAGCGACAGGTGCGTAGATGGCCCATCTGGGCCTTGTTATCTACAAACCCCGTTTCCATATGAGTTGGGAAATTGTGTTAGATGTAAATATAAACGGAATACAATGATTTGCAAATAATTTTCAACCCATATTCAGTTGAATAGGCTACAAAGACAAAATATTTGATGTTCAGGCTCATAAAAATGTTTTTTTTTTTTTTTGGGCAAATAATCATTACTTGAAATTTGATGCCAGCAACACGTGACAAAGAAGTTGGGAAAGGTGGCAATAAATACTGATTAAGTTGAGGAATGCTTATCAAACACATTTTTGGAATATACCACAGGTGTGCAGGCCTATTGGGAACAGGTGGGTGCCATGATTGGGTATAAAAACACCTTCCCAAAAATGTCTCAGTCTTTTCCAAGAAAGGATGGGGCGAGGTACACCCCTTTGTCCACAACTGCGGGAGCAAATAGTCAAACAGTTTAAGAACAACGTTTCTCAAAGTGCAATTGCAAGAAATGTACAAATTTAAACATCTACGGTCCATAATATGATCAAAAGGTTGAGGGAATCTGGAGAAATCACTGCACGTAAGCGGCATGGCCGGAAACCAACAATGAATGACCGTTGCCTTCGATCTCTCAGACGGCACTGTATCAAAAACCGACATCAATCTCTAAAGGACATCACCACATGGGCTCAGGAACACTTGAAAAAAACACTGTCACTAAATACAGTTTGTCGCTACATCTGTAAGTGCAAGTTAAAGCTCTACTATGCAAAGCAAAAGCCATTTATCAACAACATCCAGAAACGCCGCCGGCTTCTCTGCGCCCGAGATGATCCAAGATCAGAGGTGGGTAGAGTAGCCAGAAATTGTACTCAAGTAAGAGTACTGTTACTTTAGAGATTTACTACTCAAGTAAAAGTAAGGAGTAGTCATCCAAATTTTTACTTGAGTAAAAGTAAAAAGTATGTTGTGAAAAAACTACTCAAATACTGAGTAACTGATGAGTAACCTGTTCATTTAATAATTACGGCAACAAATAATGCACAAAAACATAAAAATAGCAATGAGCAAATTCATAGCCAGGAATATCTCTTAAGCAACTAAAACAATAATATATATTAAATAATAATACATTAAAATAAAAAAATTAAGGCAAATTGAGCCACAATAACTTAACAGCACCATAGGCTCAGTAGGCATTTATTTATCGATTGATTGATTGATTGATTGAAACTTGTAATAGTAGATTGCACAGTACAGTACATATTCCCTACAATTGACCACTAAATGGTAACACCCCAATAAGTTTATCAATTACTTAATAGATGACCAAGTCGAGGTGATCTACCTCATATATACATACACACACATATCATATATATATATATATATATATATGTATATATATATATACAGTATATAATTTATAGTTTTTTATTTTGCCGTTTTTGTTGAAATGTTAAAGGTGTTTTAATGAATATACATGCATATTTAACATATAGATTCCTATCTTTCATGAAGACAAGAATATAAGTTGGTGTATTACCTGATTCTGATGACTTGCATTGATTGGAATCAGACAGTATAGTGCTGATAATGTCCACATTTTCAAATGGAGGAGAAAAAAAGTTCCTCTTTTCTGTCTAATACATCATGAAAGTCGTTGGTTTTTGGCATCTTATTTGTCCAGCTTCCATCTTCGTTTTTATACACTTTACAAGAAATACATTGGCGGCAAACTCCGTAGCTTGGTCGCTTGTTTGCGCTGGCTTTTGGAGACTCTTATTTTGTTAGCGCAGGCGCGATGGAGCGGCGCTTTTATTGTGAAGACAGGAACTGTGCGATCAGTCTTTAGGCTTTTGACGGGAAGTACGGTTGAAATAAAAAGTGTCTTTTTTCCTTTACACTTTTGATTGATTGATTGAAACTTGTATTAGTAGATTTTACAGTACAGTACATATTCTGCACAATTGACCACTAAATGGTAACACCCCAATAAGTTTTTCAACTTTTTTAAGTCGGATTTGACGTGTGACGGTCACGTGACCGCCTGGTTTTGTTTGATTGGTCCAACGTCGCCAGTGACTGCATTTGATTGGTGAAATGCAGGCATGCGTAGTTCCTACTTTGAATGCGTGTCTGACGAAATCAAAACAAACAAAACGTGCATTAACAGAGCGATAAAAAAAAAAAGTAGCGGGTAACGAGCTGATTGTAGATAAATGGAGTGGAGTAAAAGTAGCGTTTCTTCTTTATAAATATACTCAAGTAAAAGTAAAAGTATGTTGCATAAAAACTGCTCTTAGAAGTACAATTTATCCCAAAAGTTACTCAGGTAGATGTAACGGAGTAAATGTAGCGCGTTACTACCCACCTCTGTCTAAAATGGACTGATGCAAAGTGTTGTGTGGTCTGACGAGTCCACATTTTGGAAATATTCGATATTGTGTCATTCGGACCAAAGGGGAAGCGAACCATCCAGACTGTTATCAGCGCAAAGTTCAAAAGCCAGCATCTGTGATGGTATGGGGGTGCATTAGTGCCCAAGGCATGGGTAACTTACACATCTGTGAAGACACCATTAATGCTGAAAGGTACATACAGGTTTTGGAACAATATATGCTGCCATCTAAGCGCCTTCTTTTAAATACACACCTCTGCTTATTTCAACAAGACAATGCCAAGCCACGTTCAGCACGTGTTACAACAGTGTGGCTTCTTAAAAAAAGAGTGCGGGTACTTTCCTGGCCCACCTGCAGTCCAGACCTGTCTCCCATCGAAAATGTGTGGCGCATTATGAAGTGTAAAATACGACAGCGGAGATCCCGGACTGTTGAACGACTGAAGCTCTACATAAAACAAGAATGGGAAAGAATTCCACTTTCAAAGCTTCAACAATTAGTTTCCTCAGTTCCCAAACGTTTATTGATTGTTGTTAAAAGAAAAGGTGATATAACACAGTGGTGAACATGCCCTTTCCCAACTACTTTGGCACGTGTTGCAGCCATGAAATTCTAAGTTAATTATTATTTGCAAAAAAACAAACAAAGTTAATGAGTTTGAACATCAAATATATTGTCTTTGTAGTGCACTTAATTGAATATGGGTTGAAAATGATTTGCAAATCATTGTATTCCGTTTATATTTACATCTAACACAATTCTCCAACTCATATGGAAACGGGGTTTGTAAATACAGGCCCCCCAGACACAATTTTTCTCCTCTTAATTTGGCCCCTGGAGTCCAAATAATTGCCCAGGCCTGGGCTAGTGCTAGTGAGTCTGAGCAGATGTTTTTTGGTCGGATTTGACAAACTTCACAGTGACATCCGTTACGCCGATTAATCGCAGCAATGCATAAAAACTCACATTTTTTGCTTGCAAATGAAAAACCTTTACTAGCTAAAAGACAGCTTCTTGTCTCAAAACATTCTTAAGTTGAGGTACCACTCCACTTGATTAATCGTTGGGAAGAAGTACACTGCAAAAACGTAAATTTAAGGAAAATTCAATATCTCAAATAAGGGTGGTACTTGCTTATTTTTTGTCTGATAAGATAATTCTTCTCACTAAGCAGGTTTTATGTTAGAGTGCTTTACTTTTTTTAAGGGTTTTGCTCCTAAATGCTCTCAGTAAATTATTACAGCTTGTTGCTGAGATTTGATGACCTATATTGAGTAAAACATGCTTGAAACTAAAATATCAACTGTTGCAAAGCTGTGTCATTAACACTCACAAGGATAAAACTACTTTTTTCAAAGTAATAATTTGTTATTTCAAGCATGAAAGAAAAGAAAAATCATGATGCCGAGAGGATATCATTATGTCTGTCATGATATGCGAAGACTGTTCTCCCGGGATGCAAACGGACTTCTCCGGACAAGGGTAGCAGGTAGGAACATATCTATTAATCTAACTACAAAAAGGTACAAAAAACGGAAAACAACCCGAAGGCAAGCGTGTCCTAACTTAGGACATGAAACTATAGGTATGAACCTCATGAAACTGGCATGAAATAACTAAGACTTGCTTGGCAAGGCATGAAACGAACAAACAGCATGAACTATGGTATTGCATGAAACTAAGAGTAATGAGGCCAGGCCGACTGACTGGCAAAGGCGGTTAAAATAGTCTCTTGACTATTATACTAGAGGCAGGTGAAAATCATAAGTCGCCATGGAAACTAAAACAATTAAGGTTGTACAAAAACAGTAACGAATGGAGTCTTAAAACAAACAGAAAATAACAAAAAACATAATCCAGACCACAGATCATGACAATGTCAAGATAATGGCACTAGCATTAATTTAAGAATAGTTTTCAACATATTGAGCAAAAATTTCATTTTTTTTCTACGAAGAAAAGTGCACTTGTTATTATTGAGAATATACTTATTTTAAAAAGTATTTTGGGGTTTATTGATGTTAGCTAATTTTAGTTGTTTTGGAAAGTATTGAAAAGCCAAATGTTCTTGTTCTATTGGCAGATGATTTTGCTTGGTTCAAATAAAATAAAATAAAAAAAAAATAAAAAAATAAAAAATATAATAATAAAATGACAATAATAATAATACAATAATAATAATAATAATAATACGAATAATAATAATACAATAACAATAATACAAATAAAATACCCCTTATTTTTGTAAATTTTTTTACTTGTTTTGGAAAGTCTTGACAAGCAAAATGTTCTTGTTCTATTGGCAGATGATTTTGCTTAGTTCAAATAAAATAAAATAAAAAATAATAAAAAATATATATAATAATAAAATAATAGTAATACAATAATAGTAATAATAATGATAAAAATATTATAATAAAAAATAAAAATAATACAAATAAAATACCCCTTATTTTTGTATTTTTTTACTTGTTTTGGAAAGTCTTGACAAGCAAAATGTTCTTGTTCTATTGGCAGATGATTTTGCTTAGTTCAAATAAAATAAAATAAAAAATAAAAATATATATATGTATATAATAATAAAACAAAAATAATAATACAATAACAATTATTAAAACAATAATAATAGTAATAATACAATAACAATAATACAAAAAATACCCCTTATTTTTGTATTGTTTTACTTGTTTTGGAAAGTCTTGACAAGCCAAATGTTATTTCTATTGGTTGATAATTTTGCTTAGTTCAAATAAAAATAAAAAAACTAAACAAATAATAATAACACATTAAAACAATATGATAATAATAATAATAATAATAATATTAATTCAATTAAAATAATACAAATAAAATACCCCTCATTTTTGTATTTGTTTTGTTCTTGTTTTTGAACACTGACTTTTTGCACAATAATACACGGAAAGTAGGCCTTGTGTGATTATTATTTTTTTGTTTTTTTTCCCCTCACACTTGCGATGCAGAAGTTGGAAAGTTAAGACAATTTGAGACTTTGATGAAAACAAAGTACTTTTGAGCCAAAATAACACCTTTACTGGTTCACAAAGGCTGTGGAACGCGAACCGTCTCGAGAGATTTGTGCCATTTTTAGTTGTAAATTGAGTGAGGAGGAGGTGATGTCAGCGACGTCTCCTGTGTGCACATAAGTCTTCATTTCCTCCCGTTAATCAGTTGGACTCATTTCTCCCCCCCCACTTCCATTTTTAACCTTACAGTGTCACTGCCTCCAGTCGCTCTAATTGATATATTAGCAGCCAGTTAAGTAAATGAAGACAATTTAATCACCCGCCCCCAACATGTTCTTTTTTTAATCTTTTTTCCTCATGTGATGGAGTGATCCTTCTAATGAAGAACGAAGTTGAGAGATCAATTTACAGTATCTTTTTTTTCTCACCCCCCCCCCACAATCCAATCCGACAGCTCGTTAATTTCATCAAGAAAAAGTCTTACCTGCAACATCCAAGTTTAGTCCGACATGGACCCTGTAGCCATCGTCTCTCCCTTCCCGTCTCTTTTGTTGATCACACTGCAAAAAATCAATGTTCAAAAACAAGGGAAAAAAATGCCAAAATTAGGGTTTTTTTACTTGAACAAAGCAAAATTATCTGCCAGTTGAACGAGAAAATTTGGCTTGTCAAGACTTTCCGAAACAAGTAAAATTAGCGAACCTCAATGAACCCAAAAATACCTTAACATTATCACAATTTCAGAAGGGTTAAAACCAATAAAAATCAGTTCCCAGTGGCTTATTTTATTTTTCGCGTTTTTTTTTCAAAATTTTACCCATCATATCCCGAAAAAAGGCTTTAAAATGCCTGATTTTCGCTATCTTTAAATCCATCGTCCATTTTCCTGTGACGTCATTTAGTGATGCCAACATGGCGGATAGCACAGCAGGATATAGCTACATTAGCTCGGATTCAGACTCGGATTTCAGCGGTTTAAGTGATTCAACAGATTACGCATGTATTGAAACGGATGGTTGAAGTGTGGAGGCAGACAGCGAAAACGAAATTGAAGAAAAAACTGAAACTATTGAGCGAATAGCTATTGAAGTTAGTCAGCGATCGCCTTCTAACCAACGATTGAGTGTCGCAGGGTATCCATACATCTCTATCTGCCGGTAGAATGTGCAGGAGCAACTTAAATATGTCGATTGGTAAGTGTTTGTTTGGCATTAAATGTGGGTGGAGTGAAAGGCTGGATGCAAAAACAGCTACAAATGTAGATAAAACTAGCCTAAATAGCATGTTAGCATCGATTAGCTGGCAGTTGTGCCGCGACCAAATATGTCTGATTAGCACATAAGTCAATAATATCAGCAAAACTCACCTTTGTGATTTCGTTGACTTTATCGTTGGACATGCATCTGCTTAGAGTGTCGCAGGGTATCCACACATCTCTGTGCCATGTATGTCGTAGCATCGCCGGTAGAATGTGCAGACCAAACGAGGGACTTTCGCATCTTTTGACACTGGTGCAACTTAAATCCGTCGATAGACAAGTGTTTGTTTGGCATTAAATGTGGGTGGAGGGAAAGGCTGGATGCAAATATATCTACAAATGAGGCATAACGATGCAATATGTACATACAGCTAGCCTAAATAGCATGTTTGCATCGATTAGCATGCCGTGCTAATCGATGCACACTCCACGTCAGTCAACTTGAATCTGTCCCTGATCGTGTTGTTACACCCTCCGACAACACACCGACGAGGCATGATGTCTCCAGGGTACGGAAAACAGTCGAAAAAACGGAAAATAACAGAGCTGATTTGACTAGATGTTTGTAATGTGTTTGAAAAAATGGCGGATTGACTACCTAGGTGACGTCACAACGTGACGTCATCGCTCCGAGAGCAAATAATAGAAAGGAGTTTAATTTGCCAAAATTCACCCATTTGGAGTTCGGAAATCGGTTACAAAAATATATGGTCTTTTTTCTGCAACATTGAGGTATATATTGATGCTTACATAAGTCCGGTGATAATGTTCCCCTTTAAAATAAGTATATTCTCACTAATAACAAGTGCACTTTTCTTGGGAGAAATTACAAATATTATCAAAAAACTTTCCGTTCGGAGTTACCAATGAACAGACAGGAGGCTATCATTGCCGCACCAAGCAAGGGTTTGGAAAATTCCATTGTGTACGATGGGAGAAGACAAGACGGGGGGGTTATCTATTGTTATCCAAGACCTGCTCATGCTGAATCCAGGACCAGCCCAAGCTCGAGGCATCTATTTTCTTTTGTCTTCAATGTCACCAAAAAAAGTGCTGTATTCTTTTGGAAGCAGATGTTGATGTGTAAACAGGGAGTGTCCAAATAAAAGAGGAGACGTGAACCTTTTTTCGTCAGAGCGCGGTGGAAGACTGAACAGACTACAATCGCCATGTCTCTCCTCAAATCGAGCAATATTGAACTCTGTCTCTGTTTAATTCCTTGCTTCTTGTCTTGTTTGATAGATGTCATCGATGTTTGAACCTAACAAATCTGAGACCTTACTGCTCAATATGTTGAAAAACATTCTTAAATGAAGTAAATGCTAGTGCCATTATCTTGACATCACAGCATTATTTTTCTTGAAACCAGCAAAGTAATACTAAAAACTCATTTATAGTTCTTAATGGAAAAGCAACAAGAATTATCTTATCAGAGAGAAAATAAGCAAATATCACCCTTATTTGAGATATTTAATCTTACTTAGATTTCAGTTTTTGCAGTGTACAAAACATATTCATACATGAGATTGCCTCAATTGGTTATGTACACAATGCATTCGGCGTGAGTGACAACAATTATAAGTGGAATGTATAAAAGCCATCATTGAGACCGCAGCCAATTAAACAAAAGCAATGTACATATTACAAAAATGCGTTTCTCCGAGCAAACTATGTAATTAGTTCATAACTATCCCTTTGTGTGACCACAGGAAGTGAAGCGCTGGTTTATATTTAGTGCAAAAAAAAAAAATAGCATGGTTGCTTGGAATCACATTAAACTACTTCGTTGGCATGGTAACGGTAACTTTATCACCCGTTAATGGGAGACCACATCGCTCTCAGATAATTGATAGGGCTTTAGGTTGCGAGCAACAAAGCGGGTTAGTTCTGAGAGCATGGGTCTCCTGGTAGCTCGCCAGTGGATTTTGACTTGCACGCAAATATTTGCTTAAAGGGGAGCTGCACTTTTTTTAATTTTTATTTTGACTATCTTTTCAATCATTTTGAAGACGGATATATATATTTTTTTATTATTTTTAAATGTGTCAATCAATCATTCAATGTTTATTTATATGACCCCAAATCACAAGTGTCTCAAAGGGCTGCACAAGCCACAACAACATCCTTGGTTCAGACCCCACAAAAGAGCAAAGAAAAACTCACAACCCAGTGGGATGTCAATGTGAATGACTCTGAAAAACCGCGAATGTGGGTCCTAGGGGAGACCGGATGCAATAGACGTCGAGTGGGTGTAGCATAATATTGTGAAAGTCCAATCCATAGTGGATCTAACATAATAGTGAGAGTCCAAACCATAGTCGGGCCAGCAGGAGATTATCCCGAGCACAAATGTCCCCACGCCGGATTCCGACTCTGGACAGCCAGCACTTCATCCATGACCACTGGACCTGTGTGTCTCTGTATGTGTATGTAACTATGTGTGTGTTGGGCGAGAGGAGAGACAAAGCGAAAGAAGGTCCGTGAGACAAGCGTTAGGTCCTTGGGGCTGAGAGAGACGTCAAGAGGTCCGTGTGCAAAGCGGGGGTCGAGGACTGATGGGGGCAGTCCAAAGTCCAAAGGACAAGTCGAGGCGCACAGCTCGATTATGGAAGACACGGGAAGAATACGTACAGAAGATTAAGTTCCGGCCAGGATCCTTGGGTCCTCTGGTCCTTATATAGCTCGCCCTCATCAGTACCAGATGTGTAGATTGCTGATCGCCCCTTCCACAAGGGAGAGAGGGGTAGACATACTTGCCAACCCGCCCAGATTTTCCGTGAGACTCCCGAAATTCAGTGCCTCTCCCGAAAAACTCCCGAGACAAATTTTCTCTTTTCTCCCGAAAACTCACGAAATTCAGGCCGAGCTAGAGGCCATGCCCCCTCCAGCTCCATGCGGACTTGAGTGACGTGTCGACAGCCTGTTTTCACGTCCGCTTTCCCACAAAATAAACAGCGTGCCTGCCCAATGACGTTATAACTGCAGAATGATCGAGGGCGAGTTCTTGGTTTCTTATGTGGGTTTATTGTTGGGCAGTTGTATCAACGTCCTCCCTGCGCGGCAACAACACACAACAACAGCAGTCACGTTTTCATCTACCGTAAAGCAGTTCGTCTGCCGTAAACAGCAATGTTGTGAAACTCTTAAACAGGACCATACTGCCATCTACTGTACATGCATGTGTGACAATAATATATACGGGTTTTAGAGAGTGCAGTGCACAACTGCGCACACAACAAGGAGACGAAGCAGAAGAACGAGGAAATTACAGCCATGGCGACGCCGACGATGAGTAATATGAAGAAATACGCTTAGAAGTTCCAAGCCGCAGCTGCGATTGGACTTGGATAGCCTCCGGAAGGAAGTAGTAGACTACCAAGTGCTTGCCCGTGAAGATATTCCTCAGGAAGCAAAGATTGACCGGTTTTGTGCCATGCTAGGGAGAGATGGAAGATTCCAGACTCTAGTACATTTGATGAAAGTATTTTTGTATGTGCCACACAGCAATGCATAATCATAGAGTGGTTTCAGCATTGTTAGAAAAAAAGTGACAGAGAGTAAAACAAGGATCAATCAATGTTCATTTATATAGCCCTAAATCACTAGTGTCTCAAAGGGCTGCACAGACCACAACACAAAACACTACAACATCCTCGGTAAGCCCACATAAGTTCAAGGAAAACTCAAACCCGGTGGGAGGTCGGTGATGATGATGACCCAGGGGGACGTCGGTGACAATGAGGACTATGAGAACCTTGGAGAGGACCACATATATGGGCAACTCCCTCCCCTCTAGGATGGACAATTCAACCATTTACTCAACAATGAGTAGATGAGTGTTATGTGTGTGTATATGTGTAAATAAATGAACGCCGTAATTCAAGTATTCCTCTTATTTAAATATATATAGCTAGAATTCACCGAAAGTCCATTATTTCTTAGATATATATATATATATATATATATATATATATATACATATGAAATACTTAACTTGGTGAATTCTAGCTCTTGGTTTCAAAAAGGTTGGTGACCCCTGGACTAAGCGCTAATGCAGACCAACTATTCACAAGCTTGTGTACAATTTTGACATGATCGACAGGTAAGGTGTTTCCTCACTTCTTTGCTCCCTTGAAGTTTATTGTAGATCATAAATCATGCCTCTCACCCGGGTAGAAGAAGTTTGAGGACATATTTGCTGGGGCATTTGTTCACAAAGTGGTGACCCTCACCCCATCCTTTTTTTGTGAATGACTGAAGCTGTTTTTATACCCAATCATGGCACCCACCTGTTCCCAATTAGCCTGCACACCTGTGGGATGTTCCAAAAAAAAGTGATTGATGAGCATTATTTCTCCGTCTTTTTTGCCACTTGTGCCAGCTTTTTTTAAACATGCAAGCATCATATTCCAAATGAGCTAATATTTGCAAAAAACAACACAGTTTTCCAGTTCGAACGTTAAGCATCTTGTCTTTGCGGTCTATTTAATTGAATATAGGTTGAAAATGATTTGCAAACCTTTGTATTCTGTTTTTATTTATGATTTACAAAACGTGTCAACTTTACTGGTTTTGGGTTTTGTACAGTAAGTGATGTTTTATTATGTTTGTTGGCTCTCACGAAGTCTAAAGTGAGTAATAATTAGTAACTCTGTTTCAAAAAAAGTGAACGTTGTTGTGAGGGTTTCAATCTTGTGGGTTCTCCTGACCGTGATACCACTTCTCGGAAACCCAGGAGTCTGGGTTGAACAATCTTTTACTTTGTATACACACGCAAGGAAAGCACTCTGCTCCACAACTTTTCAGTATGTTCATGTCCAGCGTGCATTTGCTCAGAACGCCCACTGCCCAACACAGTTTCTCGGCCCAGCTGCTTCTAATAAGCATGACAGGTGATTGGATTACCCAGCTGGGAATGATCATTCAATCACCTGCCAGCTGTGCTTTGAGGGCGGTCCTTACACACCCAGGCCCGCAGACCACGCCTCTTTCCACAGTTGTGATGTATTTTTTAGAATAAATGTGCATTTAAACCCGACCCGCCAGGGCGTCTCCAAATATTTCCTTCAAAACTCTACCAATGAAACTGGAGCCGCCAATACGATGCGTAGAGCATCTTTCAAATGACCGTAAGTTTTGAACCATAGAGAGTATTCCAATGGTTGGAATCTACACTTTTGAGTGCTAATGAGGGTTAATAGGGTGATTTATTCACAGCAGCTGCAAGCAGACGAGGCAAGATATAGAGTGGCCGAAAGTCAGGGAGTGACACAGAAGCAGGTTTCCACAAAAAGTGATATTATATGGATTGTTATTACTGTATTTTCCAGACTCTAAGATGCACTTAAAATAATGTTTTCCCTCAAAACTCAACAGTGCGCCTTATAACCCGGTGCGCTTCATGTACAAAATAAATTTTCCTGAAGGAACTCTCCTGACGGAATGAATAAAGTACTATCTAATCTAAAATAATTCTGGTTTTGCTCACCGACCTCAAAGCAATTTTATTTGGTACATGGTGAAATGATAAGTTGGCAGTCAAACATAAGAGATACATGTAGACTGCACCGTGATTGCAATATGACTTATGTAAACAACGACAACATTTTACGTGTTCCATTGAGAATATAGAACATTACACACGACACTCAAATATCTATCAAAATGTTTTAGTACGACTTTGGTAAGCTATGAAACCGTACTACTTGATGGATTGTACATTGCTTCAACGTACAGGTATTTTTATGGTGTGTGTTATTAGCGTTTTGTTTCACAATATTATGCAAAAGCAACTTGTATTTGGGATCTGAATAAATCCTGAAAAATTGCGCGGGTCCGCCTTTTTAGTCCGTGTCAATTCAGTCAATAAGTTTCTTCTTTTTCTCTATCTTTTCGTTATGGGACATTCATCCTAATTTAATTTCTAATATAAATTAGTGTAAAGTTATTCCTTATATATATCAGTAAACTCGCCTTAAAAGCGCTAATACATACCGGTGTAGTGAGTTTAGATAATTCACCCAAGGAACCTTAGTTATTAGAGAGTTCCGGTCGGACGTTTTTTCACGGAACACAGGAGATGCTGCTCCGTTATTGATTTAAGTAGTTTGAATGTCATCAAAACACTTAGCTCCATCTTTTGACACTTCTTCCACTCCCGTCCTTGCACGCTACACCGCTACAACAAAGATGACGAGAGAAGACGCTGCCGAAGGTGAGCCACGTAAATAAGACCGCCCACAAAACGGTGCATCCGGAACTTACTGTCAGAAAGCGACTTGAAGATGATCTGTAAAACATGATATGTGCAACATTTTAACCAAAGAATCATCATCACATGTTTTGTAGACCACAAGGAAGTGTTTTCAATGTAGAAAAAAAAAATAATTATGTGACTCCTTTAATCCGGGGCGCTTTATGATCCGGAAAATACGGTGTATGTTTTTTTGTCCTTTGGCTTCATTTTTCAAAGTGTTTGTTGCATATTTGTTTGATCGTAAAAGATCGACCACAAGACGGTCATCTGGGAACTAAAATGGAGAGACGTTCATTGGTTCTTAATATTTAGTGTTTTATCGTTCATAGTTAATGTTACAAAATGTATTTTCATGTACATTATCTTATTCAGTCTGGGGTCAGGAAAAAAAAATAGATAAGCACATGTTAGGGCATACAACTCGAGACTTGCAACAAGGGGCAAAGAGGCCTGAAACGTCCAGCCATTAGGGGCGCTACACCGTTTTCCGTCATATTACGTGGGGTGCGGTGTCGAAGGCATGGGATGTGGAGGCCGGGGTACATATGTTAGTGTGTGTGCCGTGTATTTTCCGTGGCTTCCTGAGTGCGTTAGCCTGCAGTGTGTCTCTCTTTTCCACGGCCTTGTCTCTCACAAATGCGATCACCAGAGGTGGGTAGTAACAAACTACATTTACTCCGTTACATCTACTTGAGTAATTTTGGGATGAACTGTACTTCTAAGAGTAGTTTTAATGCAACATACTTTTACTTCAGTATATTTATAGAGAAGAAACGCTACTTTTACTCCGCTGCATTTATCTACATTCAGCTCGCTGCTCGCTACTGATTTTTATCGATTTGTTAATGCACACTTTGTTTGTTTTGGTTTGTCAGACAGACCTTCAAAGTAGGATCTATCACATGCCTGCATTTCACCAATCAAATGCAGTCACTGGTGACGTTTGACTCCGTTTCAACAATCAAATGCAGTCACTGGTGACGTTTGACTCCATTTCATCAATCAAATGCAGTCACTCGTGACATTTGACTCCGTTTTACCAATCAAATGCAGTCACTCGTGACGTTTGACTCCCTTTCACCAATCAAATGCAGTCACTCGCGACATTTGACTCCGTTTTACCAATCAAATGTAGTCATTGGTGACGTTTGACTCCATTTCACCAATCAAATGCAGTCACTGGTGATGTTTGACTCCGTTTCGCCAATCAAATGCAGTCACTGGTGACTTTGACTACGTTTCAACAATCAAATGCAGTCACTGGTGACGTTTGACTCCGTTTCACCTATCAAATGCAGTCAATCGCGACATTTGACTCCGTTTCACCAATCAAATGCAGTCACTGGTGACGTTTGACTCCGTTTCACCAATCAAATGCAGTCACTGGTGACGTTTGACTCCGTTTCGCCAATCAAATGCAGTCACTGGTGACTTTGACTACGTTTCAACAATCAAATGCAGTCACTGGTGACGTTTGACTCCGTTTCACCTATCAAATGCAGTCACTCGTGACATTTGACTCCGTTTCACCAATCAAATGCAGTCACTGGTGACGTTTGACTCCGTTTCACCAATCAAATGCAGTCACTGGTGACGTTTGACTCCGTTTCTGAAACAGAGCCAGGCGGTCACGTGATTAACTGCACTTTTTAAAAAAAAATGTATAAACCTTTATTTATAAATTTCAACATTTACAAACAGTTGAAAATAATAATCAAAGTAAGTACAAAAACAGTACAAAACAGTATGAACAAACGTAAAAAACAGCGCCAGGGGGTTGTAATTTAAAGTAACTAAAATAGAATGCAAAAAAATTACCTATATAAAATAAACAACGTTCAAAGCCATAGGCTCACTCAATCTCAGTAAATACCTTAAATTTGGAACACAGCATCATCGTTTTCACAGTTGTTTGGTTGTTAGAGGTAGAGAGTTTTAATGTAGAGTTTTAAATCTTTTTTAAAGGTAAAAAAAAAAACAGCGCGGGTATTGAGAAACTTACATTTATGAATATAAAACTTAGCCAATAGTATAATGAGGTTGTAAAGGTAAAATTCATTTTCAAATGTTTTTTCAATACAGTGTAAAACCAAATATACAGTATATTATTAATTAGATATCATTGTTTTAGTTGCTTAAGAGATATTCCTGGCTCTGAATTTGATCATTGCTATGTTTATGTTTTTGTGCATTACTTGTTGCCGTCATCATTAAACGAACAGGTTACTCATCAGTTACTCAGTACTTGAGTAGATTCTTCACAACATACTCTTACTCACGTAAATATTTGGGTGACTACTCCTTACTTTTACTTGAGTAATACATCTCTAAAGTAACAGTACTCTTACTTGAGTACAATTTCTGGCTACTCTACCCACTTCTGGCGATAACACAGCCAGTCGGTCCAACAAAAGTCAACAGGGGAATGGGAACGGGACCATATGAATCGCTTCCTGACTTTATTGTGAACAAAATGATCATGGTCAATATTATAATGCTATTGTTGAATGTACCTAAACACTGAAATATTTTAACCAAGCTTTATGAAAAGAACAAATAAATAAACAACAGACACACTTTATACTTTCCCTGACAAAGAAAATATAAATGTTAATGTTATTTTAGTGTTTAAAGGCCTACTGAAATGAGATTTTCTTATTTAAACGGGGATAGCAGGTCCATTCTATGTGTCATACTTGATCATTTCAAGATATTGCCATATTTTTGCTGAAACAATTTAGTAGAGAACATCGACGATAAAGTTCGCAACTTTTTGTTGTTAATAAAAAAGCCTTGCCTGTACCAGAAGTAGCAGACGATTACGTCTGCTACTTCCTCACATTAATTATAATGGGAGCCTCCAACAAAAAGAGCTATTCGGACCGAGAAAATTACAATTTCCCCATTAATTTGAGCGAGGATGAAAGATTTGTGGCTGAGGACTACAAAAAAAAATAAAAATGAATTAACTTAAAAAAAAAAAAAGGCGATTGCATTGTGAGCAATTCAAATGTTTTTAGACACATTTACGAGGATATTTCTGGAGGATCCCTTATCTGCTTATTGTTTTAATAGCGTTTTAGTGAGATTTTAAAGATTGTAAAGACATATCTCGAGGTCGGATGACTGCGGTGAACACGCAGTGTCTCAGAGAGAAGCCGAGGACCCAAGCTCATAGCTGCCTTTTTTGACATGACAGCTGCTGCAGAACGACGAATAATCAATCCATTGATGTCTCCGGTAAGATATATATCACAATATCCATCCATTCATTTTCTACCGCTTATTCCCTTTTGGGGTCACGGGGGGCGCTGGCGCCTATCTCAGCTACAATCGGGCGGAAGGCGGGATACACCCTGGACAAGTCGCCACCTCATCGCAGGGCCAACACAGATAGACAGACAACATTCACACTCACATTAACACACTAGGGCCAATTTAGTGTTGACAATCAACCTATCCCCAGGTGCATGTCTTTGGGAGTGGGAGGAAGCCGGAGTACCCGGAGGGAACCCGCGCATTCAGGGGGAGAACATGCAAACCCCACACAGAAAGTTCCCAAGCCTGGGATTGAACCCAGGACTGCAGCACCTTCGTATTGTGAGGCAGACGCACTAACTCCTCTGCCACCGTGAAGCCTATATCACAATATCCCCATCCAAAAACATGCTGTTTGACGTAGAGAAAACTTGTTCACTTGACCGCTCCGCTTAACAACAAACAAAGAAACACTGGGTGTGTCTCGGTGTTGTTTTCCACCAACAGCACTGTTCTTTATAGTCTCCATTATTAAATGAACAAAGTGCAAAAGATTCAGCAACACAGATGTCCAAAATACTGTGTAATTATGCCATCAACAGACGACTTTTAGCCATGTTTGGTGCAGCGATAATATTTCCTGACAGTCCATGACATTTTCAACAAGAAACTCGCGGGAAATTTAAAATTGCATTTTAGTAAACTAAACCGGCCGTATTGGCATGTGTTGCAATGTTAATATTTCATCATTAATATATAAACTATCAGACTGCGTGGTCGGTAGTAGTGGGTTTCAGTAGGCCTTTAAAGATCTTATATTCTTCGGTTTTGATTTGTGAAGGTTGAGTGAGGAACGAGCAGCTAGGTAGGACAGGGGTTAGTGCACGTGCCTCACAATACAAAGGTCCGAAGTAGTCCTGGGTTCAATGCCGGGCTCGGGATTTTTCTGTGTGGAGTTTGCATGTTCTCCCAGTGATTGTGTGGGTTCCTTCAGGGTACTCCGGCTTCCTCCCTTCTCTAAATACATGCACCTGGGGATAGGTTGATTGGCAACACTAAATTTGTCCCTAGTGTTTGAATGGTGTCTGTCTATCCGTGTTGGCCCTGCGATAAGATGGCGACTTGTCCAGGGTGTACGACGCCTTCCGCCCGATTGTAGCTGAGATAGGCTCCAGCGCCCCCTTGCCACCCTTAAGGGAATAAGCGGTAGAAAATTAATCGCATTGATTTTCGTTACGAGTATTTCAAGTTAAAAGCCGCGTCTCAGAACCAATTCAACTTGTAAGCCGAGGAGCTACTTTATACTGCCAAAGCAGTGGTAAACGTGTAAATATTCCTGTTGCTTTGCAGTCACGGTTACCTTGTCAAGCACTGTCTTAGTCCCATTATTACATTTTATTGGAATTTTTATAAATCCGGGGTTCCGCAGGCTAATCGCATGATTGAGCTGACAGGTAGGGATTTGTCATAAAGGCAACGCAGATTTACTTACTTCTGACTGCTTGATTAAGTATGGTCTGACACAGTCTTGCTCCAGGTGACTATTTTTATTATGATCGTCTTGTTTGTCAATGCCGTTTTTTCTAAGGACGACCATGATTCCTTTTTATTTTGAAGGCTACATATAGTTAAAGGCCTACTGAAATGAGGATTTCTTATTTAAACGGGGATAGCAGGTCCATTCTATGTGTCATACGTGATCATTTTGCGATATTGCCATATTTTTGCTGAAAGGATTTAGTAGAGAACATCCACGATAAAATTGGCAAGTTTTGGTCACTAATAAAAAAGCCTCGCCTGTACCGGAAGTCGCACACGATGACGTCACAAGGGTGAGGGCTCCTCACGTCCTCACATTGTTTATGATGGGAGCCTCCAGCAGCAAGAGCTATTCGGACCGAGAAAAAGACAATTTCCCCATTAATTTGAGCGAGGATGAAAGATTCGTGGATGATGATATTGATAGCGAGGGACTAGAAAAATAAAAAATGTTTTAAATAAAATTGCAGTGGGACAGATTCAGATGTTTTTAGACACATTTGCTCGGATAATTCTGGGAAATCCCTTATCTTTCTATTGTGTTGCTAGTGTTTTAGTGAGTTTAATAGTACCTGATAGTCGGAGGGGTGTGTCCACGGGTGTCTTGAGGCCAGTCTCTGAGGGAAGTCGACGGCAGCTGCATGGACGGCGCAAGCTCAGCTGATCTCCGGTAAGAGGCGACTTTTTACCACAATTTTCTCACCGAAACCTGCCGGTTGACAAGTGGTCGGGAACCATGATTGCTTGACCGCTGTGATCCATAGTAAAGCTTCACCTCCGGGAATTTTAAACAAGGAATCACCGTGTGTTTGTGTGGCTGAAGGCTAAAGCTTCCCAAATCCATCTTTCTACTTTGACTTCTCCATTATCAATTGAACAAATTGCTAAATATTCAGCAACACAGATGTCCAGAATACTGTGTAATTGCGCGATGAAAAGAGACGACTTTTAGCCGCCACGCGTTAGTTCTGTGCTTCACAATGCCATTTAATTAGCAGGTCTGTCTGTGTTTTGCAACCACACTTATACGGAATATTGATGAGTCCGCATCGATAAGTATTTTAGAATGCTGCCCGAGCAGGAAATCAAAAGGCAATCTATTTTTTTTATTTATTTTTTTTAGTCACTTTCAAAAACTTTTACGCTCTTTACTGTAAAGCGCACCAAGAAAGTGGAACAAAAATTGAGGCAAAGCAATCAGCTGATAAATCTTTTTTTTTTTTTATCAAACGTGAAAACCTGATAACCGCTGCCCCCTCCCCTGCCTTCCCGTCACACCTCCCCCCCCCCCCCCCCCCCCCCCCCTCCCTTGCCCTTCACATCTGTGTGTCTGCACAGCCGAGATAAGCAAATCAATATCCTGTCACTTCTCATTTTTGCTGGCCCAATTCGCCTCTGTGCACCTTGCGCAAGGTGACAGTCCTCTGCTCGCTGTTGTCGACTGGACAGTGTCTGTCGCCACTTTGTAGAATATCGTCTCTTAAGACCGATACTCTATCGCGGGAGGATGATGAAAGTATCCCGTTGGCCACACGGCTTAGGTGCTGAAACTTTTACCAGGGTTTGTCCTGCGTTCAAAATTGCAGAGCGGCCCCCTCCAGCTAACTTTGTGCCGCCTCCATGCAAAGCAATTGATATCGTTAACTGAAGTTGTGGTGTTGCACTACTATAGAGGCACTACATCAACAGCAGGGCACCGGAAAGACCTGGAGGAGCCACTGATGAAAAAACAGATCGAATCGTATAATTTTGTGCCGCCTCCATGCAGAGTGATTGATATCGACTGTGTTGATTGAGCTAAGTATTTTAACTGCAGTTGCAGCCTTGTGCCACTATAGAGGCGCTACATTGACAGCAGTGCACTGAAAAGACCTTGAGCAACTAAGGATGAAAAATCAGATCGAATCGTATAATTTAGTGCCGCCTCCGTACAGAGCGATTGATATCGGTCGTGTTGATTGAGTTAAGTATTTTAACTGCAGTTGCAGCGTTGCGCCACCATATAGGCGCTACATCGTTAGCAGTGCACCAGAAATACCTGGAGCAACTACAGATGAAAAAAAGATCGAAACGTATAATTTTGTGCCGCCTCAATGCACAGCGATTGATATCGGCTGTGTTGATTGAGCTAAGTATTTTAACTGCAGTTGCGGCGTTGTGCCATTATAGAGGCGCTATATTGACAGCAGTGCACCGGATAAACTTGGAGCAACTACGGGTGTAAAAACAGATCGCATCATGTAGTTCTGTCCCACCTCCATGCAGAGCGCTTGATATCGGCCGTGTTGATTGAGTTAAGTATTTTAACTGCAGTTGCGGCGTTGCACCACTATAGAGGCGCTATATCGACAGCAGTGCACCGGAAAGACCTGGAGGAGCCACTGGAGGAGCCACTGATGAAAAAACAGAACGAATCGTATAATTTTGTACCGCTTCCATGCAGAGTGATTGATATCGGCTGTGTTGATCGAGATAAGTATTTTAACTGCAGTTGCAGCCTTGCGCCACTATAGAGGCGCTATATCGACAGCAGTGCACTGGAAAGACCTGCAGGAACCACTGATGAAAAAACAGATCGAATCGTATAATTTTTTGCCGCCTCCATGCAGAGTGATTTACATAGGCTGTGTTGATTGAGCTAAGTATTTTAACTGCAGTTGCAGCGTTGCGCCACTATAGAGCCGCTACATCGACAACAGTGCACCGGAAAGACTTTGAGCAACTACGGATGAAAAAAACAGATTGAATCGTATAATTTTGTGCCGCCTCCATGCAGAGCGATTGATATCGGCTGTGTTGATTGCGCTAAGTATTTTATCTGCAGTTGTAGCCTTGCGCCACTATAGAGGCGCTATATCGACAGCAGTGCACCGGAAAAACCTGGAGCAACTACAGCTGAAGAAACAGATCAAATTGTCTTGTTTCCCGCTACTTGGTGCATATTGTGGATTCCTGCCATACGGAGCACGATACGGAGGGATCACTGGGCTCCTATAGAACACTCCAGACTGTCATTCTGTCTCTGGTAAGTGAACACAGCTAGTAGTGTTAGCTTAGTTTCCAACCTTTTCTGACTAATTATAATGGATCGATTGATTGAAAAAGTTATTAAAAGAATCAGGTAGAGTTTCATGACGGTACATATTCATGACTGCTGCGCCAAGTCCGCTACTAACCACATCGTGAAGTATGCGGACGACACAACAGTAGTGGGCTTCGTCCGAGACAACGACGACACGGACTACAGGGAGGAGGTGAAAAGTCTGGTTGGCTGGTGCAGAACCAACAACCTGGTCCGGAACGTCGACAAGACCAAGGAGATCATTGTGGACTTCAGGAAACACCAGTCCAGCCACGCTCCACTCTTCATCAATGGCACAGCGGGGGGAATGGTAAACTGCACCAAGTTCCTTAGGTGCAGATAACTGAGATTATGACCTAGTCCCTACACATCGGAGCCTTTGTAAAAAGAGCTCAGCAGCGCATGCACTTTTTGCGTCGGATGAATAGAACGCAGATCCCTCCCCCCGTTCTCACCACATTCTACACAGGCACACTGGAAAGCCTACTGACCAACTGCATCTCTGTCTGGACTGGAGCCTGCAGTGCCTCGGACTGGAAGAGTGGTGAAGAAGGCGGAAAAGATCATCAGGACTCCTCTTCCTCCTATCTAGGAGATCGCAAAAAGCCGCTGCCTGACCAGGGCTCAGAAAATTTGCAAAAACTCCACTCCAACCCCACCAAGGACTGTTTTCACCACTGGCCGGACTCTAGAAAGATGTTCCGCAGCCTCTGTAGCAGAACTTCCCGGTTCTGTAACAGCTTTTTCTCTCATGCCGTAAGACTCTTGAACACAATAATATTCCCCTCAATTCCCCTAAAAAATGGATTCATCGCCGGAATATAAAGACAATTAAACATACATCCATAAACATAGTTGCATATGCAAAAGTGCAATATATTTATCCGTACAGTTATATATTTGTTATTTTTTTCCATCCATCCATTTCCTACCGCTTCTTCCCCTTTGGGGTCGCGGGGGGCGCTGGCGCCTATCTCAGCTACAATCGGGCGGAAGGCGGGGTACACCCTGGTGTTAATTTATATCTGCACCTTATTGATTTTTTGTCCTGCACTACCATAAGCTAATGCAACTATATGTGGTTTTTATCTGTTAAAATTTGAATGACAAAAAGAAGTCTAAGTCTAAGATTGACTGGTAAAAAGGTCAACTAAGAGGAGTTACCCCAAGCATGTCATGTTTATTTAAAAATAAAAAGTTTCCTCCGTGATGGAGTAACGTTTGTTTTTTTAGCGTTGCATATATGGCAGGCAAAATCAGCCACTGCCTTAAAAGGCGATCTCGCGAGAAGGAATGTCAAGAGTCCAGGTGAAACAGAGCAGAGAAATTAACAAAACAGGCAGTTATAAAATGTAATAATTCATGGTGGTGACAACCATACTTGCCAACCCTCAAGATTTTCCCGGGAGACTCTCGAATTCCAGTGCTCCTCCCGAAAATCTCACAGGGCAACCATTCTCTCCCGATTTTTCCACCCAGACAACTATTTAACTTGCCTTAAAAGGCTTTGCCTTTGCTTGCCGGCCCAGTCACATACTATTTACGGCTTATCACACACGCAAGTGAATGCCACGCAAACTTGGTCAACAGCCATACAGGTCACACTGAGGGTGGCCGTATAAACAACTTAAAAACAGTTACAAATATGTGCCATACTGTGAACCCACACCAAACAAGAATGGCAGCACACATTTCGGGAGAACATTTACGCCGTAACACAACATAAACATACCCAGAACCCCTTGCAGTACTAACTCCTCCGGGACGCTACAATATACACCCCGGCTACCACCAAACCCCGCCCACCCCCTATCTCCCGAATTTGGAGGTCTCAATGTTGGCAAGTATGACTTTAACACTGTTACAAATATGCGCCACATTGTGAACCCACACCGAACAAGAATGAAAAACACATTTCTTCACCTTAACATAACATAAACACAACAGAACAAATACCCAGAACCCCTTGCAGCACTAACTCTTCCGGGACGCTACAATATACACTCCCCGCTACCCCTGACCCCTCAAGCAAAAGGGGTCCCACCACCCAAGCTATGAGCCCATCATTATCTTTTGCAAGCGCTAAGGGCACGCGTCAAACTCAAGGCCCCGGGGTGCCAGATCTGGCCCGTATACACCTGTATTGATTGATTGATTGATTGATACTTTTATTAGTAGATTGCACAGTACAGTACATATTCCGTACAATTGACCACTAAATGGTAACACCCGAATACGTTTTTCAACTTGTTTAAGTCGGGGTCCACGTTAATCAATTCATGGTAAAAAAGCATGTACTGCTTGAAATGACATGCCTTTTAAACTTTATTAGTATACATTATTGCAATAAAAATTGCAGTGTATTCATACTTTACAAAAAAGAAAATACTTAAATCATACTTGCCAACGCTCCCGAATTTTCCGGGGGACTCCCGCATTTCATTGCCAGTCCAGTCACGTTATAACATCTACGGCTTTTGGAGAGTATACAACTGCACACACAACAATTTTTCCAAGATGGCACTGCTGTGGTGGCTGCTGTTGGCAGGAGCTCTGTGCTCTTGTGTCATCCTTTTGTGTTTCCCTCTTGTTTTCATGTGTTATTATATTTTTTTGCCTTCTGGTCCCCGGACTATGTGACAAGGGGTGGCACTTTTGTGACCTCTGTGGTGCTTTTTTTGTGGACTTCTGGATCTGCCTCCTGGGAGCCTTTTGGCCATGGAGACCAGCTGTTGGGTGTCTGCCACACCGGAGTCGGTTTGGAGGGACTGGAGGAGATGCGGATGAGGGTTCAGGGCAGCAGAGCTATCACTGAGCGCTGGGACGGAGAGGCTTCGCGGTGTCTTGGCCGGGTCAGCAGGTGTCGGACACCTCAGTCTCCTTGGACGCTATCATCGCTCATCCATGCGGACTGGACATTGGAGAGTGGAGTCGGCTGTCTCGGTTGCTTTGTTGGGTCTGCTCCTGTCTCTGGCCATGCTCCCGCCACCCCAGCGGACGATGGCGTGGAACACCGCAGAGGCCACCACAGTGGATATGTTTCTTTTACTTTTTATTCATAGCTGTATGTAGAAGTGTCTGGTTGTATCTGCTGCTTTAATGTCTTTAATGTCCTCTGTGTTCTTTGGTGTTTGATGTTTCCCTCTTACACACATGTAAGAGGGATGTGTACTATGGCTATGAGTTGTTTTTTTACCCTTGGCCTCAGTCTGCACCCCCTCTCCAGGGCCCAGGCTAAGACCACTTTTTAAAATTTTATTTTAATCTTCTATTTTTTTCTCCCATTCCCCCCCTTGTTCTACCTGTATCTAATCTTTTTTGTAAGGGGCGCTGGAAGCCGGCAGACCCGTCAGCAATTCTGTTCTGTCTCCCTGTAATGTTTGTTTGATCTTGAATGGGATTGTGCTGAAAATTACTATTATAAACGTCTCCGTTATCCATAGGTTTATCTATAAGCCATAAAGTAGGCAGGCACAGAGCTTTTTCTCAGAGTGTGTTTATTCCAGCCTGCACGTTAATCCACTGACACACAGCATCTGGATTCCCATCATGCATTGCTTCAAAACTACGGCAAGTAGTAATGTCCAAAAAACATAACAGAGACGAAGCAGAAGAACGAAAAAAAGACGGTCATGGCGACAAGGAGTAAGAAGAAGTACGCTTGCAAGTTCCAAAATGATTAAAAAAAAATAATTTCATTTCATCCAGGACAGCTCGAAGGGGAAGATGTATGTTGGCGGCACATTTTGTATTTTAGACTTCTCCACCGAACGGATATGCTCATTCATGAACGGATTATATATATATATATATATATATATATATATATATCAATCAATGTTTATTTATATAGCCCCAAATCACAAATGTCTCAAAGGACTGCACAAATCATTACGACTACAACATCCTCTAAAGAACCCACAAAAGGGCAAGGAAAACTCACACCCAGTGGGCAGGGAGAATTCACATCCAGTGGGACGCCAGTGACAATGCTGACTATGAGAAACCTTGGAGAGGACCTCAGATGTGGGCACCGAAAGCAATGGATGTCGAGCGGGTCTAACATAATACTGTGAAAGTTCAATCCATAGTGGCTCCAACACAGCCGCGAGAGTTCAGTTCACAGGAAAACCATCTCAAGCGTAGGCGGATCAGCAGCGTAGAGATGTCCCCAACCGATACACAGGCGAGCGGTCCATCCTGGGTCCCGACGAGCGGTCCATCCTGGGTCTCGACTCTGGACAGCCAGTACTTCATCCATGGTCATCGGACCGGACCCCCTCCACAAGGGAAGGGGGGACATAGGAGAGAAAAGAAAAGAAGCGGCAGATCAACTGGTCTAAAACGGAGGTCTATTTAAAGGCTAGAGTATACAGATGAGTTTTAAGGTGGGACTTAAATGCTTCTACTGAGGTAGCATCTCAAACTGTTACCGGGAGGGCATCCCAGAGTACTGGAGCCCAAACGGAAAACGCTCTATAGCCCGCAGACTTTTTTTGGGCTCTAGGAATCACTAATAAGCCGGAGTCTTTTGAACGCAGATTTCTTGCCGGGACATATGGTACAATACAATCGGCAAGATAGGCTGGAGCTAGACCGTGTAGTATTTTATACGTAATTAGTAAAACCTTAAAGTCACATCTTAAGTTCACAGGAAGCCAGTGCAGGTGAGCCAGTACAGGCGTAATGTGATCAAACTTTCTTGTTCTTGTCAAAAGTCTAACAGCCGCATTTTGTACCAACTGTAATCTTTTAATGCTAGACATGGGGACACCCGAAAATAATACGTTACAGTAATCGAGACGAGACGTAACAAACGCATGGATAATGATCTCGGCGTCTTTAGTGGACAAAATGGAGCGAATTTTAGCGATATTACGGAGATGAAAGAAGGCCGTTTTAGTAACGCTTTTAATGTGTGACTCAAAGGAGAGAGTTGGGTCGAAGATAAAACCCAGATTTTTACCGAGTCACCTTGTTTTATTATTTGGTTGTCAAATGTTAAAGTTATATTATTAAATAGAGGTCGGTGTCTAGCAGGACAGATAATCAACATTTCCGTTTTTTTAGCGTTAAGTTGCAAAAAATTAGCGGACATCATTGTTTAATTTCATTAAGACACGCTTCCAACTGACTACAGTCCGGCGTGTTGGTCAGCTTTAGGGGCATGTAGAGTTGGGTGTCATCAGCATAACAGTGAAAGCTAATACCGTATTTGCGTATGACGTCACCCAGCGGCAGCATGTAGATGCTGAAGAGTGCAGGGCCAAGGACCGAACCCTGGGGAACTCCACACGTTACCTTAACATAGTCCGAGGTCATACTGTTATGAGAGACGCACTGCACCCTGTCAGTAAGATAAGAGTTAAACCAAGACAGGCTGAGTCTGACATACCAATTCGTGTTTTGATACGCTCTAATAAAATCTTATGATCGACGGTATCGAAAGCAGCCCTAAGATCGAGGAGCAGCAACATAGATGACGCATCAGAATCCATCGTTAGCAATAGATCATTAGTCAATTTTGCGAGGGCTGTCTCCGTAGAGTGATTTGCCCTGAAACCGGATTGAAAGGTTTCACATAGATTGTTAAACGCTAAGTGTTCATTTAGCTGCTCTGCAACAATTTTTTCGAGGATTTTCGAAATAAAGGGAAGGTGAGACACCGGTCGGTAGTTTACCATGAGGTCAGGATCGAGGTTAGGTCTTTTAAGGAGAGGATGAATAACCGCTTTTTTGAATGCTAGGGGAACAGTGCCCGAGGAAAGTGATAAGTTTATAATATTTAACACCGATGGACCTAATAATACAAAAAGCTCCTTGATAAGTTTCCCAGGAAGTGGGTCAATTAAGCATGTTGTTTGTTTTATTCCATTTACACGTTGTAACAATTCTTCTAATGTTATTTCATCAAAACGAGAGAAACTATTTTGGATATTTGCGGTATCCACCGTATATACAATCGTATCTGTGTTACTATAACTAAGTTGTAGCTGGGACGCATTGTCTTTAATCTCTTTTCTAATAAGTTCAATTTTCTTATTAAAAACTTCATAAAGTCATCTGCCGAATGGGTGGAGCTATTGGAAGGACTCCCTTGTTGGGTTAGCGATGCTACTGTACTAAACAAAAATTTTGGATCATTTTTATTAATGCGGATGAGATTTGAGTAGTAATTAGTTTTAGCTAAGGTAAGCATGCGTTTATAAGTTATTAAACTATCACTCCATGCTTGATGATGCACCTCAAGTTTAGTCGTGCGCCATTTGCGGTCCAGCTTTCTACATAATAATTTCTGAGCTCTAGTTTCTTCAGTAAACCATGGCGTACGCCTTTTTGGAGCCTTTTTTAACTTCAGCGGTGCTATACTATCAACGGTTTCGCGCAGGGCGTTGTTAAAGTTGTTAGTGAGGTTATCAATAGAGCCCACATACTTTGGGAACGGTGCCATTACCGAGGGCAGTAGGTCAGCCAGAGTCGTCGTTGTGGCAGCATTAATGTTGCGGCTGCTATAGCAGTTATTATTATTATTAGCTTGCCGAACATGAGTCTGAACTTCGAATTTTATAAGGTAATGATTGGACATTACTTTAGTATACGGGAGTATCATAACTTTGGAAACGGTGATACCTCTGACAAGCACTAGGTCTATCGTATCACCGCTGCGATGCGTCGGTTCATTTATTATTTGTGCAAGACCACAGCTATCAATTATAGTCTGGAGCGCCACGCACGGTGGGTCCAATGGGGTATTCATATGGATATTAAAGTCCCTCATTATACTTATATTATCGGCCTGCGTCACTAGATCAGCAAAAAACTCGGAGAATTCACTAATAAAGTCCGAATAGGGCCCTGGGGGGCGGTAGATAATGGCCAGGCACAGATGCAGCGGTGTGGCAGACTTCATAGAAAGCACCTCAAACGATTTATATTTATTATTTAAGTTAGGACTAAAGTTAAAGTTTTCATTGTATATTAGTGCGACCCCCCTCCCCTTTTAAGGGGACGGGCAATATGCGCATTCGTATAGTTAGGAGGGGATGCCTCATTTATCGCAAAAAAGTCGTCTGGTTTAAGCCAGGTTTCGCTAAGACCGATAACGTTAAGGTTGTTGTCTCTAATGACCTAATTAACTAATAACGTTTTGGGAGACAAAGATCTGATGTTTAGAAAGCCCATATTATAGGTAGTGGGCTGTTTTAAGGAGTTGTTGATAAAATTATCCGTAGTAGCAATATTAATAATGTTGCGTTTATTATGCGCAGTGTACTTAAAATAATTACGACCATATCTAGGAATTGATATGACGGGAATTTTCAGATTGTCTACTTGGTGCTGCGATAAACTGAACGCATCATGATTTGCCACCTCAGTAGAACGCATGTCTAACTCTGACGTAGTCATAGTCATAGCAGAAAAAACATTTTGTGAGTTGTGTATTATTCTACGAAAATTGCTATGTGTACAGGGATTATCCTGTACACATAGCATATATATATGTGTATATATATATATATGTACCGTATTTCCTTGAATTGCCGCAGGGCATATAGTATGCGCCTGCCTTGAATTACTGCCGGGTCAATCTCGCTTCCCAAAAAAATTAGCGTATGCTTAGTATTACCGCCTGGTCAAACTCGTAACGTCATCATTTTCAAAATGGAGGAGGCTAATTTCAATACCGGTGATTTGAAATCGCATAAAGGGAAGATGATTAAGACCTATTCAGTAGGATTTTAGGTCCAAGCTTACATCACACTCAAATTTATACTGCATACCTTTGGTAAGTGCCGGAGTGAAAAGAGGTTTTAAAATAATTAGCGCATGCTTACTTTTACCGCATGCTTTTGGTAAGAGCAGGAGTGAGAAGAGGTTTTAAATTAATTAGCGCCCCTGTGACAATTCAAGGAAATACGGTATATATATATACATACAATTCACTGAAAGTCATGTATTTCCATCTTAACTCCGGCCCCGGCCCACCCACCTCAACAACCCCCCCAATCTCCCGAATTCGGAGGTCTCAAGGTTGGCAAATGTGACCTAAATATCTGCTTGACTTTTGATTTTACAGCAAACGACCCATCAATTTATTGAAAATTACATTTTACGGTGTTCTTTACAGCAGTGGTCCCCAACCCTTTTGTATCCTTGGACCGGTCAACGCTTAATAATTTGTCCCGCGGCCCGGGGGGTGATCCTTTTTTTTTTTTTTTTTTTTCCTTTGTCATGACAAGGGACGTTTTTGTCATGAAAAAGGGAGGTTTTTCTGGTTGGTGCACTGATTGTAAGTGTATATTGTGTTTTTTATGTTGATTTAATATTTTTTTTTTTTTTTTTTTTAATAAAAATTTATAAAAAATTCTTCTGCGGCCCGGTGGTTGGGGACCACTGCTTTACAGCATATTACTGTCAATTGAAAAAAAAAAAAACAACAATCTTTTTGCGTTAAAATTCCGCCGCATGGTCAGGATTGTACCATCCATCCATCCATCCATTTTCTACCGCTTATTCCCTTTCGGGTCGCGGGGGCGCTGGCGCCTATCTCAGCTACAATCGGGCGGAAGGCGGGGTACACCCTGGACAAGTCGCCACCTCATCGCAGGGCCAACACAGATAGACAGACAACATTCACACTCACATTCACACACTAGGGCCGATTTAGTGTCGCCAATCAACCTATCCCCAGGTGCATGTCTTTGGAAGTGGGAGGAAGCCGGAGTACCCGGAGGGAACCCACGCATTCTGCCTCAAATTGAGCCAGAGGAAAAAAAACCTGATTTACTCACTATTTGCAGGTGGACCTCAGGGCCTCGGATATTTACCCTCGGAGGAGTTGTCCTGCAAGATTAGTCATGCTGCATCAGATGACTTAGTTCCTGCATGGAAGGTTCCACGACAAGTTTCTTGTAAGCCCGCTGTCAGACACAATTTTCAACCAATGTTTTTTTTTTTTTTTTTAGCTCTCAGCAATCATTTGTCTGTGCCACAGAAAAAAAAACAAATTGATTTTGACTGAAATATGGCACAAGAGGGATGAAGCAGCTGAGGTCAAAGTTAGGGCGGTTCTAGCTGCGTCTCTAAGGACGAGGTTGATGATTGAAGTGTTTGGAGCGCTCGTAAAAAGCTTCACGTGACTTGTTCTGTGTACGCCACCTAGCCTTCAAAGTTTACGGCCCATTTTAGTCACACGGACATTGAACAATATAAAAATTATATATATAATTCATTATAAATGACCCGTATTGTGCATTCTGCATTTGTTTTACGTCTATCGAGTCAGCCATCGCGAAGGACAAAGTTCCACATCTAACAGTATTTGGACATATAGAACTACCGCATTGGAGGGAGGCGTGGCCTGCGGGCCTGCAGCAAGGCGGAGTATGCCAGGACCCGCTTCGAAATCACATGTCGCTCTGTTAAAAAGGCAGCAGCCGGGAAGGAGGGAGTTGTTGGAGCTGGGGAGAGCGAGAGCACGACGAACATTCGCAAAAAGACATTTTCTGAAAAGCACTACGAGACTTGTTTGGAAAAATAAAAACTGTCTTGTTACAATTAAATTGGGTCGCCTGGAAATTCTTGGTGGTAAACCACCGGGCTCTATTGGTTGCACCACACATTTTCAATGGGAGACAGGCCAGTCTAGTACTTGCACTCTTTTACTATGAAGCCATGGTGTTGTAATATGTGGCTTAGCACAGTCTGGCTGAAATAAGCAGGGGCGTCCATGATAACGTTGCTTAGATGGCAAAATATGTTGCTCCAAATCCTGTATGTACCATTCAACATTAATGGTGCCTTTACAGATGTGTAAGTTACCCATGTTTTGGGCACTAATACACCCCCATACAGTCACGGATGCTGCTTTTTGAACGTTGCGCCTAGAACAGTGGTTCTTAACCTGGGTTCGATCGAACCCTATGGGTTCAGTGAGTCGGCCTCAGGGGTTCGGCGGAGTAAATAAAAACTTCTCCCTATCGGCGTATTATGGATACCCCCAAACAATGTTCCCTCTAATTTTCCATCTGATTTTCCGGTTGTTTGATTGATCGACTGAAACTTTTACTAACAGATTGCAAAGAAAGACATTACGTTACATTATATGAAACAGTACAGTTTACACAGTTCATTACAAATTCCGTACAATTGACCACTAAATGGTAACACCCGAAAGAGTTTTTCAACTTTTTTAAGTCGGGGTCCACGTTAATTAAGTCATGGTAATGTGTGTAAGGTGTGTAATTTGTTGTGAGTTCATGCACTGGCTTAATTTTGTTCTTTGAACAAGGTGATGTTCGTGCACGGTTAATTTTGTGCATCAGTAAAAAAACATGACTTTTTCTTGAATTAAAAAAAAAAAAAAAACATTTTTCAGTAAAGAAGGGTTCGGTGAATGCGCATATAAAACTGGTGGAGTTCGGTATCTCCAACAAGGTTAAAAACCACTGGCCTAGAACAATCTGGATGGTTCTGTCATGATCCACGTCTTGGATCATGGCATATTCTGGTTTTGGTTCTGTTTGGTATCACATTCTGTCTAGTATTTGTCTTCCTCAGTTCTTTGTGGCACTTCCTGGTTTTGTTCCGTTGTCATAGTTACCCATTTAGTGTCACCTGTCTCTCCTTTGATCACGCGCACCTGCCCTTGATTAGTTATCTCCCTATTTAAGACCGCCTTTGTTTGACCTTCTTTCTTGGACTACAGTTGATGTCGCTCTTTCCAGCCTTGTGGTAACTACCATCGTGTATATTAGCTTCCATGCTATTTCAGTTGTTTGTCCCTAGCTCTTGCTAGCGCTTTCTGTTTCGTTTGTTAGTGCCTTCGAGCAAGTGTTTTTGGTTCTTAGTCTGTTTTAGTTATTATATATAAATTATTGTTCCTACCTCACGCTGTGTCCATCTTCGCTGCACCCACGAGAGAACAACTCGTCACCGCAATGCCACCAAGACGCCACAGGTTCTTTTCGTCTTTGGTCCGGAGGACACGACATTCACAGTTTCCAAAAACATTTTGAAATGTGGACTCTTCAGACCACAGACACTTCCACTTTGCACCGGTCCATCTTGAATGACCTCGGGGCCCAGCCAAGCCGGCGGCGTTTCTGCGTGTTGTTGATAAATGGCTTTTACTTTGCATAGTAGAGCTTTAACTCGCACTTACAGATGTAGCTCCCAACTGTAGTGACTGACAGTGGTTTTCTGAAGTGTTCCTGAGCCTATGTGGTGATATCTTTTAGAGATTGATGTCGGTTTTTGATACAGTGTTGTCTGAGGGATCGAAGGTCACGGTCAATCTATGTTGGTTTCCGGCCATGTTGCTTACGTGGATTGATTTATCCAGATTCTCTGAACCTTTTGATGATATTATGGACCGTAGATGTTGAAATCTCTAAATTTCTTGCAATTGCACTTTGAGAAACGTTATTCTCAAACTGTTTGACTATTTGCTCACGCAGTTATGGACAAAGGGGTGTACCTCACCCCATCCTGAGCATTTTTTGGGAAGCTGTTTTTATACCCAATCATGGTACCCACCTGTTCCCAATCAGCCTGCACACCTGTGGTATGTTCCAAATAAGGGTTTGATGAGCATTCCTCAACTTTATCAGTATTTATTGCCACCTTTCCCAACTTCTTCATCACGTGTTGCTGGCTTTAAATTCTAAAGTTAATGATTATTTGCCAAAAAAAAAAAAGTTTAACAGTTTGAACATCAAATATGTTGTCTTTGTAGCATATTCAACTAAATATGGGTTGAAAATGATTTGCAAATGGGCTTGAAAACGTTGCTCTTCTCAGCTATTGGTTTGAATTTTGCGTTTTCTGCGGGCAAAGCGCTACAGTTAATATTGAGCTCTGCCAGAAGACAGTAACACTTTCTCAATGCTTAGCCGCGTTAAAACGATTCCAAATTTACTGGCCCCCAAACGAAGGACTACATAAATCGGTGGGTTTTATATTCACTACCGATGTAATGATGATTTAATCTCAAATTAAGACCGTAATTTCCGCAAATGATTTCCCGTTATAGTAAAGATAGACATTTCCTCACACAGGATAAACAAAGATAATGGACGGCGGACCACTTTGGCCTGATCATTTTAACTTCCAACGCCGGAAAGATAAAAAAATCATTTTTCTGGGTCCACTTCTGCTTTTTTTTTTTTTTTTTTTTTTTATCCCTACAAGGACAGCAGAGATTGGTTGGAATATTCAGTGCCTTCGGCAATGTCAAATTACAGCAGAGGCTGATAAGATTTTCAAGGCTGAAAACAGAAATTAACCACCTTTAACAATTATTTCTTGGACATATTTCTCGGGGCTTAAGTTTTTTGGGGGTTTTTTCAGAAAATTAACTGTGGAACAGAGGGGATGATATGCCCACTCTGTGCCGCTCTTTCATATCCCGGCCACTGGAAAATGCCAGTCATGGACTGGGCTTAATGAATTAAGCCACGGACCGTCCCTTGCACATTAATGACGATTTGCACCGAGTGTGTACCCTCTAGATTATTCCTTATCACCACCAAGACACACACTGATGTCCTGCATGGGGTAAATAAACAGCGGCATCCTGAACGGGTCAGGCAAAAGCACAAACAAGACGGCTTTGTGTCCATTTTGAAGTCGGAGACCGCCGGCTAAAATCGACTTGACAACCGTGCATAATCACCCGCAGTTTTTCGCCGGGAGTGCCTTGGCCGTGCTCCGAAGCAGCCTTGTTGAGTGCTGATTCGGCTCCAAAAGCCCCATTAAACTCTAATCCGAAATTGGGTTCCGTGCCCTGACCGTTTAGGGGGAAAACACAGTGTTGTCGCACATTTCCCCGGCCAAAGAGGACAAACTGTAGTGACACTTGTGTTTGTGATGGAAATACGATAGACGAGTTCCTTTCATACCGGGTCTACTTTTAAAATGTACAAACCCCGTTTCCATATGAGTTGGGAAATTGTGTTGGATGTAAATATAAACGGAATACAATGATTTGCAAATCATTTTCAATCAATGTTTATTTATATAGCCCTAAATCACAAGTGCCTCAAAGGGCTGCACAAACCACAATGACATCCCCGGTAGGGCCGACATAAGGGCAAGGAAAAACTCACCCCAGTGGGACGTCGACAATGATGATTATGAGAAACCTTGGAGAGGACCGATTATGTGTGCAACCCCCCCGTAACGTAACGTAACCGTGAGAATCAAGTCCAAAGTGGATCCAATATAGTAGCGAGAGTCCCATCCAAAGTGGAGAGCAGGAAACCATCCCCAGCGGAGGCGGATCAGCAGCGCAGAGATGTCCCCAACTGATACGCAGGCGAGCGGTTCATCTTGGGTCCCGACTTTGGACAGCCAGTACTTCATCCATGGCCACCGGACCGGACCCCCTCCACAAGGGAGGGGGAGACATAGGAGAAAAAGAAAAGAAACGGCAGATTAACTGGTCTAAAAAAGGGGTCTATTTAAAGGCTAGAGCATACAAATAAGTTTTAGGATGAGACTTAAATGCTTCTACTGAGGTAGCATCTCGAACTGTTACCGGGAGGGCATTCCAGAGTACTGGAGCCCAAATAGAAAACGCTCTATAGCCCGCAGACATTTTTTGGGTTCTGGGAATCACTAATAAGCCGGAGTCCTTTGAACGCAGATTTCTTGCTGGGACATATGGTACAATACAATCGGCAAGATAGGATGGAGCTAGACCGTGTTGTATTTTATACGTAAGTAGTAAAAGCTTTAAGTCACATCTTAAGTGCACAGGAAGCCAGCGCAGGTGAGCCAGTATAGGCCTAATATGATCAAACCTTTTTGTTGTTGTCAAACGTCTAGCAGCCGCATTTTGTACCAACTGCAATCTTTTAATGCTAGACATGGGGAGACCCGAAAATAATTTGTTACAGTAATCGAGACGAGGCATAACAAACGCATGGATAATGATCTTAGCGTCGTTAGTGGACAAAATGAAGCGAATTTTAGCGATATTACAGAGATAAAAGAAGGCCGTTTTAGTAACGCTTTTAATGTGTGACTCAAAGGAGAGAGTCGAGTCGAAGATAATACCCAGATTCTTTACCGAGTTGCCTTGTTTAATTATTTGCTTGTCAAATGTTAAAGTTGTATTATTAAATTGAGGTCGGTGTCTAGCAGGACCGATATTCAGCATTTCTGTTTTTTTGGGGTTGAGTTGGAAAAAGTTAGCGGACATCCATTGTTTAATTTCATTAAGACACGCCTCCAGCTGACTACAATCCGGCGTGTTGGTCAGCTTTAGGGGCATGTAGAGTTAGGTGTCATCAGCATAACAGTGAAAGCTAATACCATATTTGCGTATGAGGTCACCTACCGGCAGCATGTAGATGCTGGAGAGTGCAGGGCCAAGGGCCGAACCCTGGGGCACTCCACAGGTTACCTTAACATAGTCCGAGGTCACACTGTTATGGGAGATGCACTGCACCCTGTCAGTAAGATAAGAGTTAAACCAAGACAGGGCTAAGTCTGACATACCAATTCGTGTTTTCATACGCTCTAATAAACCATTATGGTCGACGGTATCGAAAGCAGCGCTAAGATCGAGGAGCAGCAATATAAATGAAGCATCAGAATCCATCGTTAGCAATAGATCGTTAGTAATTTTTGCGAGGGCTGTCTCTGTAGTGATTTGCCCTGAAACCGGATTGAACGGTTTCACATAGATTGTTAGACGCTAATTGTTAATTTAACTGCTCTGCAACAATTTTTTCGAGGATTTTTGAAATAAAGCGAAGGTGATACACCGGTCTGTAGTTTATCATGAGGTGAGGATCGAGGTTAGGTCTTTTAAGGAGAGGATGAATAACCCATATTCAGTTGAATATGCTACAAAGACAACATATTTGGTGTTCAAACTGATAAACATGTTTTTTTTGTTGCAAATAATCATTAAATTTAGAATTTGATGCCAGCAACACGTGACAACAAAAATGGGAAAGGTGGCAATAAATACTGATAAAGTTGAGGAATGCTCATCTAACACGTATTTGGAACATCCCACAGGTGTGCAGGCTAATTGGGAACAGGTGGGTGCCATAATTGGGTATAAAAACAGCTTCCCAAAAAATGCTCAGCCTTTTACAAGAAAGGATGGGGCGAGGTACACCCCTTTGTCCACAACTGCGTGAGCAAATAGTCAAACAGTTTAAGAACAACGTTTCTCAAAGTTCAATTGAAAGAAATGTAGGGATTTCAACATCTACGGTCCATAATATCATCAAAAGTTTCAGAGAATCTGGAGAAATCACTCCACGTAAGCGACATGGCCGAAACCAACATTGAATGACCGTGACCTTCGATCCCTCAGACGGCACTTTAACAAAAACCGACATCAATCTCTAAAGGATATCACCAAATAGGCTTAGGAACACTTCAGAAAACCACTGTCACTAAATACAGTTTGTCGCTACACCTGTAAGTGCAAGTTAAAGCTCTACTATTGCGGTATAGCTCGGTTGAGCGGCCGTGCCAGCAACTTGAGGGTTCCAGGTTTGATCCCCGCTTCCGCCATCCTAGTCACTGTTGTTGTGTCCTTGGGTAAGACACTATACCCACCTGCTCCCAGTGCCACCCACACTGGTTTAAATGTAACTTAGATATTGGGTTTCACTATGTAAAGTGCTTTGAGTCACTGGAGAAAAGCGCTATATAAATATAATTCACTTCCCTTCACTTCACTTCACTACTATGCAAAACGAAAGCCATTTATCAACAACATCCAGAAACGCCACCAGCTTCTCTGGGCTCGAAATCATCAAATATGGACTGATGCAAAGTGGAAAAGTGATCTCTGTCTGACGAGTCCACATTTGAACTTTTTTTTGTAAATATTCGACATCGTGTCATCTGGACCAAAGGGGAAGCGAACCAACCAGACTGCTATCGGCGCAAAGTTCAAAAGCCAGCATCTGTGATGGTATGGGGATGCATTAGTGCCCAAGGCATGGGTAACTTACACATCTGTGAAGGCACCATTAATGTTGAAAGGTACATACAGGTTTTGGAACAACATGTGCTGCCATCCAAGCGCCGTCTTTTTCATGGACGCCCCTGCTTATTTCATTAAGACAATGCCAAGCCACATTCAGCTTCGTAAAAGAAGATTGCGGGTACTTTCTTGGTCCGCCTGCAATCCAGACCTGTCTCCCATCGAAAATGTGTGGCGCATTATGAAGCGTAAAATACGACAGCGGAGACCCCGGACTGTTGAATGACTGAAACTCTCCATAAAACAAGAATGGGAAAGAATTCCACTTTCAAAGCTTCAACAATTAGTTTCCTCGGTTCCCAAACGTTTATTGAGTTTTATTAAAAGAAAAGGTGACGTAACACAGTGGTGAACACGCCCTTTCCCAACTACTTTGGCACAAGTTGCAACCATGAAATTCTAAGTTAGTTATAATTTGCAAAAATATGTTTAAAAAATATGAGTTTGAACATCAAATATGTTGTTTTTGTAGTGCATTCAACTGAATATGGGGTGAACATTGTATTCTGTTCATATTTACATCCAACACAATTTCCCAACTCATATAGAAACAGGGTTTGTACTGTCTCAAATTAGCACTCTCATTCTGTTTCCTCCGGATGCCACTCGGTGTGTATTAAATTGATTCAACCGTTCAAGAATCTCAAATACCACAATTGTTCCTTTTGTGCACATAAACCGACAGACTCCACGTCGTCGGATGAACAGCCACTTTCATTACCGTCGTGTTCCGCAGTCAAAGTTAACATAGTCCGCCAGATGTTGGGGAGGCTTCATTTGATCCTTGATTACAACTGTCTTTGTGGTCCGGACCGATTCTGCGAGACTCGCGGGAACCCTAAACCCTCTCTGTTAGCTTTAAAAAGGGATTGTTTGCAACTTGCTCAAAGTTACATTTTTCAAACTAAAAAGGAAAAAAAATCAAAGAAAGAACCCCTCTGGCTAGCCCAGAGCTTCTCAGATATTTTCTGTCAGGGCCCCCGTGGGATACAAAAATTCTACCTTGATGCCCCTGAATTGAATTACGATTGAGAATTTCATTATCGTACTTAGTGGCGGCACGTCACATCCCTTTCGAATTTTAGATAGATTGATAGGTCTTTATTGTCATTTCACAAGTACAAACCCCGTTTCAATATGAGTTGGGAAATTATGTTAGATGTAAATATAAACGGAATACAATGATTTGCAAATCCTTTTCAACCCATATTCAATTGAATGCACTACAAAGACTAAATATATGATATTCAAACTCATAAACTGTATTTTTTTTCTTGCATATAATAATTAACTTGGAATTTCATCCATCCATCCATCCATTTCCTACCACTTATTTCCTTTGGGGTCGCGCTGGAGCCTATCTCAGCTACAATCGGGCGGAAGGCGGAGTACTGTATATAGTACACATACTGCTATACACACGCCTAACCGGGCATTTTTTTCTCTCAAGGAATTGTGAAATTCAATAATGTCTTTAGGAGATCAACACTGCACTGCAAAAACTGAAATCTAAGTAAGATTTAATATCTCAAAAAAGGGTGATATTTGCTTATTTTCTGTCTGATAAGATAATTCTTTGTTGCGATCCGTTACTCGGATTTTCACATATTGTTTATTGTTCCATTGTCTCATTCTCCATCTGACCAGCTTACTTCCTGTTTTGTCAGTCACCTTGGTTACACATTGATTTCACCTGCTCCTCGTTTTCTACACACACCTGGTTCTCCTTGATTACTCCCTATATAAGCCTTCCTCTTTTCTTTGTTCAGTCTGGGTTCATAATTTGCCTTTTAGCAACAGTATTGACTGACTTCTCTTAAGTATATTCTCGCTAGCTTTTCACGCTAAACTTTTGTTTTATTCCAGCTCTCACACTGATGAATTGTTTTTCCTTTTTTGTGTGCCTTTGTGCCAGTCTTAGTTTTTCTGTTTTCTATTCCTAACTTTTATGCTAGCGCCCTTGGTTTATTTTGTCTGTTAGCTCCAGTATTGTTGCTCGTAGCCTGCTTTTGTTAAGTTTAATAAATCATTTAAACTTACCATTGCTGTATTCTGTTCGACGCATCCACGGAGGGACAAACCCGGCATTTCAATGCCAATCAGTCATTACATTCTTCTCATTAAGCAGATTTTATGTTAGAGTGTTTTACTTGTTTTAAGGTGTTTTGGTCCTAAATGATCTCAGTAATTTATTACAGCTTGCAGCTGAGATTGTACGACGTATATTGAGTAAAACATGCTTGAAAATTAACAGTTGCAAAGATGTGTCAGATGATGACACCTGACATCACTGAAGGCCTAGGTGGGAAACACACGGGTCACCTGTTCAGCCCTGTCTCGCCGTCGACACTTTGCCCCGCCTGCGTCTGACGGTGCTCTGCCCTCAGCAATATAGACAGAGGCGGCGACCTTTGCTCCTGCAGGCAGTGCTGGCCACACTCCCTCCACAGGCTCATATTGCCCATCCGATTTAAAGCTAAATTATTCTCACAACGGGACGTTTAGGTCTGTAATCAGACTTTTTTTCTGCTTATTTTTCTGACTTTGCGGCAGTTCTCGCTGGCGAGTCACGAGGCTCTCTGTCTGTGCCTCCGCTGTGTGTGAAGCTGGCACCCCGCCCACCGAGACAAAGATTGTGGATGAGTGAAAGGAGTAATGTAATCGTTGTCTGCAGCGGAGCAGTGCACGGCGATATAACATCCGAATCAGAGCGGAGCAAGGGACAGGCGTGCATTACATAATTTACATTAGCATGCCCATATAAGTAAATCTGCATCGTGTTTGTTTCAACTGCCTTATTACTCTTGTGTATTATCATCTTTCCAATAAGACATGTTATGCATGTATCTAATATAATGCCTCATTAAAAAAAAAAAAAAAAGAAGAAGACTGTAGAACACAGCGTGTAAAGCAGGGGTGCCAAACTCAAATAGAGAGTGGGCCAACATTGAAACTGAACAAAGCCGCGGGTTCAGAGCCCACAAAAGGGCAAAGAAAAACTCACAACCCAGTGGGATGTCAATGTGGATGACTATGAGAAACCTTGGAGAGGACCGCAGATGTGGGTGACCCCCTCCCCCCACCCTCTAGGGGAGACCGGATGCAATATACGTCGAGTGGGTCTAACATAATCTTGTGAAAGTCCAGTCCATAGTGGATCTAACATAATAGTGACGGTCCAGTCCATTGTAGGCCATCAGGAGACCATCACGAGATGTCCCCAACCGATGCAAAGGCGAGAGGTCCACCCCGGGTCCCGACTTTGGACAGCCAGCACTTCATCCATGGCCACCAGATGTGTGCCCCCCCTTCCACAAGGGAGAGGGGGCCAGAGCAGAAAAGCAAAGAAACGGCAGATCAACTGGTCTAAAAAGGGGGTCTATTTAAAGGGTAGAGTATACAAATGAGTTTTTTAAATGCTTCTACTGAGGTAATATCTCTAACTGTTACCGGGAGGGCATTCCGGAGTACTGGAGCCCGAATAAAAAACGCTCTATATCCCGCAGACTCTGGGAATCATTAATAAGCCGTAGTCCTTTGAACGCAGATTTCTTGCCGGGATATATGGTACAATACAATCGGCATGATAGGATGGGGCTAGACCGTGTAGTATTTGATACATAAGTAGTAAAACCTTTAAGTCACATCTTAAGTGCACAGGAAGCCAGTGCAGGTGAGCCAGTATAGGAATATATATATATAGGTATATATGTATATAAAGTATATACAGTATAGGCTTAACTTTCTTGTTCTTGTCAAAAGTCTAGCAGCTGCATTTTGTAACAACTATGATCTTTTAACGCTAGACATCGTCACGTCTATAGATTATGTTTTGTTTTTGTCATGTTTGGTCATGTTATGTTTAGTTTTTTTGGACATTCAGTTCTGTTTTTGCACTTTCTGGTTTGTTTTCGTCTCCATGCCAACCCATTGGTTTCCACCTGGTCTCCAAGTCACGCCCCAGGCCTTAGCCCTCAGACCTGTTACAAATCATCATCATAGTCACTATTTAAGCCATTCCGTTTCTGTCCTCGTGCTGGCAACTTTGAACTTTACCTACCTACCTTACCATCTGAGACCTTTACCACAGTTTCATGTACCGACCTTCACGCCTTGCTGTTTGTTTTTTGACCACGCCACGTAAGTTTTGGTTTGTTTTGTGCCACATTTAGTGTCTTTTGTTCATTTGTATATAGTCATGCCATTGTGCTGTTTTTTGTTGGAGTATAGTCTAGTTTGTTATCCGCCATTGTGCGCGCCCTTTGTTTTCCTGTTTTGAATTATAGTGTTTAAATAAATCAACTATGTACTGAAATTCACGTCTGGCTCGTGCAAATCATCCTTTGCGTGGAAGAAGCAAAACAAATCCAAGTCCATGTATGACAGATATAGTGAGACCTGAAAATAATACGTTACAGTAATCGAGACCAGACGTAACGAATGATCTCAATATTAACAATATTACAATATTAACTATGAACAATAAAACACTGAATATTGACAACATATGAACGTCACCCCCCCTCTCGATCGACATATTGACCTGGGCCTTAACTTCCCCAGGTCTGATATAGGTGGTGTGGTTAAAATACTCAGTTGCTTTGTATTAATTCCATTGGTGTTAAAGCCAACACATTGAACTGGTGGCTGGGTGTTACCATGATAATTATCTTCTATAATAAGAGTTATGGGATGGAAAAATTGGATTATGATTACAGTTTACTATTTGAAAAAATGTAAGGAGAACACAACACAAATGTGGCACTTTCTGGCTCTGCATTGACAGTTTTCACCCCCTATCAACTCAAACATCCATTCAGTAAGTAGAAACATTTAAGTCCCATCTTAAAACTCATTTGTATACTCTAGCCTTTAAATAGACCCCCTTTTTAGACCAGTTGATCTGCCGTTTGTTTTCTTTTCTGCTCTGCCCCCCTTTCCCTTGGGGAAGGGGCGATCAGCAATCTGCACACCTGGGACTGATGAAGGCGAACTGTATAAAGACCAGTGGAGCCAAAAAATCTGGCCGGAACTTAATCTTCTGTTGGTATTCTTCCTGTGTCTTCCATAAGCGAGCTGTGCGCCTCGACTTCCCCTTTGGACTTTGGACTGCCTCCTTTGATCCTCGACCCCAGCTTTGCATACTAACCTCTTGACGTCTCTCTCAGCTCCACAGAACAACCCCCCATGTGCTCTGAACCCGCCCCAACCCTCCTTTATTAGTGATTCCAAAAGCCCCAAAAAAGTCTGCAGGCTATAGAGCGTTTTCTATTACGGTTCCAGTACTATGGAATGCCCTACCAGTAACAGTTAGAGGTGCTACCTCAGTAGAAGCATTTAAGTCCTATCTTAAAACTCATTTGTATACTTTAGCCTTTAAATAGACCGTTTGTTTTTTCTCCTCTGCCCTGATCTCCCTTGTTGAATTGTCAAACAGTTTAAGAACATTTCTCAACAAACTATTGCAAGGAATTAAGAGATTTCATCATCTACGGCAGTGGTCCCCAACCACCGGGCAGCAGAAGAATTTTTGTAAAAAAAAAAATATATATATATATATATATATTTTTTTTTTTTATTAAATCAACATAAAAAACACAATATACACTTACAAATAGTGCACCAACCACAAAAAACTCCCTTTTTCATGACAAAAACGTCCCTATTTCATGACAAAGAAGAAAAAAAAAAGAAAGAAAAAAAAAGGACACCCCCCGGGCCGCGGGACAAATTATTAAGCGTTGACCGGTCCGCGGATACAAAAAGGTTGGGGACCACTGATCTACGGTACGTAATATCATTAAAAGTTTCAGGGAATCTGGAAAATCACTGCACGTAAGCAATGATAATACAGACCTTAGATCCCTGCATCAAAAACCGACATCACAGTGTAAAGGATATTGCCCCATAGGCTCAGGAACACTTGAGAAAGCCACTGTCAGTAACTACAGTTGGTCACTACATCTGTAAGTTCAAGTTGAAACTCTTCTATGCAAAGTGAGAGCCATTTGTTAACAACAACCAGAAACGCCGCAGGCTTTGCTGAGCTCATACAAGATGAACTGATGCAGTGTAGAAACGTGTTCTGTGGTCTGACGAGTTCACATTTCAAATTGTTTTTGGAAACTATGGACATCGTGTCCTCCGGAACAAAGAAGTAAAGAACAAACCGGATTGTTATAGGGCAAAGTTCAAAAGCCAGAATCTGTGATTGTATGGGGGTGTATCAGTGCCCAAGGCATGGGTAACTCACACATCTGTGAAGGCACCATTAATGTTGAAATGTACATACAGGTTTTGGAGCAACATATGTTGCCATCCAAGCAACGTCTTATCATGGACGCCCCTGCTTATTTCAGCAAGACAATACCAGGCCACGTGTTACAACAGCGTGGCTTCATAGTAAAAGAGTGCGGGGACTGGACTGGCCTGCCTGTAGTCAAGACCAGTCTCCCTTAGAAAATGTGTGGCGCAATATGAAGCCTAAAATGTAAGGAACTCGCATGGCTGCAGTTTTTGAGACCCCCAAGATGCAGGAACCAGGAGACGAGGAGAAGGTAAGATGAGTTCTATTACTCAAAACAGAGAAGGAAATTACGCAATCTCGCATGTAAGCGTTCCAAACATAAGGCCACCTTCGAGCACTGAGACAAAGCATAAATAGGATACACGTTTATTGGCCCCAGGTGTGGACAATCAACAGCAGGTGAGTGAACAAGCAGTGCTCAGCGGAACAAGCAGGAAGTGGAAACCAAAATAAGAGCACTGAGAGGAAGTAACTACAAAAACAAGGAAAACAAACACAATTACGTGAAAGAATATATATATATATATATATATATATATATATATATATATATATATATATATATATATATATATATATATATATATATATATATATATATATATAAAATACCACAACAGAGACCTCGGACTGATGAGCAACTTTAGCTGTACATCAAGCAAGAATGGAAAATAATTCCACCTGAAAAGTTTCAAAAATTGGTCTCTTTGGTTCCCAAATGTTTACTGAGTGTTGTTAAAAGGAAAGCCATGTGTGGAGGTTTCCCTCCTCAGAGTTCCTCGGACCACCAAACATCTTTAGAAGATACAAAACACTGTTTTATTTTTCAATAATAGCATCTCTCATATGCTTTTCAGCAACTGTGTTTGGGGTTGTCTTTCTCTCTTGCGGGGTGCTCCAACTCCAACACCTGTCTCCTCCCCGGCTGCTGCCTCTTTAACACAGCGACAGGTAATTAGACAAACAGCCCAGGTGGGCCATCTACGCACCTGTCCCTGATTTCCAAGCCACTCCTGGCACACCCCACTTCGCTGCAGGTCCACAGGCCACGCGCCCCCTCAACACCATGTAACACAGTGTTTTCTGCAATGTGTTGCTGCCATTAAATTCTAAGTTAATGATTATTTTGATTTGGATTTGCAAATCGCTCTATTCTGTTGTTATTTCCGAATTTCACAACGTGCCAACTTCACTGGTTTTGAGTTTTTTCGTCCTCGAACAGTAAGCAAAAAATCTCATTTGTTCTCTAAGTCTAATTAAATGATTTCAAGAGTGATTTTTTTTTTTTTCTCCGTGCAAGGCCTTTTGGGCAACAAAGACCTTCCTCGACTTGAGTGAAGTGTTTGTGAAGTACACCGTCATGGAAAGGAAATGTAGTCCAGCCCAACCAACCATTGTTGAAAGCTTGGACTTCCAAATGTGAAATGTGAAATGTGAAATGACATATTGATTTAAGAGATACCAAAAAAACACCTTTTTGCACTGCAAAAAGTCAGTGTTCAAAAACAAGACAAATATACAAAAATGAGGGGTACTTTATTTGAACTAAGAAGAAAACAAATAAAGATTTTCCAAAACAATTAAAATCAGCTAACCTCAAAGAACCCCAAAATACCTTAAAATAAGTATATTCTTACTAATAACAATTGCACTTTTCTTGGTAGAAAAAAAAGGGACCTTTTATGTTGAAAAATATTATTTAATTAAGTAAATGCTAGGGCTATTATCTTGACATAATGATATGCCCTCGGCACATACTTGCCAACCCTCCCGGGAGACTCCCGAAATTCAGTGCCTCTCCCGAAAACTTCCTGGAAAAAATTTTCTCACGAAAATCTCCTGAAATTCAGCGCCTCTCCCAAAAACCTCCTGGAAGAAATTTTCTCCTGAAAATCTCCCGAAATTCAGCCGGAGCTGGAGGCCTCGCCCCCTCCAGCTCAAACATGCACAGTTCGAAGCTTGAAAAGGAGGACTGCAGGCGGATCTGACGGCATTTAAAGTAATTTCTAAAAACGACTGCTAATCCTCCTCCTTTTGGACCGGACGACAGCGGAGAATTAACGTAGGAACACTCCGGAGGCAGAAGTTCATTAAGAGGGGCGGACTCACTGGCTCTCAGCCATGTTTCCGTCACACAGAGGAAGTCAAGTCCGCGAGAAGTGAAGAAATCCTTCAGGATAAACATTTTGTTCGTCAAAGATCTTGCGTTCACAAGACCGAATCTGGCAGGGGCCAGCACGTCCAAGGGCGCAGGTAATCCAGGTGCGGCCCGACACACAGCCCACAGGTGACGGGGGAGAGGAGCCACAAGGCGGGAAAAGAAGGCAGAAATCCAGCCAGGTGAAAAAGCTGACCGGGACGTTCGAAAAACCATCGTCGAAGTTGATCATATCAGTGGGAGAGGGGCAAAGATCCAACAGTGTTTGGCGCTCACACACAAGCAGTGAGCTGACAGAGACGAAAATATACGCAAACAACACAAAAACGAACAGAGCTGACAGCGGGAGACGGCAGGGCTAAGCACATACTGGCGCCATCTTCTGGAAACTCGGAAGTGATGTTACTCAAATAGTGAAAGGTAAGTGTTGTTGTTTTTGTTTTTGTTTTTTTAGTAACCAGCAAGCACAGTACAGTTAGTAAAACAACCGTGTTTTTATTACTGTGTATTTGATAGGTGCCGTCTGAAATTCAACTATTTATTTTATTTTTCTATATATAATAAAATATATATATAGCTAGAATTCACTGAAAGTCAAGTATTTCATATATATTATATATATATATATATATATATATATATATATATATATATAATATATGAAATACTCGAGTTGGTGAATCGACTGTAAATATACTACTCTCCTCTTAACAACGACCCCTGCCTGAACCACGCCCCCAAACCATGCCTAAGCCCCACCCCCGACCACTCCCCCCACCTCCCGAAATCGGAGGTCTCAAGGTTGGCAAGTATGCCTCGGCATGACATTTCTTGAAACCAGCAAACTTACCGTATACTAAAACAAATTTATTGTTCTTAATGGAAAGGCAACAATACAACCACTTGTTACTCTCGGGGTCTTCTAGCTGCTCAGGCAAATCATTCATCCGTCCATCCATTTTTCTACCGCCTATTTCCTTCGGGGTCGCGCTGGAGCCTATCTCAGCTACAATCATGCGGAAGGCGGTGTACTGTAAATAGCACACATACTGCTATACACACGCCTAACTAGGCATTTTTTTCTCTCAAGGAATTTTGAAATAAAATAATGTCTTTAGGAGATCAACACTGCACTGCAAAAACTGAAATACAAGTAAGATTTACCATCTCAAAAAAGGATGATATTTGCTTATTTTCTGTCTGATAAGATAATTCTTCTCACTAAGCAGATTTTATGTTGGATTGTTTTACTTGTTTTAAGGGGTTTTGGTCCTAAATGATCTCAGTAAGATTTACAGCCTGTTGCTAATATTTGATGACCTATATTGACTAAAACATGCTTGAAACTATTTTTGTCCAAATTTCCAAAACACACCCAGCAATGGTGCACAGGAAGGCGGGGAAGAAGAGGGGAAAAGGCGGACAAAATGGTCAAAAGTCCCAAGTTTGTCCAAAATACCTCCCCCGGTTCCACGAGTCCCGCCGCCGGCCGGACAAATCCCACCATGCAAAAAAATGTCCATAACACACCCAGCAAAGTCCCACAGGAAGTGGAGGGGAAATGTGAGAAAAGTCGGCAAAAGTCCCCCAAAAATGTTCAAAATACCTCCCCAGGTTCGAGTCCCAGAAGTCCCACCGCCGGCCACGCAAGTCCCAGGATGCCCAATATGTCCATAACACACCTAGCCGAGTCCCACGGGGAGGGGGGAAAAAAAATTGGAAAAGATGGCAAAAGTCCCAAAAATGTTCAAAATACCTACCCAAACATACCTAACCCGGGGTGTGATTTTTGAAAATTTTAGACTTTTCTCACTTTTCTCCCCGCCTTGCCGTGGGACTTTGCTGGGCGCGTTTTGGACATTCTGGGCATCTCGGCCAGTGACGGGACTTGTGAGACTTGAACCTTGGTAGGCATTTTGAACAGTTTTGGGAATTTTGCCGACTTTTCCAACCTTTATCCCCCCTCCTTGTGGGACTCGGCTGGGTGTGTTATGGACTTCTGTGGCCGGCGGTGGGACTTGTGAGACTGGAACCTGGGTAGGTATTTTGAACATTTTTGGGACTTTTGGCAACTTTTCTAACTTTTATCCCCCCTCCCTGTGGGACTCGGCTGGGTGTGTTATGGACTTGTGCGGCCGGTGGCAGGACTTGTGAGACTGGAACCTGGGTAGGTATTTTGTACTTTTTGAGGGACTTTTGCCAACTTTTCTCACTTTTCTCCCCCACTTCCCGTTGGACTTTGCTGGGTGCGTTTTGCCCAGTTTTTGCATCCCGGGACTTGCGCGGCCATACATAAAATTTTATGTTAGAGTGTTGTACTTGTTTTAAGTGTTTTGACCCCAAAAGGGACAAGCGATGGAAAAATGGATGGATGGATGGACTTAAAAAGATTTTAAAGAAATCTTTTTTTTGACCCAGCCTCACCCAGACTCTGCATTCAGTGGCCCCCAGGTAAATTGAGTTTGAGAACCCTGCTTTAAAATAGACCCCCTTTTTAGACCAGTTGATCTGCCGTTTCTTTTCTTTTCTCCTCTTACCCCCACTCCCTTGTGGAAGGGGGGGCACAGGTCCGGAAAAATGGATGAAGTGCTGGCTGTCCAGAGTCGGGACCAGGGGTGGACCGCTCGCCTGTGCATCGGTTGGGGACATCTCTGCGCTGCTGACCCGTCTCCGTTCGGGATGGTCTCCTGCTGGCCCCACTATGGACTGGACTCTCACTATTATGTTAGATCCACTATGGACTGGACTCTCACTATTATGTTGGATCCACTATGGACTGGACTCTCACTATTATGTTAGATCCACTATGGACTGGACTCTCACTATTTTGTTGGATCCACTATGGACTGGACTCTCACTATTATGTTAGATCCACTATGGACTGGACTCTCACTATTATGTTGGATCCACTATGGACTGGACTCTCACTATTATGTTAGATCCACTATGGACTGGACTCTCACTATTTTGTTGGATCCACTATGGACTGGACTCTCACTATTATGTTAGATCCACTATGGACTGGACTTTCACAATATTATGTTAGACCCACTCAACCTCCATTGCATCCGGTCTCCCCTAAAAGGGTGCAGGTCACCCACATCTGTGGTCCTCTCCAAGGTTTCTCAAAGTCATTCACATTGACATCCCACTGGGTTGTGAGTTTTTCCTTGCTCTTATGTGGGCTCTGTACCGAGCTTGTCGTTGTGGCTTGTGCAGCCCTTTGACATACTAGTGATTTAGGGCTGTATAAATAAAAAATGATTGATTGATTGATACATCAGCCGCACCGTTTCATAAGCCGCAGGGTGCAAAGCATTGGAAAAAAAGGAGTGGAAAGTACGGTACTAGCATGTTGCATGTTAAAATTGCTTTTTGGGGCATGGGGTAAATAACATGTATAATTACATTTCAATTTATTTCAATGTGTTGCATTAAGGCAGCATGGTGTAGGAGGGGTTAGTGTGTCTGCCTCATAATATGAAGGTCCTGGGTTCGATCCTGCGCTCTGGATCTTTTTGTGTGGAGTTTGCATGTCCTCTCCGTGACTGCGTGGGTTCCTTCCGGGTACTCTGGCTTCCTCCCACCTCCAAAGACATGTACCTGGGGATAGGTTGATTGGCAACACTAAATTGGTCCTAGTGTGTGAATGTGAGTGTGAGTGTTGTCTATCTATCTGTGTTGGCCCTGTGATGAGATGGTGACTTGTCCAGGGTGTGCCCTTCCGCCCGATTGTAGCTGAGATAAGCTCCGGCGACCCCCTGCGGCCCCAGGGTGGACCGCTCGCCTGTGCATGGGTTGGGGACGTCTCCGCTCGGGATGGCCTCCTGCTGGACTGGACTCTCACTATTATGCTTGATCATTTAGGACCAAAACCCTTAAAACAAGTAAAACACTCTAACATAAAATATGCTTTGTGAGAAGAATTATCTTATTAGACCAAAAATAAGCAAATATCACCCTTATTTGAGATATTTAATCATAATCAGATGTATGTTTTTTGCAGTGTGAGGACACTGAAGCCGAAAGAGAACTTAAAGGGAGCGCGTCTGTCTTTACAAAAGCAGAGGACGTCTGTTTGGGGCTTTTGAGAGACGCGACCTTGGCGCCATTGTGCGGATACGAGAATGCGCAGATGCGACGCACACGGCTATTCACTCTCCCACACTCCCACATCCACCCACACCTTCGCGCTCACACAAATGCACAAAAGTTAGCGCTCTCTTTATCTCATGAAGCACTTGGCTGCTGATCTATAAATAAGCTGTAGGGCATTGCACACGCTCATTTTGCGCCCCCCCCCCCATACACTCCTCCAGCAATTGTCCAAAGGTTTATTTCGGTTAAGCAGTCAAGTACGCTGCAATAATTGACTCGGACCGTTCAGTGGTGGTGAACAGGGACGAGGATCAAAACGAGGCAGGTAACATACATTTGTTGACATCACCCGATCGTGTTAAATCAGAGCTGGGCAAACACGCTATGTTGCCAAAATTATTTGGCCACCCATCCAAATGTTGAGAATCAGGTGTCCTAATCACTTGGCTCGGTGTATAACATCAAGAACTGTCAAGACGTTTGTTTTCCCGTGGTGCAAATCGACTGGAATGGAAAGTAACGACATCTTTTAATCTTAACTCAAAAATGTGGGTATCGATACCGATTCGATCCAATACAGGCCAGTATCGCCGATACCGATATCGGAAGTGTCGTCATCAGATGATGGGTGGGGCGGCTTCGGGGTATCGATACTTTTGAAAAACAAATTTGTACTTTTGCCTTTATTAATTGATTATGATAATAATACAACACAGGACAACGATTTAAGTCAAAAAATAAAACATGTATTACAAATGTAATATCAATAGCAATAAAGTAATGCAAATAAGGCGCAAACAACTACTGAACCTGGCTTGTCGCCTCAAAACACACAAACACTTAAGGTAAATAACAAAACTCTAGTTATTGAACAAAGTTGTAAACATGAAGACAAAACAAAAGAACTGAGAAATTTTAATAAAAAAGTAGTAATATCAATTAAAATAAAGTAAATAGTGCAAATAAGGTGAAAACAAATACTGAACTTGGCTAGTCGCCTCACAACGCAGAAGAACTTAAGTAAAAAAGAAAACACTAGTTATTAAACAGTTGTAAAAATGAACACAAAACAAAAGAACTGAGAAATTCTTATCGTTATTTTAGTGCAATAAAATAGTGGTCCCCAACCTTTTTGTATCCGCGGACTAGTCAACGCTTAATAATTTGTCCCACGGCCCGTGGGGGGAGGGGTCCTTTTTTTTTTTTTTTTTGTCATAAAAAAGGGACGTTTTTGTCATGAAAAGGGGAGGTTTTGTGGTTTTTGCACTAATTGTAAGGGTATATTGTGTTTTTTATGTTGATTTAATAATAAAAAAAAAACACTCTTTTTTTTTTTTTTATATAAAAAATTCTTCCTCGGCCCGGTGGTTGGGGACCACTGCAATACAATAATTTACAGTTTACAACCAAGACATTAAGTCGCATTAAGTCGAGTGAACCTCGGAGCGAATTATACTGATGTGTGTGCGCAAACGCACCAAGCGTCATGTTAATTGTATTTATTTTATTTTATTTTGGGTTGAAGATGAATTTTTAAAGTGTTTTTAAATATCGTTCGCGACCCATCACTAGGGAGGAGGGTGGAGTGGTGAGGAGCGCTGCGCTCACATTTTTTTTTAAATCGGAGTGATTCGCTTAATTTGGTGAAGTATCGATACCATCACGCCAGTATCGATACGATACCGATACTCACCAAATATCGATACTATCGATACGTCCAGCCCTAGTACAAACAAAAGGCGCTCACGGAGGAGGTACAAAAACTTGTCTCTGAAATCAAAAACTCGCACAAGGGCAGAACAATGAACAACAAAAACGAAAACATGTACTCTGACGTGAAAAGCATGAATCTATGGCAAGACGTGAGCAATCAGGTATCAAGGGGTGTTTACAGGGTGATGTCGCCAGGCTGACTGCCTGGCAACTGCAGGCTTAAACGTTGACAGCTCTAAACAAATGAGCCTGGTGAAACTACAGTGGGGCAAAAAAGTATTTAGTCAGCCACGGGTTATGCAAGTTCTCCCACTTAAAATGATAACAGAGGTCTGTAATTTTCATCATAGGTACACTTCAACTGTGAGGGACAGAATGTGGAGAAAAAAAGTCCAGGAATTCACATTGTAGGAATTTTTAAGAATGTATTTGTAAATTATGGTGGAAAATAAGTATTTGATCAACCATTCAAAGCTCTCACCGATGGAAGGAGGTTTTGGCTCAAAACCCATTCATTCTTTCCTTAACACGGATCAATCCTCCTGTCCCCTTAGCAGTAAAACAGCCCCAAAGCATGATGTTTCCACCCCCACGCTTCACAGTAGGTATAGTGTTCTCGGGATGCAACTCAGTATTCTTCTTCCTTCAAACACGACGAGTTGAGTCATACCAAAATGGATACATGGACGATACAGCAGAGGATTGGGAGAATGTCATGTGGTCAGATGAAACCAAAATATAACTTTTTGGTATGACTCAACTCGTCGTGTTTGGAGGAAGAAGAATACTGAGTTGCATCCCAAGTACACCATATCTACTGTGAAGCATGGGGGTGGAAACATCATGCTTTGGGGCTGTTTTTGAGATTTTGAGCCAAAACCTCCTTGCCGTGGAAACAGTAGGCGGAGCCATCGTCGCCGTGGAAGCAGGAGGCGGCACCGTCATTGCTGTGGAATCAGGAGGCGAGTCGCCGTCGCCGTGGAAGCAGGAGGCGGCACCGTCGTCGTCGTGGAAGCAGGAAGCGGAGCCGTCGTCGCCGTGGAAGCAGGTTCTGGTGTGGGATCCAGCCTTGGAGCAGGTGCTAAGTTGGGATCCAGCCTTGGAGCAGGTGCTGGAGTTGGATCCACCCTTGGAGCAGGTGCTGGTGTGGGAACCAGCCTTTGAGCAGGTGCTGGTGTGGAAACCAGACTTGGGTCAGGTGCGGGTGTAGAAACCAGACTGGGGTCAGGTGCTGCTGGTGTGGAAACCAGACTTGGAGCAGGTGCCGGTCGAAAGACTGGTGGTGGTGGCCGCGCCGGAGTTTGCGGCTTGGCAGGCCGAAAGAGTGGTGGTGGTGGTCTACCCGGAGGTTGCGGCTTGGCTGGGCGCAGCTGTGCTACTTCCCAGCACTAGCCCCTCCCCCCTCAAGAAGCGGATACCAGACGCGCTCCCTGTGGTCTAGAATTGTCCTTAAGGGTGGGTGGAGGGAGGTCAGGAGGGGGGTAGACTCCTCCCCTTTTGGTTGTCCAGAATGTCTATTACTCTCCCCAATAGCGGGTGGAGTGTTCTTTGCCGCTTGGGCTTGTTCAGCCTCAGTTCAATTAAAACCCTTCGGTACCACTCATCCACTCAAGCAGGACTATATCTTTCGAGGTGTGTCTCGAAATCTGGCCGAGTAGGAGCAGGCAGTGCGGTAGACTGAGGAGTGGGCGGGGCTTGAGCCATAGGGGTTGGGGCCAAAATAATTAGGGGCTGAGTCCGAAAGTCAGCAGGTGACTGAGACTGACTAGACTTACAATTAACAAAATTGTCCTTATTTTGTTTAATTTTAATGTTAAAGTCATTTGTAACTGTCTGACAGAAAGAATCTACCGAATTAAAAAAAATGTCTTTTTCTCTGACGTCATCAAATGTGGACGGGGGGACGTCATCGGGGGGCATCAACGGAATGACGTCATAGTGATTGACAGGCCAATCGGAAAAATCTTAAGAAACGTGAACAAAGGAATTACCAAACACCTGAGGGGAATCCTGGGCGGCTTGTAGCTGGCTGTGTTTCGGAGTTAAGGATTGCGGGGTTGAAGCGGGTTTGGAGCGTCTCTGTCGCGAGGCGATGCCCTTTTGTGCAACTTCCGCCTTCGCTGACGCGTGCGAGCGGGCTGAGAGCGGACATCACCGGGCCAGATGGAGTCGAGTGGGACCAGGAACCCTCCAGGTCCCCACATCATGTCCTCATCTGGCGAACAGTGGCGCGTCTCTGCCTCCATTGCTCGGAGTACCCTCCACGTACCTTCTTCAACCTCCAAAATGCCCGCATCGAGAGAACTTCTTCGTGCTGGCTTCGTACTGTAACGATTGGGGCGCATGGCGATGCGGGTTCGTTCTCCCAAAGATGCAGTCGGGCCTTGGACACAGCGTGAAGGTAAGAACAAAAGATGTATGGAAAATTAAATCTGACCCTAACAAAGAAAAACTTGCTCTAGGCACAAAAAGCAAAACAAAAGGCGCTTAGCTTGGGAGCTAGCTTAAACAAAGGATCTAGCGTGTAAACTAGCAGGTAGCGAGCTGAAACAAAACGTTGTTACTGGTTTTGCGAAGACAAATTACAAAGCCAGACCGAATTAATGAAGGGGGCAGGCTTAAATCAAGACAGTAATCACAAAAACAGGTGTGCGTCTGGAACACGCGGCAGATTAAAATAATATGTTACCATGGTGACCAAACTAACTCACAGGTGCACAAACAATAACAAAGGGAGTCTAAACTAACAGAAAACACAAACAGACCCAAAAATCCAAATCACAATATGATCCGGGCAACGGATCACAACAATATGAACATCTCTGCTCTTTTACATGGGATTTACATTTTTTTACTATGAGCAATAAAACACTGAATATTAACAAGATATGAACATCGCTCTTCTTTTAAGTGGGATGTACCATATTAACTATGAGCAATAAAACACTGAATATTAACAACAATAATTAACATCAACAATATGATCTGTTATCACTTTAATGCAGACATTAAAGTGATCTGGCTGCTCTAAAAAACAAACCCAGGACCACCCTGCTTTGTTCCTTGTCTGAGCTGCTGTGACGTTATCACGCCCATGAGATCATGTTTCGTTTTTGTCATGTTTGGTTATTTTTTGGACACTTTTTTCCCACTTTTGCACTTCCTTGTTTCTCCTATTTCCATAGCAACTCATTAGTTTCCACCTGGTCTTCAGTCACGCTCCTGTCCTCAGTTCTCACACCTGTTAATAATTATCATAGCTATAATTTAAGCCACAGTTACCAGGTGGTCAGTCTGGCAACTTCGTATTCCTCAACCCCCTTCATGCCATACCATGCTGTTCATTCAATATGTCCATGCCAAGTACGTTTTTGTTATTCATGCCACAGTGCAAGTGTTTGTTTCATGTTTATAGTTTGTAGCTAGTCTTTTGTTTTTTCATTAGTCAAGTTTTTTCTCTGCCATTATGTGCGCCATTTATTTGCCCTTTTTGTAGTTATAGCGTTTAATAAATAAAAATGTACTCACCTTCAGGTCTGGCTAGAGCCAATTTTCCTTTGCGTCCAAAAAACAATCCTCGTCCAAGTCCTAGTCCTGATAGACGTAGATTATCGCAATAACTCGTAAAACACCCAAAAGCACAGATTTCATAATGGCGGCTACAGTTTTGATGTTGTAGGTCTAAAAAAATATATATAGAACGTCCAAGTGGCTGGATCATAAATCTTAATGGTATTTTTGCCCAGGTCGGTGTTAAACAATAGTCAAGCTTGGCAAACACTTAGTGGCGGTATAGCTCGCTTGGTAGAGTGTCCATGCCAGCAACTTGAGGGTTGCAGGTTCGATTCCGGCTACCGCCATCCTAGCGACTGCAGTTGTGTCCTTGGGCAAGACACTTTACCCACCTGCTCCCAGTGCCACCCACACTGGTTTAAATGTAACTTAGATATTGGGTTTCACTATATGAAAGCGCTTTGAGTCACTTGAGAAAAGCGCTATATGAATATAATTCACTTCACTTTTGTCATGTTTGGTTATTTTTTGGACACTTGTTTCCCACTTTTGCACTTCCTTGTTTCTCTTATTTCCATAACAACTCATAAGTTTCCACTTTGTCTTCAGTCACGCCCCTGTCCTCAGTTCTCATACCTGTTATTAATTATCATAGCTATAATTTAAGCCACAGTTACCAGGTAGTCAGCTTGGCAACTTCGTATTCCTCATGCCATACCGTGCTGTTCATTCATTCTGTCCATGCCAAGTACGTTTTTGTTATTCATGCCACAGTGCAAGTGTTTGTTTCATGTTTATAGTTTGTAGCTAGTCTTTTGTTTTTCATTAGTCAAGTTGTTTCTCTGCCATTATGCGCGCCATTTGTTTGCCCTTTTGTTAGTTATAGTGTTTAATAAATAAATATGTACTCACCTTCAGGTCTGGCTAGTGCCCATTTTCCTTTGCGTCCAGAAACAATCCTCGTCCAAGTCCTAGTCCTGATAGACGTAGATTATCGTAATAACTCGTAAAACACTCATAATGTCGGCTACAGTTTTGATGTTATAGGTCTAAAAAAATATATATAGAACGTCCGGGTGGCAGGATAGTAAATTTTAATGGTATTTTTGCCCAGGTCTGTGTTAAATAATAGTCATGGTTGGCAAATATTTTACGAACACTTAGTGTCATTTTTTACCTTTTTGCCGATCATATTTATTTGACTTCCTAAGCATTTTAGAAGTGCAGCTGTGACTTTATGTGTTTTTTTTATGTGGACCATTAAATGAAAAGTGCCTCTGTTAAGTATTTTTGTTGTTGTTTAAGCACAAACACCAAATGACGCCATTATTGAAATGGCTTTATCTGACAAACAGCCCTTTACAGATCCCGTAGTTGTAACAATAACCACCACAGGGTTTTCTTTGATTCTTTCCATATTGATCCATTCCTCCAAGGACCCGGTGAGTGTTTTTTTTTTGTTTTGTTTCCCCTTGATGCTAGTTCGAGACTAAGTTCATGTCGGGTGTTTATTCCTGTTTGCAATTTATTGTTCACATAGAGCAGAAACACCTTCACTTCTCCGCCTTTACTCCGGAACCAGACTATTTGAAGCTTTTTGCCAAAAAATGCACACAAAAAAATATGGTTTAAATGATCCCTAGGAAGCTTTTACAAAAAAAAAAATAAACAAATAAATAAAAACTCCCACCATGGTGCCATTTTGGCGGATCTCCGGCTGCCGCCCCTATTCCTGCCGGAAGTGCTGGGAAAACCTCCAACTTCACGCTGGGGGAAACCCAAAAAACAGCATACAATCAAGTTTTTTACTCAAGCTGACATTTTTTTTTTTTTTTTGCACATTTGCGACAGTTGGGGGGAAAACCGTATTTCCGTCTGGTGGTACTTTTCCAGCTGGGATCGCTGGCACGCCATCCAAACTCGGTGTCCCGGGTCTGCCAATATTGGCCCACTTTTTTTCCCTGTGTGCCCAGGTTCTAGGCTGTTGCAAAAGAGTCCTTCCGTTCCGGTGCCAGCTGGACCCCTTTCCCAGTAGAGCTGTAGCATTCACGAACGAGTCGTGTCTTTTGAGTGGCTCCCTAAATAGTGTGTGTAAACCAGGGGTCACCAACCTTTTTGAAACCAAGAGCTGCTTCTTGGGTACTGATTAATGCGAAGGGCTACCAGTTTGATACACACTTAAATAAATTGCCGGAAATAGCCAATTTGCTCAATTTACCTTTAATAAATAAATAAATATACATATATATATATATATATATATATATATATATATATATATATATATATATATATACATATATAAATGGGCATTTCTGTCTGTCATTCCGTCGTATATTTTTTTTCCTTTTACGGAAAGTTTTTTTGTAGAGAATAAATGATGAAAAAAACTCTTAATTGAACGGTATAGAGGAGGAGAAAACACAAAAAAAATAATTTTAAAACATCTTCAATTTTGACTCTTTAAAATTCCAAATTCAACCGAAAAACATGAAGAAAAAAACTAGCTAATTCGAATCTTTTTGAAAAAAATTTAAAAAAGAGTTAATGAAACATCATTAGTAATTTTTTCCTGATTAAAATACATTTTTATAATTTTGATGACATCTTTTAAATAGGTTGAAATCCACTTTGAAATAAGATTAGAATTTGATTCTACAGATTTTCTAGATTTGCCAGAATCATTTATTTTTTTGAATTTTAATCATAATAGGTTTGAAATATATTTCACAAATATTTTTCATCGAAAAAACAGAAGCTAAAATGAAGAATTAAATTAAAATGTATTTTTTATTCTTTACAAAAAAAATAAAAAAATACTTGAACATTGATTTAAGTTGTCAGGAAAGAAGAGGAAATAATTTAAAAGATAAAAAGGTATATGTGTTAAAAATCTTAAAAATCATTTTCAAGGTTCTATTTTTTCTCTAAAATTGTCTTTCTGAAAGCTATAAAAAGCAAAGTAAAAAAATAAATGAATTTATTTAAACAAGTGAAGACCAAGTCTTTAAGATATTTTCTTGGATTTTCAAATTCTGTTTGAGTTTTGTCTCTCTTAGTCTTAAAAATGTTGAGCAAAGTGGGACCAGCTTGCTAGTAAATAAATACAATTTAAAAAATAGATGCAGCTCACTGGTAAGTGTTGCTATTTGAGCTATTTTTAGAACAGGCCAGCGGGCGACTCATCTGGTCCTTACGGTCTACCTGGTGCCCGCGGGCACCGTGTTGGTGACCCCTGGTATAAACTATACCGTTGTGTGAACTATTAACAGTGATGGGCAAGCTACTTGGAAAATGTACAAACCCCGTTTCCATATGAGTTGGGAAACGGAATACAATGATTTACAAATCATTTTCAACCCATATTCAGTTGAATATGCTACAAAAACAACATATTTGATGTTCAAACTGATAAAAAATTTTTTTTTTTGCAAATAATCAATAACTTTTAGAATTTGATGCCAGCAACACATGACAAAGTAGTTGGGTAAGGGCATGTTCACCACTGTGTTACATCACCTTTTCTTTTAACAACACTCAATAAACGTTTGGGAACTGAGGAAACTAATTGTTGAAGTTTTGAAAGTGAATTATTTCCCATTCTTGTTTTATGTAGAGCTTCAGTCGTTCAACAGTCCGGGGTCTCTGCTGTCGTATTTTACGCTTCATAATGCGCCACACATTTTCGATGGGAGACAGGTCTGCACTGCAGGCGGGCCAGGAAAGTACCCGCACTCTTTTTTACGAAGCCACGCAGTTGTAACACGTGCTGAATGTGGCTTGGCATTGCCTTGCCGAAATAAGCAGGGGCGTCCATTAAAAAGACGGCGCTTAGATGGCAGCATATTTTGTTGCAAAACCTGTATATACCTTTCAGCATTAATGGTGCCTTCACAGATGTGTAAGTTACCCATGCCTTGGCCACTAATGGCTGGCTTTTGAACTTTGCGTTGATAACAGCCCGGATGGTTCGCTTCCCCTTTGGTCCGGGTGACACGATGTTGAATATTTCCAAAAACAATTTGAAATATGCACTTGTCAGACCACAGAACATTTTTTCACTTTGCATCAGTCCATCTTAGATGATCTCGGGCCCAGAGAAGCCGGCGGCATTTCTGGATGTTGTTGATAAATGGCTTTCGTTTTGCATTGTAGAACTTTACCTTGCACTTACATTTGTTGCGACAAACTATATTTAGTGAGAGTTATTTTCTGAAGTGTTCCTGAGCCTATGTTGTGAAATACTTTAGAGATTGATGTTGGTTTTTGATACAGTGCCGTCTGAGGGATCGAAGGTCACGGTCATTCAATGTTGGTTTCCGGGCATGCCGCTTACGTGGAGTGATTGCTCCAGATTCTCTGAACCTTTTGATGATATTATGGAGCGTAGATGTTGAAATCCCTACATTTCTTGCAATTGCACTTTGAGAAACGTTGTTCTTAAACTGTTTGACTATTTGCTCACGCAGTTGTGGACAAAGGAGTGTACCTCGCCCCATCCTTTCTTGTGAAAGACTGAGCATTTTTTGGGAAGCTGCTTTTTATACCCAATCATGGCACCCACCTGTTCCCAATTAGCCTGCACACCTGTGGGATGTTCCAAATAAGTGTTTGATGAGCATTCCTCAACTTTATCAGTATTTATTGCCACCCTTCCCAACTTCTTTGCCACGTGTTGCTCGCATCAAATTTTAAAGTTAATGATTATTTGCAAAAAAAAAAAAATGTTTATCAGTTTGAACATCAAATATGTTATCTTTGTAGCATCTTCAATTGAATATGGGTTGAAAGGGATTTGCAAATCATTGTATTCCGCTTATATTTACATCTAATACAATTTCCCAATTCATATAGTAAGTAAACGGGGTTTGTAGTAAGGAATTTTCAAAATGCAGTCCCGGTGGACATGCAGTCTTGCACTGAAGGAGGACTATGTTAATGTTTACTTTATGACTCTAGTATACTCTGGACTGAAGCTGCGTGCTTTCATTGTTTTTGTAGCTCTTGTTTAAAAATTCTGGTTTAAAGGGGAACATTATCACCAGACCTATGTAAGCGTCAATATATACCTTGATGGTGCAGAAAAAAGACCATTTATTTTTTGAACCGATTTCCGAACTCTAAATGGGTGAATTTTGACGTATAAAACGCCTTTCTGTTTATCGCTCTTTTTGCGATGACGTCAGAACGTGACGTCTCCGAGGTAATACAGCCGCGATTTTAATTTTCAACACATTACAAACACCGGGTCTCAGCTCTGTTATTTTCCGTTTTTTCGACTACTTTTTGGAACTTTGGAGACATCATGCCTCGCCGGTGTGTTGTCGGAGGGTGTAACAACACTAACAGGGAGGGATTCAAGTTGCACCACTGGCCCGAAGATACGAAAGTGTCTGCCGCCAGACCCCCATTGAATGTGCCAGAGTGTCTCCACATTTTACCGGCGATGACAGACATGGCACAGAGATGTATGTATAACCTGCAGATGCTTTTGCAGCCATAAAGTCAACGAAATCACAAAGGTGAGTTTTGTTGATGTTGACTTATGTGCTAATCAGACATATTTGGTCCCGGCGTGACTGCCAGCTAATTGATGCTAACAAGCTACGCTAATCGACGCTAACATGCTATTTACCGACGGTGCTAAAGCAGACATGACACAGAGATGTATGGATAACCTGCAGATGCATTTGCAACTATAAAGTCAACGAATTAACAAAGGTGAGTTTTGTTGATGTTGACTGCCAGCTTATCGATGCTAACATGCTATGCTAATCGATGACAACATGCTATTTACCGGCAGTGCTAAAGCAGACATGGCACAGAGATGTATGGATAACCTGCAGATGCATTTGCAACCATAAAGTCAACGAATTAACAAAGGTGAGTTTTGTTGATGTTGACTGCCAGCTAATCGATGCTAACATGCTATGCTAATCGATGCCAACATGCTATTTACCGGCAGTGCTAAAGCAGACATGGCACAGAGATGTATGGATAACCTGCAGATGCATTTGCAACTATATTACGTTTCCTTCCACCCACATTTAATGCGAAAAAAACACTTACCAATCGAAGGATTTAAGTTGCTCCAGTGTCACGAGATGCGAAAGTCCTGATCGTTTGGTCCGCACATTTTACCCGCGATGCTAACGCAGCTATTCGGCCATGCTATGGCTATGAATAGCATCAATAGCTATTCGCTCAATAGCTTCAGTTTCTTCTTCAATACTTTCATACTCCAACCATCCGTTTCAATACATGCGTAATCTGTTAAATCGGTTAAATCGCTGAAATCCAAGTCTGAATCCGAGCTGATGTCGCTAAATCTTGCTGTGGTATTCGCCATTGTTTGTTTACATTGGCACCACTGTATGACGTCACAGGGAAATGGACAGTATCTTGGCAGAGAGCGAAAAAAAGGCACTTTAAAGCTTTTTTTTAGGGATATTCGGGGACCGGTAAAATTTTGAAAAAAACTTCAGAAAATACAACAAGCCACTGGGAACTGATTTATATTGTTTTCAACCCTTTTGAAATCGTGATAATGTTCCCCTTCAAAAAAAAATAATGCATGAAGTATAGTACTTCCCATAGTTGTAGTGGGTATTAGGAATATTTCAGGGAGAGCATGTCCCAAATTTCCAAGCTGCTGTTTTGAGGCATGTTAAAAAAAATAATGCACTTTGTGACTTCAATAATAAATATGTCAGCGCCATGTTGGCATTTTTTGCCATAACTTGAGTTGATTTATTTTGGAAAACCTTGTTCCAGCGGGTCATCACAACAAAATTAGGCATAATAATGTATATATCGGTATTGGTTGATATAGGAATCGGTAATTAAGAGTTGGACAATATCGGAAAATTGGCAAAAAAGCCATTATTGGACATCTCTATTCCAAACCAAATTCTATTATTCCTGGAAATTCTAACTTTTCAACATTAAAACCAACATTCCGTCAGCATTTCAGTTCAACTTCATTATGGGAGCATTCACACGCAATTCCTTCAGGATTTGCCTCTTCTAGTTTTCTAATAAAATTTTACCAAAACATTTAATAAAGTCAAATACAAATAAGGCAAAAGGAGAAGTATCCAACATTTCATTTTGTTCTTAAGTAAATCTATACAGCAGTTATGCGCACTCACATCAAAAATTGGATTTGCCTAAGTTCCTGGACAGGTAATTGAAATATTTTAATCAAATATCGAAAATATATATATATTTTTAACACCACAACTAATTAGTAGTCAGCCTTCCCGGTAAGGTCTATTCCGGTTTCCTGGAGAGGAGGCTACGCCCGATAGTGGAACCTTGAATTCAGGAGGAACAGTGTGGTTTTCGTCCTGGTCGTGGAACTGTGGATCAGCTCTATACTCTCGGCAGGGTCCTTGAGGGAGCATGGGAGTTTGCCCAACCAGTCTACATGTGTTTTGTGGACTTGGAGAAGGAAATCGACTGTGTACCCCGGGAAGTCCTGTGGGGAGTACTCAGAGAATATGGGGTATCGGACTGTCTGATTGTGGCGATCCGCTCCCTGTGTGATCAGTTTCAGAGCTTGGTCCGCATTGCCGGCAGTAAGTCGGACACAATTCCAGTGAGGTTTGGACTCTGCCAAGGCTGCCCTTTGTCACCGATTCTGTTCGTAACTTACGGACAGAATTTCTAGGCGCAGTCAAGGCGTTGAGGGGATCTGGTTTGGTGGCTGCAGGATTAGGGTTCTGCTGTTTGCAGATGATGTGGTCCTGATAGCTTCATCTGGCCAGGATCTTCAGCTCTCACTGGATCGGTTCGCAGCCACCGAGTGTGAAGCGACCGGGATGAGAATCTGCACCTCCAAGTCTTAGTCCATGGTTCTCGCCCGGAAAAGGGAGGAGATCTTGCCCCAAGTGGAAAAGTTCTGTTTAAGTTTTGTTCAAGAGTGAGGGAAGAGTGGATCGTGATATCAATAGGCGGATTGGTGCGGACGCTGTATCAATCCGCTGTGGTGAAGAAGGAGCTGAGCAGGAAGGCAAAGCTCTCAATTTACCGGTCGGTCTACAGTCCCATTCTCACCTATGGTCATGAGCTTTGGGTTATAACCAAAAGAACAAGATCACGGGTACAAGCGGCCGAAATGAGTTTCCGGGGCTCTCCCTTAGAGATAGGGTGAGAAGCTCTGTCATCCGGGAGGACCTCAAAGTAAAGCCGCTGCTCCTCCACATCGAGAGGAGCCAGATGAGGTGGTTCTGGCATCTGGTCAGGATGCCACCCGAACGCCTCCCTAGAGAGGTTTTTCAGGCACGTCCGAGTGGTAGGAGGCCACGGGGAAGACCCAGGACACGTTGGGAAGATTATGTCTCCCGGCTGGCCTGGGGACGCCTCGGGATCCCTTGGGAAGAGCTGGATGAAGTGGGGAGAGGAAAGTCTGGGCTTCCCTGCTTAGGCTGAAGCCTCCGCGACCCGACCTCGGATAACCCTAACCTTAACCCTAATTAGTGTATAATTGCATTTCCTCCTACTATTGTGAGTGTTCTAATAATCAGCATATATTCGACATACACAGACCTACTAAATGGGTTGCGCTATTCAATTTTGCACATTCATATTCAGTTTGTTGTTCTAATATGGATTTGATTAAAGGAGCTAAGCTTGCGTTTCTAAAATAGCTCAGGTGTACACACTGCTTGCAAACGAGAGAAGTCTTTTCAGTGAACGATGAAAGAAGAACAGTTTGTTCCAATATGCAAATGTTCTTTCTGTGTCACCGGCCCGGTAAAAAGAAGCAGAGTTAATTTAATCCTACTCCATCTCCCTCAAATACTGAAAGTTTGTTCAGTTCTGATAGAGATCTACTGTGCAATATGTTTTTAATATTTTTGTGGAGGAGCGTGGCCTGCGGACATGCAGCAAAGCGGGGTGTGTCAGAACCGGCTTTGAGATTAGTGACAGGAGGTGAGGGAAGAGGACCCCCATGCTTTTTTGGATATTTCTGCGGCCACGGCGAGAGCATGTGAGTGGCCGGAGGAAGAGTGGGGGGGCACAGCATGCGGCGCTCAGGCTGCCGGCGACCTCCAGAGTGCGCTTCACGGACCTGAAGAAGGCGGTGCAGGACCGGGCGGAAGGCACCGCTGAAGAGTACCGGCGCTGGTCCGGGGGGAGGAAGACCGGCCATTCTCCTTTGGCCAGCGGCTCCAAGACCTTTAGATGCGCTGGATGCAACCGGGCGAAGGAGATGGCCAGGTGCTGGACCACATCATCTGGGAACAGTTCCTGGAAGCGATCCCGAAGCAATTTGCCGACCGGATCCGGTACCACCGGCCCCGGGACATGCCAGTGGTGGTGACCCTCGCCGATGCCCACCTGGCCGTCCACCGCGAGTAATTTGCCGACTTGATCCGGTACCACCGGCCCCGGGACATGGCAGTGGCGGTGACCCTCGCCGAGGACCGCCTGGCCGTCCACCGCGAAGGGGGCAGAGCAGAAAATAAAGTAAATGGCAGATTAACTGGTCTAAAAAGGGGGGTCTATTTAAAGGCTAGAGTATACAAATGATTTATAAAGATGGGACTTAAATACTTCTACTGAGGTAGCATCTCTAACTGTCATCAAACCCGGCAGATCTTCACCACAACTGTGTCCCAGTGTGTAAATGGCTAAAATACTTCCAAAAAGAGGCATTTTTATTCCGTGTTACACACATGCAGGAGTTGCATAAATTCCAGAAGGGTTTGTGTCTTGCCAGAACACTGGCTATAATTTGAGAGCGAGCTGAAAGCGTCTTCTAGAAGCCGATTTGTAGACACCAGTCCTCCCCCCAATGGTGGAAAATGTATCAATGTTTCTTCCAAGTAACATAATCACTGGAAGATGATTGTACAATGAATGGCTAAGCATGCTAAATGCAGACACTGAACAGAATGACACAATAATCTAACAACACAAGTTTCAATGTAAAGTAGGGGTGACCGATCCAGATGTCGATATCGTTGATCCAATCAATCCTTTGCGTGCCGGCCCAGTCACATAATATGTACCGCTTTTCACACACACAAGCAAATGCCACGCATACTTGGTCAACAGCCATACAGGTCATACTGAGGGTGGCCGTATAAACAACTTTATTATTGTTAACACTGTGAACCCACATCAAACAAGAACAACAAAACACATTTTGGGGGAACATCCGCACCGTAATACAACATAAACACAACAGAACAAATACCCAGAACCCCTTGCAGCACTAACTATTCTGGGACGCTATAATATAGACCCCCCCATAAAAATGGGACCCATTACCTCCCTGCTTGGCACTCAGCATCAAGGGTTGGAATTGGGGGTTAAATCACCAAAAAATATTCCCGTGCGCGGCACCGCTGCTGCTCACTACTCCCCTCACCTACTAGGGGGTGAACGAGGGGATGGGTCGAATGCAGAGAACACATTTCTGTGTGACAATCATTGATACTTTAACTGTATTATTACAAGCAAGCATCCTTATACAGGTCTGCAGTTCCCGGAGGAGGTCATGTCCAAAAATGAGGCACTCCTAACTTGGAGAAGCCAAACCATCATTTTTTTTAATTTTTTATTCTTACATCCTGTCTGTGTGTGTGTGTGTGCTAAGTCAGGACAGTATACCCTGGCCATAAAGGGGATGTTTGTATGTTAGCGCCTGGAAAAACAACAGATATAGGTCGTAATTAATCTAAAAATGTAGTCTCTTCTCACCTTAACATACCCAAGTCCAATTGTATTGCTTTTTCTCCTAATATAAGTAATCTAATCCCCATGCGGATGTCCAACTAAGGGACCCTATTTAATTATGTACTTTAAACTGATGGTACGCTTTCTCAAAGATTAATATAAACATTCCCAATGAGCAAAAAATCTAATGAGTTAATTAATTCACTTCACTTAGCCAGCCATGTTTAACACACCTCTCCCAGAGCAGCACGACTGTGTGAAGAGCTCCACCTTTATTGTTTGTTTTCAAGCCAAAATGCATCCATTCTCCCCTTTTATGTCTCCACAGTTTGTCTGCTTGTAAGTAGTCCGTGCTTATGCGTTTTACCAGCAATGTCAGCAAACTGTTGTTCCAAAAGCAGTCAGGTTGTACGGTATACCGGTACTAGTATAGTATCGCGGTACTAATGAATCAAAAGCGGTACTATACTATGTTTGAAAAGTGCCTGTTCCAAATGTATTTATTTATAAAAAAATAACGGATTAAATAGCTGACCCGTGTTACAATGTAAACAAATACCGTTAGTGGATCTACACCTGACATCCATGATGTCAGGTGTATGATAACAAGTACAATAGTGTATCTAGTCGCTACTACTATGATTACATCAATACTTTTTTATCGCCACAAAATCTTTTTGCCTTTTTGTAATATTCATATTATGTTTGTAAACTCAGTAAATACAAAAGTGGTAATGATACCGAGTACAATAGTGTATCTAGTCGATATTATTAAGATTACATCAATAACTTTAATCGCCACAAAATATTTTATCCTTTTTGTAAAATTCATATTATGTTTATAAACTCAGTAAATACAAAAGTGGTAATGATACCAAGTACAATAGTGTATCTTGTCGATATTACTTCGATCACATCAATATTTTTTTATCGCCACAAAATCTGTTTGCCTTTTTGTAATATTCATATTATGTTTATAAACTTAGTAAATACAAAAGCGGTAATGATACTGAGTACAATAGTGTATCTAGTCGATATTACTATGATTACATCAATAACTTTAATCGCCACAAAATATTTTATCATTTTTGTAAAATTCATATTATGTTTATAAACTCAGTAAATACAAAAGCGGTGATGATACCGAGTACAAAAGTGTATCTAGTCGATATTATTATGATTACATCAATACTTTTTATAGTCACAAAATCTTTTTTGCCTTTTTTGTAAAATTCACATTATGTTTATAAACTCACTAAATACGTCCTGTGACTAATGTAAGATCCTGTACCTACGTGGTATCAGATCGATACCTACATTTATGGTATCATCCAAAACTAATGTAAAGTATCCAAACAACAGAGGAATAAGTGATTATTAAATTTTAACCGGATACACATCACTAGCGAGCGACTAACGCCCTAATGCTGTTTTTTAGGTACTTCTAAATCACTAATCCTTGTCTCCATGGCGACAAATACGTTTTTTACAAGTACCATTATCACTGCAGGACGAGGACTAGCTAAACATGCTTCACTACACGCTGCAGAAGGACACAATATCTCACCGGTGTCATCGCTAAATGTAAACAAAAGCATTGGGTGGATCTACACCCGACATCCACTTTGATGATACCAAGTACAATAGTGTATCTGGTCGATACTACTATAATTATTACATCGATATATTTTATCGTTACAATTTTTCTTAAAATCATATTATGTTTCTAAATTTTGGAAATATGTCCCTGGATACATGTCGACTTTGAATATGACCGACGTATGATCATGTAATTACTTGGTATCAAATCGATACCAACATTTGTGCTATCATCCAAAACTAATGTAAAGTATCCAAACAAGGGAAGAATAAGTGATTATTAAGTGTAGACTGAACATGTTAGATTGGAAAATAAGCAGATATTAACAGTAAAAGAACGAGTGGACCAATAAACCATTTTTACAGCTTGTCCTTTATAATTTTGACAAAATAATCGAATGATAAATGACACAATATGTTATTGCATAAAAGTAAGTAAACACATCAACAGCCTTTGTTTACTTACTTACTACTAAAAGACAAGTTGTTTAGTATGTTAATTATTTTATTTAAGGACAAAATTGCAATAAAAAACTTTTTTTTTTTCAATGTACCGTAAGATTTTTTGGTTAAAATAAAGCCAATAATGCCTTTTTTTTTTTTTTAGGAAAGTATTAAAAGACATTTTAGTATTGGTACCAAAATACTGGTATCGGGACAACCCTAATAAGCGGTACTTAATTAATAAGGTACTCAAAGGGCACTGAGACCGTCTCAAAATAGAACGCGAGTTAAAAAAGTATCACCTAATTATGTTTTATCCGCGCTCGTGTTGAGTAGCCATTAAGGAGTCCGGACATAAGGCAGCCGCTGCCTTCAACGGTACCTTCGCCGCTCCGCCACCAGACGATGCCTCCCCCCGGCCGTCACTCCGCAGCAGCTGTGTAGTGCTGCAAGGGGGGCCCCATTCCACCTGAAGTTCTGGAGGGAAAGTGACTCATATCAAGATGGCGGTGAACGAGCGACACAAAGAGCAGGCTGAAAAAAAAAAAAAAAAAGTGATAGCGAGAGGCACGCCGAGGGCGAGACGCGGCGATAGAGGGAAGTTAGTCCCGCCGTAACGTAAAAAGAGAACATGAAGTGACAGAGGTCTAACAGCCAGTGTGGCTTTGATATCCCCTCAGCTTCGGCTCGACCTTCACCTGCTCCACATAAAGCAGGGGAAGAATACGCACGGTGAATGAACTGTTCCCTCAGCTGTCCTTTAGCTCGCGCCCTACTGTCGATGTAATAAAACTAGGGCCGTGTGCATGTGGCCGAAGAGTGACAGAGGGGCAAGAGCTCCAGTGACCTACACATGCAATGTCTTTAATAAGAACAAAATGGCGCCGGGCTGGAAGATAACAGAACATTGCAATGATTGAAGAACGTCGGCGCTAGGGAAGGTTCTTTTTTTTTAATCTCACAGCAAAAAAAGTACCTTCCGGACTAGAAGGCGCACTTAAAATACTACTTTTTTCCGGTACGGATAAATTCTGGTATTGCTTACCAACCTCGAAGCAATTTTATTTGGTACATGGTGTAGTACAGGGGTCGGGAACCTTTTTGGCTGAGGGAGCCAAGAAGCCAAATATTTTAAAATGTGTTTACGTAAGAGCCATATAATATATTTTTAACACTGAACACAACTAAAAGTGCATTTTTAATTAAGACCAACATTTCTTGAGTATAATAGGTCTCTTATTCTTTGTAATAACGTTGTTATTCTGTAGCTAACTTAGGAGGGGGCTTGGCCTGCGAAGCGGGGTGTGGCCAGGACCGGCCTCGAAATCAGCGACAGGTGTGTAAATGGCCCACCTGGGCCTTGTTGAAGAACCCCCAGGAGGGCTAACCCTACACTAACCAATAATAAATCAAATATTTCTTACCCTTAAGGCAACTTCTTGAACAGGTGCGGTAGAAAAAGGATGGATGGATTCAAATGCATGAGCACTTTTATATTCTTAACGTTATTTTTAACACCGTGATTACAAGTGGAATTATTCATTACTTATTGTGTTAAGTAGTGTCAGCTCAAGATTTATCCGAGAGCCAGATGCAGTCATCAAAAGAGCCACATCTGGCTCGCGAGCCATAGGTTCCCTACCCCTGGTGTAGTAGATGGCAGTGTTATGTAAACAGGGGGAGAAGTGACGGCAGAGTCCCACAGGGGGGCGATGTTGCTGTATGTTTTTTTTATATATATGCACAGTATTAATATAATAATACACAATACTAAATATATATACATATATATATATATATATATATATATATATATATATATACATATATATATATATATATATATATATATATATATATATATATATATATAGGGCTTCACGGTGGCAGAGGGGTTAGTGCGTCTGCCTCACAATACGAAGGTCCTGCAGTCCTGGGTTCAATCCCGGGCTCGGGATCTTTCTGTGTGGAGTTTGCATGTTCTCCCCGTGAATGCGTGGGTTCCTTCCGGGTACTCCGGCTTCCTCCCACTTCCAAAGACGTGCACCTGGGATTAGGTTGATTGGCAACACTAAATTGGCCCTAGTGTGTGAATGTGAGTGTGAATGTTGTCTGTCTATCTTTGTTGGCCCTGTGATGAGGTGGCGACTTGTCCAGGGTGTACCCCGCCTCCCGCCCGATTGTAGCTGAGATAGGCGCCAGCGCCCACCGCGACCCCAAAAGGGAATAAGCGGTAGAAAATGGATGGATGGATATACAAAACAAGAGAATGGAGTGGGACTAATTCAAAAGGGGTGTAGGTGTGTTTGACTATGTGTATAATTAATTGTTGTATAATGTACGGATACATTCTGGTTTTGCTTACCAACATCAAAGCAATTTTATTTGATACACGGTGGAGTCGATGGCAATGTTATGTATACAGGGGGATTAGTGATGGCACAGTTCCACAAGGGGGCGATGTTGCTGTATGTCTTAATATACATATGCACAATATACATATAATAATACACAATACTAAACATATATATATATATATATATATATACATATATATATATATATATATATATATATATATATATATATATATAATAATACACAATACTAAATATGTATATATATTAAACAAGAAAACAGAGTGTGAATAATTTAAAAAGGGGTGTATCTATCAATCAATCTATTAATGTTTATTTATATAGCCCTAAATCACAAGTGTCTCAAAGGGCTGCACAAGCCACATGGACATCCTCGGTTCAGAGCCCACATCAGGGCAAGGAAAAACTCAACCCGGTGGGATGACAATGAGAAACCTCGGAGTGGACCCCCCCCCCCCTTACCCCCACCCCCTGTGAGTAGACCGGTGCAATGGACGTTGAGTGGGTCTAGCATAATATTGTCAAAGTCCAGTCCATAGTGGATCTAACATAATAGTGAGAGTCCAGTCCATAGTGGGGCCCCTAGGAAACCATCCCTAGCCGATGCACAGGCAAGCGGTCCGACCCGGGTCCCGACTCTGGACAGCCAGCACTTCATCCAAGGCCACCAAACCTGCCCCCCCCATCCCCATGTGTGTATGTGTGTGTGACTATGTGTGTAATTAGATTAGATTAGATTAGATAGTACTTTATTTATTCCGTCAGGAGAGTTCCTTCAGGAAAATTACAATTTTCAGCACAATCCCATTCAAGATCAGACAAACATTAAAGGGAGACAGAACAGGATCGCTGACGGGTCTGCCGGCTTCCAGCGCCCCTTACAAAAAAAAGATGAGATACAAGTAAACAAGGGGGGGAGAAAAAAATAGAAGATTAAAATAAAATAAAAACATCAGTCTTAGCCTGGGCCCTGGAGAGGGGGTGCAGACTGAGGCCAAGGGAAAAAAACAACAACTCATAGCTATAGTACACACCCCTCTTCCATGTGTGTAAGAGGGAAACATCAAACATCAAAGAACACATAGGACATTAAAGACATTAAAGCAGCAGATACAACCAGACACTTCTACATACAGCTATGAATAAAAAGTAAAAGAAACATATCCACTGTGGTGGCCTCTGCGGTGTTCCACGCCATCGTCCGCTGGGGTGGAGGGAGTATGGCCAGAGACAGGAGCAGACCCAACAAAGCAACCAGGACAGCCGACTCCACTCCCGGCCAGTGTCCAGTCCGCATGGATGAGCGATGATACGTCCAAGGAGACTGAGGTGTCCGACACCTGCTCACACAGCCAAGACACCGCGAAGCCTCTCCGTCCCAGCACTCAGTCCCAGCTCCGCAGCCCTGTCCCCTCATCCGCATCTCCTCCAGTCCCTCCAAAGCGACTCCGGTTTGGCAGAGACCCAGCAGCTGGTCTCCATGGCCAAAAGGCTCCCAGGAGGCAGATCCAGAAGTCCACAAAAAAAGCACCACAGAGGTCACGAAAGTGACACCCCTTGTCACACAGTCCCAAAGGGTTCCGGACCAAAAGGCAAAAAAATATAATAACACATGAAAACAAAAGGGAAACACAAAAGGATGATACAAGAGCACAGAGCTCCTGCCTACAGCAGCCACTACAGCAGCGCCATCTTGGAAAAAAAAAAAAAAATTACCGTGATGTGTTGAGCGAGAGGAGGGACAAAGCAAAAGAAGGTCCGTGAGACAAGCGGTAGGTCCGTGAGACTGAGAGAGACATCAAGAGGTCCGTGTGTGCAAAGTGGGGGTCGAGGATCGAGGGAGGCAGTCCAAAGTTCAAAGAGGATAGCGGGGGGTTGTATATTGTAGCGTCTGGGAAGAGTTTGGGCTTCAAGGGGTTCTGGGTATTTGTTCTGTTGTGTTTCTGTTGTGTCACGTTGCGGATGTTCACCCAAAATGTGTTTCTCATTCTTGTTTGGTGTGGGTTCACACATTTGTAACAGTGTTAAAGTTGTTTATACGGCCACCCTCAGTGTGACCTGTATGGCTGTTGACCAAGTATGCATGCATTCAAAAATATTGTTGTCTGGGTGGAAATCGGGAGGGGCATTGAAATGCGGGAGTCTACTCGGAAAATCGGGAGGGTCGGCAAGTATGACTGGGAGACGCAACTGCTCTATACTTCTCCCTATGTCCGTGTACCACTCCGTATATTACGGCATTTTAAAGAGTCATACACTTTACTTTTTGAAACAGATACCGATAATTTCCATTTTAAAGCATAAATCGGCTGATAATATCGGCAGTCCGATATTATTGGATATCTTTAGTCCAAATGTATTCTATACAATGGCAGTGTTTGTGTTCCTGCCTTACATTACCCGTGCAATCGAACATCTGATTTCAAAGTGTTTACGCTTTGCCTTTGCAAACTCAAAAAGTGTCTTTTTCACTTTAAATAGTTGCTTCTCCAGTCGGCTCATTTATGCAGTTTCTTCTTGACACTTGGCTCCGCTGCAAACAGACCTCTCTGCACGTCCCTTTGTGGTGCCAACAATGAAATAGAACTCACGCCCGGACTTTGATTTCAAGCGTGAACGTGGCCAATCTCTTCCTCCTCGGTGATCATCCGTGACTCTCCCAGACCTGCCTCAGCCTCCCTCGCTTGGTAAAACTCGGTGTACTTCCTTAAGATGTGCTAACACCGGAGGAGATGCAAAAATAATGAGTGCGTTATCCAGATGGAACTGCAAGACAGCTTAAAAAGCCCGAATGCCAAGAACAAAAAGTCTGATTTTATACAAACTCCGCTTTCCATATGAGTTGGGAAATTGTGTTAGATGTAAATATAAACGGTATACAATGATTTACAAATCATTTTCAACCCATATTCAGTTGAATATGCTACAAAGACAACATATATGATGTTCAAACTGATAAAAATAAATGTTTCTTGTTCAGTCTTTCACAAGAAAGGATGGGGCGAGGTAAACCCCTTTGTCCACAACCGCATGAGCAAATAGTCAAACAGTTTAAGATCAACGTTTCTCAAAGTGCAATTGCAAGAAATGTTGGGATTTCAACATCTACGGTCCATAATAACATCAAAAGGTTCAGAGAATCTGGAGAAATCACTCCACGTAAGCGGTTTGGCCGGAAACCAACATTGAATGACCGTGGCCTTCGATCCCTCAGACGGCACCGTATCAAAAACTGACATCAATCTCGAAAGGATATCACCACATGGGCTCATGAAAACTTCAGAAAACCACTGTCACTAAATACAGCTCGTCACTACATCTGTAAGTGTAAGTTAAAGCTCTACCATGCAAAGTGAAAGCCATTTATCAAACGCCGCCGGCTTCTCTGGGCCCGAGATCCTCTAAGATGGACTGATGCAAAGTGGAAAAGTGTTCTGTGGTCTAACGAGTCCACATTTCAAATTGTTTTTGGAAATATTCGACATCGTATCATCCGGACAAAAGGGGAAGCGAACCATCCAGACTGTTATCGACGCAAAGTTCAAAAGCCAGCATCTGTGATGGTATGGGGGTGCATTGGTGCCCAAGGTATGGGTAACTTACACATCTGTGAAGGCACCATTAATGCTGAAAGGTAAATACAGGTTTTGGAACAACATATGCTGCCATATAAGCGCCGTCTTTTTCATGGACGCCCCTGCTTATTTCAGCAAGACAATGCCAAGCCATATTCAGCACGTGTTACAACAGCGTGGCTTCGTAAAAAAAAGAGTGCGGGTACTTTCCTGGCCCGCCTGCAGTCCAGACCTGTCTCCCGACGAAAATGTGTGGCGCATTATGAAGCGTAAAATACGACAGTGGAGACCTCGGACTGTTGAACAACTGAAGCTCTACATAAAACAAGAACGGGAAAGAATTCCACTTTCAAAGTTTCAACAATTAGTTTCCTCAGTTCCCAAACATTGAGTGTTGTTAAAAGAAAAGGTGATGTAACACAGTGGTGAACATCCCCTTTCCCAACTACTTTGGCACGTGTTGCAGCCATGAAATTCTAAGTTAATTATTATTTGCAAAAAAATAAATGTTTATCAGTTTGAACATCAATATGTTGTGTTTGTAGCATATTTAACTGAATATGGATTGAAATCATTGTATTCCGTTTACATGTAACACAATTTCCCAACTTATATGGAAACGGGGTTTGTAAATACGGGACTAGAACTTAAGCACAGCTGGTGCACTATCGGGACTTTGAATATATCAGTGAACTGCTAACTGTACAAAATTTTATTCCGCGGACAATCTCTCCCGAGGTTTCTTCCCCACTATCCCTGTAATGTGAACTTGAGTCTACCAAGTCATACAAAGTGGCTTTACCAACTGCCCATATATCTGCAGATTTATCTTCCTGAAATATTTATCATGTGGGGTTAGACTTGTGCCGCGGGGATCTTATCCACCTGTGGGTGAGAGAGGGGGAGAATTTTGCTGAAATAGCCAGACTTCCTTTATCCTGAGACCCGGATCCATGAAGTGTGTGATCTACTTTACGGACAGTCGGAGAGATGAAAAGTGGTCTTGTGGGGTTGACACGAGACGTAGTTAAAGTACTTGTTAAAAATATTTGCCATATAATAAAGATTAATTCAAGACATTTTAATATATTATTATTAATTATATCCATCCATCCATCTTCTTCCGCTTATCCGAGGTCGGGTCGCGGGGGCAACAGCCTAAGCAGGGAAGCCTAGACTACCCTCCACAACCCAGCCACTTCGTCCAGCTCCTGTTGGGGGATCCCGAGGCGTTCACAGGCCAGCCGGGAGACATAGTCTTCCCAACTTGTCCTGGGTCTTCCCCGTGGTCTCCTATCGGTCGGAGGTTCCCGAAACACCTCCCTAGGGAGGCTTTCAGGTAGCGTCCTGACCAGATGACCAGTTAATTATTTGATATATAATATATATTGATTATTATATATTGTATAACAATTTGTTTGTAAAAACACAAAGAAATACTTGACTTATGATTCAAAAGCATCTTCATGTAAAAAAATCTAATAATCAATTGCATAGAAAAGTGTGGAGTAGTATAATTGTTGCGGCGCACGCGCAGTCTGCGTTTCCCTCGTCTGTGGGACCACCCGGAGGATCCGCTGACGGCGCATTTGAACACGCCCTTGCTCGCGCTGAGAGCAGCACACCCACGCAGCTACACGCCTGCCTGCGATCAGACAATCTCCACACCCGTGACTGATGAGTGCGAGCTAAATAAAGGACCAGTGGACCCAAGGATCGGCGCGGGAACTTAATAGTGTTCATGGTGTACCGTAAGCGACTGCTTTATGCTGTATTCTTGTTTCTCTTCTCCATGGCTAGACTTGTCCCCTTGTGTTCTCCCGTGTCCCCGCAGTACCCTCCGTCGCCTGGTAAATTTTCCCCGGATCTACTTCTGTCTTCTGACTGCCTCCCTCATTCCTCGACTCCTCACTCGCCCCTGGACTTCGACGCCTCTCTTTCGCCCCTGATCATCTGCCTGCCCCATGGACTGCCTCGTTCCTTCGCTCTCGTCAACAGTTGGTAACACAAACTTCAGTTAATCTACACACATAGTAACACACATTCGCACTTAAGTTTGACACACTCCATTTCCTTAGTTTATTTAGTAGTATTGTTTTGTATTATTATATATACATTGACTTTATATATAATAAATTATACTTTACAGCACTCTGGTGACAGTCTGCCGTCATTTCCCCTTAGTAAACATAACACTATGAAGTGATTATTAATACATATTAACACATTCACTTGTGCAAGCAGAAGTTTGAAGGTGGCCATACTTGCGATGTGGCCTTTTAAAGAAAACAAGTTTGACACCCTTGGGGCTGGTGGAAGTCACAATAATGCCAAGGAGGCGCCAGGGTTTGAAAACCCCCATCCACTGTTTGAAGGGGGACTGCAATTTTTTTTATTTCATTTTGCCTATCCTTTACAATCATTAAAAAAGACATGACGGTGAATGTTATTTATTTATTATTTGCAGTCTATTTTTTGTTTTTGTTTTACAATGCAGCACAATTACACTTATAAAGCCCTTAAAAAACATCCAAACACATCAATTAAGGTTTTATATACATGATGTAAATATATATATATATTGGCCCTAGTGAGTGAATGTGAGTGTGAATGTTGTCTGTCTATCTGTGTTGGCCCTGTGATGAGGTGGCGACTTGTCCAGGGTGTACTTCGCCTTCCGCCCGATTGTAGCAGAGATAGGCGCCAGCGCCCCCCGCGACCCCAAAAGGGAATAAGCGGTAGAAAATGGATGGATGGATGGATGGATATATATATATATATAAATAATGTAGTAACATTTATCATAACATTTAACATTTACACATTTTGACAATTTTAAGTATACACTGTGCATTAATTTTAAAAATGCAAAACCTTTGCTTTTTTTATTTTTACTTCATGACTGATTACTTTATGAGAGCCAACAAACATGATACAACATCACTTACTGTACAATATCTGCTGTTATAAGGATGCCAACTGCTAGGATGTGCAAATATTTCCATTTAGGTGAAGAATGTGTCATGATCCTCACAAACAAACGTGGGGAGGAAAATTGGAACAAGCATATTTTTGTGTCGTCCTCGCCAGTTTCGGGTCCTATATGGCTGTCAAAGTGTACCAGCTTGTCAGAATACCTACTCAGACGTCTTCTGTCCAGGTGAGAGGCATGATTTATGATCTAGAATGAACTTACAGGTAGCAGGGAAGAGAGGAAGCAGCAAGACCACTCGATGATGTAAACGTAGGCACACACAGTGTGGTCCTTGGCTGTTTCGGGTCATAAATGGTTGTGTACCAACTTGTCAGAATACCTACGCTATTAGAAAAATTGTATCTAAGTTATCACAAAAACTTTGTGTTACACTTTGTTCCCGGCAAGAAGACAAAAACATGTCTTTGTTGCAACAAAAGACGGGAAGGGTTATCTACTGTTATCCAAGACCTGCCCAAGCTCGATCCAGGACCAGTTCAAGCCCGAGGCATCTTTTTTTTTGTGTTAATATGAACAAAAACTGTTTACATACCCTCCATTCCTTTAGAAAACAGCTGTTGTTATGTAAACAGGGGAATATCCAAATAAAAGAGGAGACGTGAACCTTTTTTCGTTAGAGCGTAATGACACTGTACAAGCGTACAGACGTACACGTTTCTCCTCAGTGAGCCGAATTGAATTCTGTCTCTGAGTCTTTGCTTCTTGTCTGTTTTAATAGATGTCATCGATGTTTAAACCTGACATACGCAAACATCTTCTGTCCAGGTGAGAGGCATAATTTATGATTTAGCATTAACTTACTTGGAGCAGGGAAGCGAGAAAGCAGCAGACCACTTGATGATGTAAACATTGGCATACACGGTAGTGATCACAAAAAATAGTTTGTCTGCGTAAGCACTTATAATAGCAATATCATTAATACTTGTTAATATTCAAGTTACGAAATGTAAATGGAGTATTGTTGGTGGTTTTTGAATGGTTATTTATTGGATTTTATGAGTGAAATAGAGGAGCTCCATTGGCTCAGCTTTTATTTAAAAGTTAGAATACAGCTTGTACTGGTGCCAAAATATATTTCGATTTATTTTGATGCTTTTTGGTACTTTTTAAAAAAAATGGGACCACAAAAAAAGGCATTATTGTCTTCATTTTAACAAAAAATCTTACGGTACATTAAACATCTGTGTGTTTTTACAACCGAATAACCATTTTGGCCTCAAATAAAATAGTGAACATACTAGACAACGCGTCTTTTCGTGTCTGTTTTGGGTCCTAAATGTCTGTGTACCAACTTTTAGGAATACCTACACAAACATCTTCTGTCCAGGTGAGAGGCCTGATTTATGATTTATGATCTAGAATAAACTTACAGGGAGCAGGGAAGCGAGGAAGCAACAGATCACTCAATGATGTAAACATAGGCACACACGGTAATGATCACTATAAATAGTTTGTGTGCGTTAGTACTTATAATAATATTATCACTAATACTTGTTTATATTCATGTCACAAAATGTAAATGGAGTATTGTTGGTGGTTTTTGAATGGTTATTTCTAAAACAAACATCCATCCATCCATTTCCTACAGCTTATTCCCTTTTGGGGTTTCGGGGGACGTAGGTGCCTATCTCAGCTACAATCAAGCAAGGATCACAAAAACAGGAACCAATGGAGTCCAAAAAGACTGTGTGCAACTCCATGCGTTCTCCTCATGAGCTAAATTGAACTCTGCATGATCCCTTGCTTCTTGTCTGATTAATAGATGTCATCGGTGTTTGAACCTGACAGCAAACACTAAACAGAGACAGGTGGAAATAATAAGTAACCATGAAACCTAAAACAAACAAGGGTGCACAAAAACAGGAACCAACGGAGTCCAAAAAGACTGTTTGCAGCGCCATGCGTTCTCCTCATGAGCGATGTTAAACTCTATCTCTGCATGATCCCTCATTTCTTGTCTGATTAATATATGTCATCGGTGTTTGAACCTGACAGTGAACACTAATCAGAGACAGGTGGAAATAATAAGTAAAACAAACAAATAATAACTAAAACAAACAAGGGTGCACAAAAACAGGAACCAACTAACTCCAAAAAGACTATGTGCAACTCCATGCATTCTCCTCATGAACGATATTAAACTCAATCTCTGCATGATCCCTCATTTCTTGTCTGATTAATAGATGTCATCAGTATTTGAACCTGACAGCGAACACTAATCAGAGACAGATGAAAATAATAAGTAACCATGGAACCTAAAACAAACAAGGGTGCAAAACAACAGGAACCAACAGAGTCCAAAAAGACTGTGTGCAGCTCCATGCGTTCTCCTCATGAGCTAAATTGAACTCTGTCTCTGCATGTTCCCTTGCTTCTTGTCTGAGTAATAGATGTCATCAGTGTTTGAACCTGAAAACAAACACTAATTAGAGACAGGTGGAAATAATAGGTAACCATGAAAACTAAAACAAACAAGGATGCAGAAAAACAGGAGCCAACGGAGTCCAAAAAGACTGTGTGCAGCTCCATGCGTTCTCCTCATGAGCTAAATTGAACTCTGTCTCTGCATGATCCCTCACTTCTTGTCTGGTTAATAAGTGTCATCAGTGTTTGAACCTGACAGCAAACACTAAACAGAGACAGGTGGAAATAATAAGTAACCATGGAAACTAAATGCACAAAAACAGTAACCAATGGAGTCCAAAACTAACCGTACAAAACAAAACATGATCCGGACCACGGATCATGACAAGGAACAGGAAACACTGCAAAGGAATATTGGTGCACGGACTGTTGTAGTGTCCTGGTTCACAAAGTTAGGTAAAAAGCAGCAGTCGTGGGTTCAATTCCTATCGCTGCCCAAAATCTAGACTGCCTCCACAGTTGTACTTACATTTACAGAATCCGCCTCACCAAATTACCTATTGATTCATTTTTGTTTGCGATACCTTAAGTGTCTGAACGTAAACCGAGCTTTTCATTTGACCGGCGAAGACTCCTTTTCCACACCTGTGAAAGAGCCGGGTCGATTTTCCTTCCCCCACCCCCCAAAAGATTTATTGTCCGAGTGTATTTAACCTGCTCCCGAGTCACGTACCGCAGTGTGAAGTCTCAATGAGAGCGAAACGGTTACAGATTTCTCGGCTCGGTCGGGCGAGCCCATAATGATAACGGATGGCTTTGTGCAGGTATTGACCCGAGGCAAACAGACACCGGGGGGATGGAAATTTGGTCGGAGTTTGTTACGCAAATTGTGCGAAACACTGGGGCCTGTCAGGAAGATGCAGAGCAACGTTTTTTTTTTGGTCTTTCTTTCTTTCTTTCTTTCTTTCTTCTTTTTTTTTTTTAGTCTTCTTTGGCTAATTAAGTTCCTGAATGGGGCAAAGAAGAAGAAGACCGAGGGAGAGTAAAGTCATGTCCGTTCCCATTAGGAATTCACCCACAGGAGAGAAAATTACTGTTGACTCTTCCTCGAGTGTGAAAGTGAACGGCTGTGTAACAAAAAAAAAAAAAAAACTCCGACGCACTTCTCTTCATTAGTCACTACAAGCCGGTGAGCGGACACTGTGTGAGTAAGACTTTGTTTACTGAGCTGTGGGCGGGGCTTATGCTGCTGTGCCGTTCGCATAATCTGACCATTTTCTGAAAGGACACACTGCAAAAACTAAAATCTATGTAAGATTAAATATCTCAAATAAGGGTGATATTTGCTTATTTTCTGTCTGATAAGATAATTTTTCTCACTAAGCAGATTTTATGTTAGAGTGTTTTACTTGTTTTAAGGGTTTTGGTGATCTCAGTAAGATATTACACCTTGTAGCTGAGATTTTATGACCTACCGTATTTCCTTGAATTGCCGCCGGGGCGCTAATTGATTTAAAACCTCTTCTCACTCCTGCGCTTACCAAAGGCATGCGGTAAAAGTAAGCATGCGCTAATTATTTGAAAACCTCTTCTCACTCCGGCACTTACCAAAGGCATGCAGTAAAAAATTTAGTACGATGTAAGCTTGGACATTAAATCCTACTGAATAGCTCTTAATCTTCTTCCCTTTATGCGATTTCAAATTACCGGTATTGAAATCAGCCTCCTCCATTTTGAAACTGATGACAGGGGAAGTGTCACTCGTGACGTCACAAGTTTGACCAGGCGGTAATACTAAGCATGCGCTAATTTTTTTGCGAAGTGAGTTTGACCCGGCAGTAATTCAAGGCAGGCGCATACTATATACCCTGCGACAATTCAAGGAAATACGGTATATTGAATAAAGCATGCTTGAAACTACAATATCAACTGTTGCAAAGCTGTGTCATCAACAGTAATACTTTCTTATTTCAAGCAAAAAAAAAAGAAAAATCATGATTTTGACACGAATGTGTCTCATAATTACAACAGATGACAGCCAAATGGACTTTGCTGGTTTATTCATCGATGAAAACAGTAGAAAGTACGTACTCATATAGTAGTACGGTTGGCACAGTATGGTAAACGGACAGTTAATATTTAAACATTTAACATTTCAAACAATTTTGAACAGAAAGAGTTCATGCACATTCAGGTAAATTCTTCAAAATTACAATCAAAAATATATGCACACTAATTGGCGCGATGATGTCATGTTATCGATGGAAAAAGGCATTTTAAGACGATATGATTTGCTTGAGCAGCTAGGACACCCCAAGAGTAACAAGCGTTGTTGCTTTGTTGTCTTTCCAGTAAGAAAAATAAACATGTTTTTAGTGTAAGTTTGCTAGTTTCAAGAAATGTAATGCCGATTTTTTCAAACTTATCTCCTCCAGGTACTGCAGTCCTGTATAAGGACACTCGCTTGTAATAAAGCAACATTTTGTGTAGCAAAGCGCCTCCGATGTCTATTTTGATCCAGCCGCACTGCCGTGTCACCCTTCTGCCCGGGAGTACATGACAAGACCAAAAATACACATCACTACTTTTCGATACCATTCAATGCTTTTCTTAATAAAGGGTCCACAAAAACGTCACTATTGGCTTTATTTTGCCAAACAATTTTACAGTACATTAAAATACATTTTTCTTATTGCAATGGAAGAACAATTTTGTCCTTAAATAAAATAGTGAGCACACTAGACAACATGTCTTTTAGTAGTTAAGTAAGCAAACAAAGGCTCCTATTATGTCTGCTGACGTATGCAGTAACACATTGTGTCATTTCAATTCTATTAGTTTGTCAAAATTATGAAAGAAAAACTTAAAAAAATGGATTATTAATCCACTTGTTCATTTAGTGTTAATTTCGGTTTATTTTCTGTTTCAACATGTTCTGTCTACACTTCTGATACAATGTAATAATCACTTAGTTTTCTGTTGTTTGATACTTTACGTTGGTTTTGGATGATACCACAACTTTGGGGTATCGATCCGATACCAAGTAAGTTACAGGAGCATACATTGGTCATATTCAAAGTCCTTATGTCCTGATTTTATAAACATGGTATGAAACAATATAGATGTAATCGAAGTCGTATCGACTGGATATGTTATTGTACTTGGTATCATTACAGTGGATGTTAGGTATAGATCAACCCATCGCATTTGCATTTGAGGTGAGCAATTTTATTCTTCTACGTTGTGTCGTGAAGCAAGTTTAGCTATTTCCCGTACTGCAGGGACGATACTTGTAAGAAACTTACTTAATTTGTCACCATAGAGACGAAGATTAGTGATTTAAAAGTAGCTAAAACACTAGCGATTGGTATCATTACAGTGGATGTTAAGTGGAGATCCACCAATATCTTTTGTTTACATTTTGACGCCGGTAAGCTACGATGTGTAGTGAAGCATGTTTAGCTATTCCTTGTAAGAAACATACTTTATTTGTCGCCACGGAGGCCAGAATTAGTGATTTAGAAGTCGCTAAAACACTGCCGACTGCGGCTCGACTTTGGCCGCTAGCTAACTAGTAATGTTTTGAAGCACCTCTTAGGGCGTTTCAGTGTTATAGCTTTACCTTTGTCTTTAGATTTTAGGCCAAAATGCATCTGTTCTCCCTTTTCTGTCAACACACTGTGTCTGCTTGTAAGTACTCGGTGATTGTGCACTGCCGAACATGCTCCTTTGCACGTAAAACCAGCAATGTAATGACGTCTGAAAAAAGAATGGGGATCCGGTACTTTTCAAACAGAGTATGGTAACGTTTTGATTCATTCGTACGGCAATTGACATTTGGAATACGGGCCAGGCAGCGCTCATTAGCCACCTGAAGAGAAACAAGCACAAAACTCTAGCCACTGTTACTAGCAGCGCACTACACATGAGTTCATGAAGGCCAACAACACTACTAGACAAATTGAATGTTTTCGCAAAAAAAAAAAAAATCAAGTCTCCAAAGCTAAGATACTGTGATCAGTAAAATGTGTGAATTCATACAATTTATTCAAGTCCAATTACCATACTTGCCAACCTTGAGAGCTCCAAATTCAAGAGATGAGGTCAGGGGGGCAGGTTGAGGTACAGGCAGCATACCCCTTCCCCTTCGAGCTGTCCTGGATTAAATAAAATTATTTTTTTCCAATCATTTTGGAACTTGCAAGCGTATTTCTTCTTCTGACGAGGGTGTTTTCGCAACTTACTGCGAGGATTGTTCTCCCGGGATGCAATCTGACTTTTCCGGACAAAGGTAGCAGGTAGGAACATCCATCCATTTCTACCGCTTATTCCCTCTTGGGGTCGCGGGAGGCGCTGGCGCCTATCTCAGCTACAATCGGGCGGAAGGCGCCATACACCCTGGACAAGTCGCCACCTCATCGCAGGGCCATATATTTATGTTGTTCACATGTGAATAATGCTGTATAATAGACTGTATTTGTTATTCACATGTAAATAAAGCTGTATAATAAACTGTATTTATATTATTCACATGTGAATACTACTGTATAATAGACTGTATCTATATTATTCACATGTGAATAATGTTGTATAATAGACTGTATTTATGTTATTCCCATGTGAATGATGCTGTATAATGGACTGTATTTACACTAAATTACATGTGAATAATGCTGTATAGTAGACTGTACTTATGTTATTCACATGTGAATAATGCTGTATAATCGACTGTATTTATATTCTTCACATGTGGATACTACTGTATAATAGACTATGTTATTCACATGTGAATACTGCTGTATAATTGACTGTATTTAAATTCGTCACATGTGGATAATACTGTATAATGGACTATTTATATTATTCACATGTGAATAATGCTGCATAATAGACTATATTTACGTTGTTCACTTGTGAATAATTCTGTATAAAAGACTGTATTTGTTATTCACATGTAAATAAAGCTGTATAATAAACTGTATTTATGTTATTCACATGTGAATAATGTTGCATAATAGACTCTATTTATGTTATTCCCATGTGAGTGATGCTGTATAATAGACTGTATTTACATTAAATTACATGTGAATAATGCTGTATAGTAGACTGAATTTATAATATTCACATGTAGAAAATTGTAAGTGTTTATTGTGTATTGTGAGCGAAATGTGGTGCTGAATTTTCCCCTGGGACGAATAAAGTACTTTCTATTTTATTCTAGTTAGGCCAGTAGAGAAGGCCTTGCTGACCCTAACGGCACACCACCGGTAAGAACCCTTCCGTTGCATCAAGTCCCATTTGCATGCATTCTCCGAGAATGACTTTTGGGTTATAAAGACAAATGTCAGGTGTTTTTTTTTTTGCCCGAGGGCCTAGGGTAGCGCCTCTTGAAACTGCGGTGGGGCTGGGGGTTGCTCCAGGCAAAGGTAATGCAGGCCGTGGATAAGATTGGAGGCAAAGAGGAATGGTCAAGACAGAATTACTCCTCATTACAGGGCAGCCAGGAGCCGGTAAATCAAATGCCGCGGCAGCCTTTTCCGACAAATGTACGTCCTCGTCATCAGTCAAAAGTCTCCCCTGCAAAACCCCGCCTCGTGTTGCCTCCAGAGCTATAATAATAGCGACGGGTCCCGGTGCGGCGTGTTCAACAAGGTCGCCTCCTGCCTCTCCCACCAGGCTTGTTGTCTTGTGGTTTGTGGCCAAGCGAGAGCAGGGAGCGTGTCACGGTCAACAGAAGGGCAATTGATGGATTTTTTTTTTTTTTTTTTGGGGTTGTTGTTGTTCACCAAAGTCACCCGAGTGTTGGTTTTTGAAACGCAGGTGCACGTCAATGTCTGCCGTCGCCGCCTCACAAATGGTGGTCCCGGTGAAAAACGAGGTCTCACTTCATTAGGTCCCCGCTGGCGGGGAGCTGCTCGTCCCATTAGGTGCGGCGGCGGGTCGCACCGTGTTACTTGCAAGCCCCATTGCCGTTTATTTCACAGTCGGCCGGATGAAACGGCTGATATCAACAATCTGGTCCTTTATGTGTTTCTTTCACTCCCACACACCTGCTCAAAGACTTTTTATTTTCCCTTTTTTCACCTTGGCGAAAGTCATTTGTTATGTCGGGTCATGTTTCAGGACGCAATTAATGAGGGGGAATCATGTGGACAGGTCGTTGGAATCATCAGCTCCATTTTTTATTTACAATTGTCAATTATGCAGCTGTGTGTGTGTGTGTGTGTGTGTGTGTTTGTGTGTGTGTGTGTGTGTTCTTGTATTTCTACCCTTCTTGAGACATCAACAAGGAAAAGTACCGTCCATATGAGGACCGGTGAACAAGTTCAGACCAAAATCATGGTCCTAATACAGAAAACCATTGCATCTACTAGGTAGCCAAGTACTAGAGTCCGTGAACATTGCTCCAAAGTCAGGATTTTTTGTTCTATTATTATGACATTTTTTCATAAAGTTGCCAAAATGTTAAGCTTTTCTTGTGAAATTGCGACTGTCATTGAAAAATATTCCAGCTTTTATCGTAATATTACAAAAATGTTCCGTTTCATGCCTTCTTGAGACCACCGAAAAATTCTTCTTTAGGACCAGCTTTTCTAGATTCATAAATATGTGTATTTACAGTAATAACAATATATACATACTATGCCAATACAAAAACGTTTTTTGTGGAAAAATGAGTTGGAATTTCACAAGACAAAGGTCACAATTTTACAAGAAAAACTTTGAACGTTTTGGCAACTTTATGAAAAAAGTTGTAATAATGTTACAGAAACGGAAAAAATATGAAATTTTTTTTTTTGTTTGTGTGGGTTTGTGTTCTTATATTTCTACCCTTCTTGAGACATCAACAAGGAAAAGTACCGTCCATATGAGGAACGGTGAGCAAGTTCAGTCCAAAATCATGTTGCCAATACATAAAACCATTGCATCTACTAGGTAGCCAAGTACTAAAGTCCGTGAACATTGGTCCAAAGTCAGGATTTTTTGTTTTGTTATTATGACTTTTTTCATAGAGTTGCCAAAATGTAAGCTATTGATGTGAAATTGCGACTGTCATTGAGAAAAATTCCAGCTTTTATCAAAATATTGCACATTTGTTCCGTTTTTCTCGTAACATTTTTACTTAAGTTGAGTAAAATGGTGACCTGTATCATAATACTGCCAAAATTCTAAGTTTTTCTTGTAAAATTCCAACAAAATGTTCACCAAAAACGTTTTTATATTGGCATAGGACGTATATATTGTTAATGTTGTAAATATAAATATTTATGTATCTAGGAAGGCTGGTTCTAAAGAAGCATATTCCGGTGGTCTCCAGAAGGTATGCCATACAGGAATGTGTGTATATTTGTGTGTGTGTGTGTTCTTGTATTTCTACCCTTCTTGAGACATCATCAAGGAAAAGTACCGTCCATATGAGGACCGGTGAACAAGTTCGGACAGAAATCATGGTCCCAATACAGAAAACCATTGCATCTACTAGGTAGCCAAGTACTAGAATCCGTGAACATTGCTCCAAAGTCAGGATTTTCTGTCTTATTATTATGACTTTTTCATAAAGTTGCCAAAATGTTAAACTTTTCTTGTGAAATTGCAACTGTTATTGAGAAACATTCCAGCTTTTACCATAATATTGCACAATTGTTCCGTTTTTCTCATAACATTTTAACTTAAATTGAGTAAAATTGTGACTTGTATCATAATACTGCCAAAATTCTAAGTTTTTCTTGTGAAATTCCAACACATTTTTAATAAAAAAACGTTTTTATTTTGGCATAGTATTTATTTATTGTTAATGTTGTAAATATCCTAAAGAAGCATTTTTCGGTGGTCTCTAGAAGGTATGACATAAAGGAATGTGTGTATAAGTGTGTGTGTTCTTGTATTTCTGACCCTTCTTGAGACATCAACAAGGAAAAGTACCGTCCATATGTGGACCGGTGAACAAGTTCAGACCAAAATTATGGTCCTAATACAGAAAACCATTGCATCTACTAGGTAGCCAAGTACTAGAGTCTGTGAACATTGTTCCAAAGTCCGGATTTTATGTTTTATTATTATGACATTTTTTCATAGAGTTGCCAAAATGTTAAGCTTTTCTTGTGAAATTGCGACTGTCATTGAGAAATATTCCAGCTTTCATCATAATATTTCACAATTGTTCCGTTTTTCTCGTAACATTTTGACTTAAATTGAGTAAAATTGTGACTTTTATCATAATACTGCCAAAATTCGAAGTTTTTCTTATGAAACTAACAATTTTTTAACAAAAAAACTTTTTGATTTTGGCATAGTATTTATTGTTAATGTTGTAAATATCCTAAAAAAGCATTTTTCGGTGGTCTCGAGAAGGTATGACATAAAGGAATGTGTGTAAATGTGTGTGTGTGTGTTCTTGTATTTCTACCCTTCTTGAGACATCAACAAGGAAAAGTACCGTCCATATGAGGACCGGTGAACAAGTTCAGACCAAAATCATGGTCCCAATACAGAAAACCATTGCAACTACTAGGTAGCCAAGTTCTAGAATTTGTGAACATTGCTTCAAAGTCAGGATTTTTTTTTGTTGAATTAATGTGCATACAAAAGTAAAAATTTACAAATGCAAAGGCAGCAACATATGACAAAACAAGACTGCAGCTTAAGGACTTCCATATTCATCCCTAAAAACCGTTGACTTCGTTCTAATAAAATTGGAAACAATTTCTCATATTATTTCTGTTTCTGTAATATTGCAAAATGTTCTCATAAAATCATTACTTTTTTATGTAAAATTATTACTTTTTAATGCAAAATGGTGATATTTGTCATATAAAATTCTGACTTTCATAACAATATTGCCAATTTTTGGGTTGTTCTCATAAAATAGTGACTTTTTTTGAGTAAAATTATGACCTTTGTCACAATTTTGCCAATTAAAAATCTGATTATTATTATAACATGGCCAGTATTTGTCAAAACGTGGACTTTGGTGCCGTTTTCGGCGTGGATGGTTCTCCCGAGATGCAAAAGAAAGTGAGGGGACATGGCGTGAAGGTTTGTAAATAAATGTTTTAGTTATACTATAAAAGTGCAAACAAAAAGCGCACAAGGCGGAGACACAAAACTTAACGCAGGGAACAAAACTAACATTAAGGCAGAACTATGGACATAAAACAAAAACTCTTTTGGTGACTAGAGCAGAGCAGCATGAACTATGAAAATTGCATGAGGCAGTAAACATGGCATGAAACAGAGTGAACCAAGCATGAAACAATCAAAACCCAGGCTTAAATAGATATGTCATGATTGAAAACAGCTGCGTAAGTCTCATGAGGACAGGTGAAGACTAATGGGTCTCCATACTTGCCAACTTTGAGACCTACGATTTTGGGAGGTGGGGGGTAGGGGGGCAGGGCGTGGTTAAAAGGGGAGGAGTATATGTACAGCTGTTGTGTGCACAGTTGTGCACTGCACTCCCTAAAAAACGTAAATGTTATTGTCACATATGCATGATTGATTGATTGATTGTAACTTTTATTAGTAGATTGCACAGTACAGTTCATATTCCGTACAATTGACCAATAAATGGTAACACCTGAATGCGTTTTTCAACTTGCTTAAGTAGGGGTCTATGTTAATCAATTCATGGAACAAATATATACTATCAGCATAATACAGTCATCACACAAGTTAATCATTATTTACAATCGGGGGGGTGGGATGAGGAGCTCTGGTTGATATCAGTACTTCAGTCATCAACAATTGCATCAACAGAGAAATGGACATTGAAACAGTGTAGGTCTTACTTAGTAGGATATGTACAGCCAGCAGAGAACATAGTGAGTTCAGATAGCATAAGAACAAGTACAGTATATACATTAGAAATACATTTGATTATTTACATTAGGTTATTTACAATCCGGGGAGATGGGATGTGCATGGAGGAGGGTATTAGTAAAGGGTTGAAGTTGCCTGGAGGTGCTGTGGTGCATGTACAGTATGGCAGTATTGTTCTGTTTAATAGTGTCACAACATTTCTGTGTACGGCAGACAAACTGCTTTACGGTAGACGAAATGTGACTCTGTTGTTACCGCGCTGGGAGGACGTTAATTAAACTGCCAAACAATAAACCCACATAAGAAACCAAGAACTCGCCTTTGATCCTTCTAGTTATACAGTCCGCATGGAGCTGGAGGGGGCGTGGCCTCCAGCTCCGCCTGAATTTCGGGACATTTTCGTGAGAAAATTTGTCCCGGGAGGTTTTCGGGAGAGGCGCTAAATTTCTTGAGTCTCCCGGAAAATCCAGGAGGGTTGGCAAGTATGTGGGTCGCCATGGCGACGAAACAAGGGAGTGAAAAAAACAGGAACTAATGGAGTCTTGAAGTGACAGAACCTAACTAAACAAAACATGATCACAAGACATGACAGCATTCTAAAGTGTTATTTTCAAATGATTACTTTAGTCGAGAAAAAATCTGACTCTTTTCATAATATTGCCAGTTTTAACCTTTCCTTGTATAAATTGCGACTACTATTGAGTAAAATTCGACTTTTTATCATAATATTGCACAAATATTCGGTTTTTCGTGAAAAATGTTGACTTGCTTTGAGTAAAATTAAGACTTTTATTACAATAATAGAGGTAGGTGTTTTGCAGAGGTCTCAATAAGGTGACAAATACAAGAATGAGTGTCTGTGTGTGTGTGTGTGTGTTTTCTGGCATTTCTTGCTTAATGGGGACATCGCTCTGCTTACACAGTCACCTCTAGGGGACCTCTAATGGTATGGGGACCAAAAAACAGGTCCCCTAAAGCAGTGGTACCCAAGAAGAATGTTTTAAAATATGTATATATATATATGTATATATATATATATATATATATATATATATATATATATATATATATATAAATGTATATATATACATTACTAAAAAAAAATATATATATATATATATATATATATATTTTTTTTTTTTTTATTATAATTTTTTTTTTTATTAAATCAACATAAAAAACACAATATACACTTACAATTAGTGCACCAACCACAAAAACCTCCGTTTTTCATGAAAAAAACCTCCCTTTTTCATGACAAAAAAAAAAAAAGGATTCCCCCCTCTCCCGGGCCGCGGGACAAATTATTAATTGTTGACCGGTCCGCGGATACAAAAAGGGAAACCTTTATTTTATTTTATTTTATTTCGTTTTATTTTATTTTATTTTATTTTATTTTATTTTATTTAATTTTATTTTATTTTATTTTATTTTATTTTTTATTTTATTTTATTCAATTTAATTTAATTTGAACATTTGATTTTTTTTAAATGGGCCTCAGAAGTCGCGTACAAATTTGTGTGAATTATGCAAAATGATTTAAATTTGGTCCCCATGAACCATATTAACTCTTTTTTCCCCAGAGTCCCCAGTAAGAATGATCAGCACATTACTTCATCAATCCAGAAATTTAAAGACGTGTATGAGCTAACTGGGCAGTGGCCATTTTACCTCATTTTTTTATGCCTCCACAATCTGTAGAATGGGTGGTCCCCACAAGTCCTGATCGAACACTTGGTCCCCATTCCAAATAATAACCAGTATGTGTGTGTGTGTGTGTGTGTGTGTGTGTGTGTGTGTGTGTGTGTGTGTGCCAGTTGCCAATTACTCTCCTGTCCACTGATCCGACCTCTCAGCACATGGAGGAGAAGGGAGGAATAAGGTGGTGGTGGTGGTGGAAACAAACACGATCCCCCTGAGATATGAAGCCATCCGCCATCCGCCATCTGCCACCCCCATCCAGGAGAGTACAAGTGGGACCATAACAAAGAACAGATCCAAAGAGCTGAAAGTAAATTCTGGTCGGCAATATGTGAAACAAAGCCTTAGGTCCTATTTTATAAGCAGCCTGTAAAATCCTTTGTTTCGTGGCCTTGTACGGAATGTCATTAAATGCCATTCTTATCAATAGTGATGGGTCAAGTGGCCAAAAATCTAACTCGAGTAAGAGTACCGTTATTTTAGATGAAGGATGTCCAAAATACATCCCGCATGCCTCTTCAAATCGAACTGATAGCACGACATTTACTTAAATGACACACTGCAAACAACCTTCCCTAGTCATGGTAAAAAAAATACTAATAATGCAACGCAATGTAACGGAGTAAAAGTAGTGTTTCTTCTCCAAACCCTAAAACCAGTGTAGTTGGCAGGTTGTGTAAATCTTGAATAAAAACACAATACAATGATTTGCAAATCCTTTTCAACCTATATTCATTTGAATAGACTGCAAAGACAAAATACTTAACGTTCGAAATGGTAAACTTTGTTATTTTTTGGGGCAAATATTAGCTCATTTGGAATTTGATGCCTAAAACATGTTTCGAAATACTCTTCAAACACTTATTCGGAACATCCCACAGGTGAGCAGACTAATTGGGGACAGGTGGTTGCCATGATTGAGTATAAAAACAGCTTCCATGAAATGCTCAGTCATTCACAAACGAGGATGGGGTGAGGGTCACCACTTTGTGAACAAATGCGTGAGCAAATTGTCGAACAGTTTAAGAACAACATTTCTCAATGAGGAATTGCAAGAAATTTAGGGATTTCACCATCTACGGTCCGTATCATCATCAAAAGGTGCAGAGAAACTGGAGAAATCACTGCACGTTAGCGGCGATGCCGGTGACCTTCGATCCCTCAGGCGGTACTGCATTAAAAAGCGACATCAGTGTGTAAAGGATATCACCGCATGGGCTCAGGAACACTTCAGAAAACCACCGTCAGTCACTACAGTTTGTCGCTACATCTGTAAGTGCAAGTCAAAACTATACTATGTAAAAAGAGAAATCCATTTGTCAACAAGACCCAGAAACACACCCCGAGCTCATCTAAGATAGACTGATGCAAAGTGGAAAAGAGTTCTGTGGTCTGATGAGTCCACATTTCAAATTATTTTTGGAAACTGTGGACGTCGTGTCCTCCGGACCAAAGAGTAAAAGAACCATTTAGATTGTTGTAGGCTCAAAGTTCAAAAGCCAGCATCTGTGATGGTATGGGGGTGTATTAGATCCCAAGGCATGGGTAACTTACACATCTGTGAAGGCACCATACAGGTTTTAGAGCAACATATGTTGCCATCCAAACAACATTATCATTGACGCCCCTGCTTATCTCAGCAAGACAATGCCAAGCTACGTGTTACAACAGCGTGGCTTCATAATAAAAGAAAACTGAAAACACTGTCTTGTGGTCTACAGAACAAGTAATGTTGGTTATTTTGTCAAAATTTTGCATAGATCATTGTGGCTGGGGGCGTGGCCTGCGGGCATGCAGCGAAGCGGGGTGTGCCAGGACCGGCCTCAAAATCAGCGGTAGGTGCGTAGATGGCCCACCTGAGCCTGGTTATCTAATCACCTGTTGCTTTGTTATAAGCAGCAGAGACGTGGTGGAGTGGTAGTTGGAGCTGGAGGAGAGTTGGAGCGAGAGCAACAGTGACACAGACCTTGTGCTGAAAAGCAAACGAAAGGAAAACGCTGAAAATAAACCAGCATTAAACCCTGAAACCTGGGCTCTCATGTCGGTGAATGGTGGCCTGGTGAACCCACTGGGGGGCAACCTCCACAATTATGTTTTACAGATCATCTTCAAGTAGCTTTCTGAGCATCTTTGCAGGATGCGCTGTTTTGTGGGCGGTCTTACCTATGTGGCTCACCTTCGACGCTATTTTCTCCCCGTTATCTTTGTTGTAGCGGTGTAGCATGCAAGGACGGGAGTGGAAGAAAAGACGGAGGTAATTGTTTTAATGACATTCAGACTTTACTTCAATCAATAACAAAGCAGCATAATCTGATTTGTGGCTCAATAATACAAAGTCAAAGCCGGAAATGTGTCCCATGAAGAACCGTCCGACCGCAACCAATAACTAAAGTTCCTTGGCTGAATAATGTAAACTCACTACACCGGTATGTTTTAGTGCTTTCATGGTGAGTTTACTGACAGATATAAGTAAGAACTTTACACTACTTTTTATTACAAATGGCAACAGCGGAAGATAAATGCCACATAAAAAGGTAGAGAAAAAGAAGAAGCTTATGACTACGGCCTCTCCACAGACTACAATGGCGGACGCGTGCACATTTTCAGCACTTATGCAGATCCCAAATACACATCAGCGGGTACCAGAAGGTAAGTTAGTTTTGCATGATAGTGCAAAATAATCACCAGGTAACATGTCTGCTAACACTCAAAGCGCTCACAGAGAAGTGGTACTCAACATTCATTCAGACCTGGTGGTGGTAAGCTACATCAGTAGCCACAGCTGCCCTGGGGTAGACTGACGGAAGGGTGGCTGCCAGTTTGCCCCTACGGCCCCTCCGACCACCACCTATCATTCATTCATCATTCATTCACCAGTGTGAGCGGCACCGGGGGCAAAAGGTGAAGTGTCCTGCCCAAGGACACAACGGCAGCAATTTTTTGGATGTCAATAGGTGGGAAGCGAACCTGCAATCCTTAGGTTTCTAACCGGCCGCTCTACCCACTACGCCGTGCCGCCCCAATAGGTGCCATTTTGCGGCCCTTATACACACACCATAATAATACTCGTTAATGCACCGATAATCCATCAAGCGGTGCGGCTTCATAGCTTTCCGAAGTTGTACCAAAAACATTTTATCTGATTTTCTAGCGCCGTGTGTAATGTTCCAAATTCTCAAAGGGACATTTAAAGCTTTGGTGTTGTTGACTGGCGTTATCTCGCAGTTTACACGTGTCTCTTATGTATGACTGCCATCTACCGGTCGCACTTATCATTACACCAGGTACCAAATAAAATAGTTTCGAGGTCGGTAAGCACAACCAGAATAATGCCGTGCTGTACATTTACACCTTTGTCAGTTTCAGCTTATCCACAAAAATAATATAACGGTAGTCCAAATAACGGGGCAGGGAGCATTTAGACTACAAACGTGACGACAACCATAAATGTATTCTGGAATATATGCAAGAGCTGAATATGATCGAGGATGAGAGGAGCGACGCATTCTTGGCTGTCTTTTACTTTCCTCCGTGCGCCTCAGCGTTGAGCAATAAAACGCATTTATGGCTTTGTACTACGACGGTGGAATTAATTAGAATTAAGGCAATGCAAACACATGTTTTTATAGCACCTGATCTTACACAAGAGAGGAACATGAAAGCCAGCATCAAGTGTGTTAACAACTGTGAATTTATCGGTTCGTTAAGATAAAAAAAAATAATAATAAAAAAAAAATTCATACAATGGAATCTATTGATGTGTTTGATACCTGGCCCTGATTTACTTCTACATTATTCTAATTCCAATGTCTGTTCATTTTTTTACTCTACAGAATTTTTTTTTTTCCATTAGGTGAACTTCAACGCTTTGTTCTAAATGTAAAGAACACTAAAATAAAAAGCTGTGTTTGTTATTTTGTAGTTTTATACATTACAGGCAACCTATATAAACCCTCGGTTACATAGACATATATATATATATATATATATATATATATAGCTAGAATTCACTGAAAGTAAAGTATTTATTTTATTTATGTTACGTATTACTAAGGGGAGATGACGGCAACAGACACCAGGGATTTTATGTACAATGATTTATTATAAATAAGTTGAAGTTAAAGTAACAATGATTGTCACACACACACGGGGTGTGGCGAAATTATTCTCGGCATTTGACCTTGATCACCCCCCTGGGAGGTGACGGGAGCAGTGAGCAGCAGCGGTGGCCGCGCCCGGGAATCATTTTTGGTGATGTAACCCCCAATTGCAAACCTTGATGCTTAGTGCCAACCGGGCAAGTAATGGGTCCCATTTTTATAGTCTTTAGATTGTTGAATAATATAAGTCGAGCTTTAAGCACATTTCATGGTCATTTACATGGTAGACATTAGCAAATAGGCCTTTAGTTACATGTTAGCTTGTGCTTTCTATCCTAAAAGGGAAACAATATCACCAGACCTATGTAAGCGTCAATATATACCTTGATGTTGCATAAAAAAGACCGTATGTTTTTTAACCGATTTTCGAACTCTAAAAGGGTGAATTTGGCGATCTAAACGCCTTTCAATTGTTCGCTGTCGGAGCGATGACCTTTCACCTGTGACGTCACAATGGGATGCAATCCACCATTTTCTCAAACACATTACACACACAAGTCAAATTAGCTCTGTTATTTTCCGTTTTTTCGACTGTTTTCCATACCTTGGAGACATCATGCCTCGTCGGTGTGTTATCGGAGGGTGTAACAACACGATCAGGGACGGATTCAAGTTGATTTACGTGGAGTGTGCATCGATTAGCACGACATGCTAACCGATGCTAACATGCTATTTAGGCTAGCTGTATGTACATATTGCATTGTTATGCCTCAATTGTAGCTATATTTGCATCCAGACATTCCCTCCACCCACATTTAATGCCAAACAAACACATACCAGTCGACGGATTTAAGTTGCACCTGTGTCTAAAGATGCGAAAGTCCCTCGTTTGTTCTGTTCTCTTCTAGCATCGCTACCGACGATAGCGATGCTACAACAGAGATGTGTAGATATCCTGCAACATTCAAAGCAGATGCATTTCCAAAGATAAAGTCAACGAAAGCACAAAGGTGAGTTTTGTTGATGTTATTGACTTATGTGCTAATCAGACATATTTGGTCGCGGCATGACTGCCAGCTAATCAATGCTAACATGCTATTTAGGCTAGCTGTATGTACATTTGTAGCTATATTTGCATCCAGCCTTTCCCTCCACCCACATTTAATGCCAAACAAACACTTACCAATCAACGGATTTAAGTTGTTCCAGTGGTCAAAAGATGCAATCGTCTGTTAGAAGGCGATCGCTAAATAGCTTCAGTTTCTTCTTCAATTTCGTTTTCGCTATCTGCCTCCACACTCCAACCATCCATTTCAATACATGCGTAATCTGTTGAAAGTCTGAATCCGAGCTAATGTCGCTATATCTTGCTGTTCTATCCGCGATGTTGTTTGTATTGGCATCACGATGTGACGTCACAGGAAAATGGACGGGTGGATTTACAGATAGCAAAAATCAGTCACTTTAAAGCCTTTTTTCGGGATATTCCATGAAGGGTAAAATTTTGAAAAAAACTTTGAAAAACAAAATAAACCACTGGGAAGTGATTTTTATTGGTTTTAACCCTTCTGAAATTGTGATAATGTTCCCCTTTAATGATTGTTCGGTATTTAATGGGTCGTGTCAGGTCAGTCGTGGTATGTTTTTTTTAGCGATCAGGAGACTCACCTGCCTCTGATCACTAATCACAGTGCGTTTTTTATGTCAGCCTCACTTTGTAGTGTTCCATATCTAATGGATATGTGATGGTTATACTGAAGTGAAGTGAATTATATTTACATAGCGCTTTTTATCTAGTGACTCGAAGCGCTTTACATAATGAAACCCAATATATAAGTTAGATTTAAATCAGTGTGGGTGGGACTGGGAGCAGGTGGGTAAAGTGCCTTGCTCAAGGACACAACGGCAGTGACTACGATGGGGGAAGCGGGAATCGAACCTAAAACCCTCGAGTTGCTGGCAAGGTCACTCTACCAACCGAGCTTTACCGCCCCAGGCGATGAGCCAAGGAGACGCCAACGAGGAAATTGTCGCACAAAAAGCTTTATTTGTTTCAGCAAACCTCGAACTGGAGCCGCAGCTCCAGGAGAAGGACTGGGCTAGGTCTCCACTGATGTCGTCTAGAACAACTGTGCTTAATTACCTTTTACACAAATACCCTTACTCTTTGTGGTTCTAGCCTTGGTCCCGGTCAAGCTTGTCAATCAAATATTCTTTGTCATTATTCATCTGATCAGTTTGAGTCGGGTGACCACCGACCCCTATCTTCTACTCCTATCTGTGGGGCTTCCTACCAGATGTTGTTAATGTTTTTATTATCTCTCTTAAAATTGAACTGCTGCTGTCCTTTAAGGTCCTCAATGTCCTGGGTGCATAGGATTCTGCAACCAAATAGAAATACATGCTACTTCATATTCATTAAGACAATTGTATATGGTAAAATTCACCTCAATAATCACTGCTGGATCATTGTCATGCTTTACTATTTGTCTTTTGCTTCCATGCTGCGTAGCATTTTCTACTCCCTTTTGCACTATTTTTTGTTTTTTAAACACCTGCACTCCATCGATTGATTGATTGAAACTTGTATTAGTAGAATGCACAGTACAGTACATATTCCGTACAATTGACCACTAAATGGTAACACCCAAATAAGTTTTTCAACTTTTTTAAGTCGGGGTCCACGGTAATCAATTCATAGTAAAATTCATCAGCCATCCAGTGTTTGGAAAATTAGTTTAAAAACGTAATTATAGTTACTTGTTACTTTGCCCACCAAAAATATTGAATTTCTAACAGAATTACTCTTAATAAATATTTAAAAACAAGTGGAAGTGATTATTGCGTTACTTAAAAAAAAAAAAAAAATCTTCATGCATTTGTAGTGTCTCATAAGACAATAGTGTGTGTAGGTGTCTTTAAAATGTGGTGCCTGTTGCTAAGTGACATGTTGCATCAACGCCCAGACAGAGCAGCATTAACTCAGCTGTGTTTGTAAGCTCAGACTTGTAGTTTGTGGGCATTTGTGGCAGAACTGTTAATTTTTTTCACTGGGTTGTTTTAGTGGTGGTTAATAAAGAGATTTAGCGTTATCCCGTGGACCAACAATTTGGTACCGGTACCAAAATGTTTATCGATAATGTTTGATTCTTTTCAAAATAAAGGGAACCACAAAAAATGGCAATATTAGCTTTATTTTAACATAAAATCTTACAATGCAATAAACATATCTTTCTTATTGCACTTAACAAACAATTTTAGACGTTTAAAACAGAAATTAAAAGGAATTAAAAACATTGGGTTACTCTTGTTGCACTCGAAGAACGATTTAGAATGTTCCATATTACATATAGTCCGTGCAGTAAGAAAAATAACATATTTAGTAAGTACTAAAACCAAACTATGGATAAAAGTACACAGATAAGCCATGTGGCTGTTAAAACACACATTTTTTAAAGATAAAACACAGATTGAAGGACTTTGTTCGAGTATTCAGTAATTTCACTTGCATTACGTGACGCAATTTTTTTTTTTTTTAATATTTAATATTTGTATCTACATGTTTGGGTACCTACATGTTATGTATCAACATGTTACGTATCTACACGTTATGTATCTACATGTTATGTATCTACATGTTACGTATCTGCATGTTACGTATCTACATGTTATGTATCTACATGTTACGTATCTGCATGTTACGTATCTACATGTTATGTATCTGCATGTTACGTATCAACGTGTTATGTGTCTACATGTTACGTATCCACATGCTATGTATCTACATGTTACGTATATTCATGTCATGTATATACATTGTATGTATCTACAGTATTTGTTGTGTGCACAGCAGGGGAGCTGGTCAACGACATTATGAGAGTAGCGTATGCGAATTTGCGAGAATGCCGCCGTGTTGGCTGAGTGAGTGGTCGAATAACTAGAGGAAGGTAGCGCGTGCACTGCGCCGTACAGTGATGAACGGTTCTGGTAATGTCCGGCAAAACTAATAATAAAGTGATTGTCATCAAAAGGTCAGAAAATTTGGAGAAATCACTCCACGTAAGCAGTAAAGCTGAAAATCAACATTGAACAACATCAAAAACTGACTTCGGTGTGTAAAGGATATCACCTCATGGGCTCAGGAACACTTCAAAAAAACACTGTCAGTAACTACAGTTTGTCGCTACACCTGTAAGTGCAAGTTATGGAAAGCTAAAGCCATTTATCAACAACACCCAGAAACGGTGCCGGCTTTGCTAGGCCCGAGTTTATCTAAAATGGACTGATGCAAAATGAAAAAGTGTTCTGCGGTCTGACGAGTCCACATTTCAAATTTTGGGGGGAAACTGGGGACGTCGTGTCTTCCGGAACAAAGAGGAAAAGAACCATCTGGGTTCTTATAGGCGGAAAGTTCAAAAACCAGCATCTGTGATGGTATGGGTGTATATTAGTGCCCAAGGCATGGCTTAAAAGTCCCATGCTTGCAGTTTGACTGATACATAGGCCAGTTGTGCAGAATTGACAAAGGTTTAATACGTTTTTTTCCACGTTTGTTCTGGACTTTTCAGTCTCTCCCAATACTCCTCCTCCTCCTGCACCCGGCCGCTCACTGTTAAAGACAACAGATGACTAGATTAACACGTACCACCTGTGAAATCTAATCACCTACCAGCTGTGTCTCGCCGTCAGCACTACCTGATGATGTTCGTCCTCAGCACCATGGACAGCGGCGGTGACTCGCTGGCCACATCTCCCTCCACACATGGGTAACTTAAACATTTGTAGAGGCACCATTAATGCTGAAAGCAACGTTATCATTGACATCCCTACTTATTTCAAAACGATACCAAGCCACGGCTTTGTAGGAAAAGAGTGCGGGTACTAGACTTTTAAAATACTTTTATAGAGAGAAAATGGTGGCTGGTATTGGTGATGAATAGACTTTACTGGTGCCATTTTGTGCAAACCACATAAGCAGTGTTAATTCTATGGATCATGCTGTGAAAAAAAACGGTAAGCTCCAAACCGTCAGAAAATATCTGCGTCATTGAAAAAGACCACAGAGTCATTTTCCCTCTGAAGAACGAGAAACAAGAGGGCGAAGTAAGACGGCTGACCTTACGTGATGTAGAATTGCAATTTGGAACGGCAGGAACCTTGACAAATACAAATGACAAAGGGGCCAAAAAATTCAAATCCCTCTGCGTCTCCTCGCTGGAGGATATTGCTTTGTAAAAAGGAACATGACATAACCAACCTTGCAAATGTGTCTGATGGCTCTGTTATGAAGGAGCAGGGAGAACCGAGTGGTTGTATTTCACTCTTATAACTGCATGTACACGCATTTCCACCTTTTTTTAGATGTTTTGGTACACAGCAAGGAGCTCCAAATGATTCCTGATGGGCGAGGCGCACAGGCAGGTTTTGTTTTCGCAACACAAACATCACAACGTGGTGGATACTGTCTTGAGGGTCATTATTTTTCAACAACAATTTTGAGTTCCAAGGTGAAGTCCTTTATTTGTTTGCAGTTTTAAAGTCACAGACAAATACAACTATTTTTTTTAAAGCTTTTCTAGTTGAGGGCCTTTGTGGACCGTATTTTCCGGACCGTAGAGCGCACCGGACTATAAGGCGCACTGCCGATGAATTGTCTATCTTTGATCTTTTTTCATATATAACAGGGGTAAGACCCTATGGCTCGAGAGCCAGATGTGGCTCTTTTGATGACTGCATCTGGCTCTCGGTTAAATCTGAGCTGATATTGCTTAACATGATAAGTAATGAATAAATCCACTTGTAATAAGTGTTAAAAATAATGTTCAAAACATAAAACATTTTCATGCATTTTTAGTCCATCCATCCGTTTACTACCGCACCTGTTCAAGAAGTTGCGTTAAGAAGTTATTTATTTATTATTGGTTAGTGTGGGGCTTGTTCTCCTGGGGGTTCTTCAGATCACCAAGCACCGACATGAGAGCCCGTTTCAGGGTTACACTATTCTTTTATTTTTCAATAAGTCCCTCAGTTGCTTTCCAGCAATTGTATTTTTATCTATCGTTCTCGCTAGCGCTCTGGCTCCAGCCCCAACCCCGTCACTCCTCCTGGCTGCTGCTTATAACAGACCGACAGGTGATTAGATAACAAGGCTCGGGTGGGCCATCTACGCAGCTCTCGCTGATTTCGAGGCCGGTCCTGGCACACCCCAGTTCGCTGCAGGCCCGTGGGCCACGCCCCCTCCACATTTAGCTTCAGAATAACAATGTTATTACAAAGAATAAAATACTTATTATACTCTAGAAATGTTGGTCTTACTTAAAAATGCACAAGTTTAGTCCTGTTCAGTGTTAAAAAATATATTATATGGCTCTTACGGAAATACATTTTAAAATATTTGGCTTTTTGGCTCTCTCAGCCAAAAAGGTTCCCTACCCCTGGTATATGAAGTGCACCGGATTATAGGGCGCATTATATGACTCATATTATTATTTTTTTCTGAATTGAAAACACTTATTTGTGGTCTATATAATATGTAATGGTGGTTCTTTGGTCAAAATGTTGCATGGATTATGTTTTACAGATAATCTTTCTGACAGTCGCTTCGGGATGCGCCATTTTGTGGGCGGTCTTATTTACGCGGCTTCAAAGTCGTACTAAAAAATGTTGACAGATTTTTGAGCGCTGTGTGTAATGTTCTATATTTTCAATAGAACATATAAAATTTGGATGTTGTTTACTTGTGTCATATTTCAGACTACATGTATCTCGTATGTGTGGCTGCCATCTACTGGTGACACTTATCAGTTTGCCGTGTACCAAATGGAATTGTTTTGAGGTCGGTAAGCAAAAACAGAATTAGTCTGTACATTAGGCACATGGGATTATAAGACGGACTGCCGATGAATGGTCTATTTTTGATAGTCTTTCATATATAAGGTGCACCCAATTATAAGGCGCATTAAAGGACTCATATTATTATTGTTATTTTCTGAATTGAAAACACTTATTTGTGGTCTTCATAACATGTAATGGTGTTTTTTTGGTCAAAATGTTGCATAGATGATGTTTTACAGATCATCTTCGAGCCGCTTTCTGAGAGTCGCTTCACGATGCCCCGTTTTGTGGGCGGTCTTATTTACGCGGCTTCAAAGTCGTACTAAAAAATGTTGACAGATTTTTGAGCGCTGTGTGTAATGTTCAATATTTTCAATAGAACATTTAAAATGTGGTTGTTGTTTACTTGTGTCATATTTCAGTCTACATGTATCTCGTATGTGTGGCTGCCATCTACTGGTGACACTTATCAGTTTGCCATGTACCAAGTGGAATTGTTTCGAGGTCAGTAAGCAATACCAGAATTATTCCGTACATTAGGCACACCGGATTATAAGACGCACTGCCGATGAATGGTTTATTTTTTTTATCGTTTTTCATATACAAGGTGCACCAAATTATAAGGGACATTGAAGGACTCAAATTATTATTGTTATTTTTTAAATTGAAAACACTTCTTGTGGTCTACATAACATGTAATGGTGGTTCTTTGGTCAAAATATTGCATGGATTATGTTTTACAGATCATCTTCGAGCCGCTTTCTGACAGTCGCTTCGGGATGCGCCGTTTTGTGGGCGGTCTTATTCACTCGGCTTCAAAGTCGTACTAAAAACATGTTGATATATTTTTGAGCGCTGTGTGTAGTGTTCTATATTTTCAATAGAACATATAAAATATGGGTGTTGTTTACTTGAGTCATATATCAGTCTACATGTATCTCGTATGTGTGGCTGCCATCTACTGGTGACACTTTTCAATTTGCCATGTACCAAATGGAATTGTTTTGAGGTCGATAAGCAAAAACAGAATTACTTCGTACATTAGGCGCACCGGATTATAAGGCACACTGCCGATGAATGGTCTATTTTTGATCGTTTTTCAAATACAAGGTGCACCAAATTATAAGGCACATTAAAGGACTCATATTATTATTGTTATTTTCTAAATTGAAAACACTTATTTGTGGTCTACATAACATGTAATGGTGGTTCGTTGGTCAAAATATTGCATGGATTATGTTTTACAGATCATCTTTCTGACAGTCGCTTCAGGATGCGGCGTTTTGTGGGTGGTCTTATTTCCACGGCTTCAAAGTCGTACTAAAAATGTTGACAGATTTTTGAGCGCTGTGTGTAATGTTCTATATTTTCAATAGAACATATAAAATATGGGTGTTGTTTACTTGTGTCATATTTCAGACTACATGTATCTCGTATGTGTGGCTGGCATCTACTGGTGACACTTATCAGTTTGCCATGTACCAAATGGAATTGTTTTGAGGTCGGTAAGCAAAAACAGAATTAGTCCGTACATTAGGCACACCGGATTATAAGGTGCACTGCCGATGAATGGTCTATTTTTTATCTTTTTTCGTATATAAGGTGCACCGGATTATGGGACGCAATATATGACTCATATTATTATTATTTTTTTCTAAATTGAAAACACTTCTTTGTGGTCTACATAACATGTAATGGTGGTTCTTTGGTCAAAATGTTGCATGGATTATGTTTTACAGATCATCTTTCTGACAGTCGCTTCAGGATGCGGCATTTTGTGGGCAGTTTTATTCACTCGGCTTCAAAGTCCTACAAAAAAATGTTGACTGATTTTTGAGCGCTGTGTGTAATGTTCTATATTTTCAATAGAACATATAAAATATGGGTGTTGTTTACTTGAGTCATTTATCAGTCTTCGTGTATCTCGTATGTGTGGCTGCCATCTACTGGTGACACTTATCAGTTTGCCATGTACCAAATGGAATTGTTTTGAGGTCGGTAAGCAAAAATAGAAATATTCCGTACATTAGGCACACCGGATTATAAGACGCACTGCCGATGAATGGTCTATTTTTGATAGTTTTTCATATATAAGGTGCACCCGGTTATAAGGCGCATTAAAGAACTCATATTATTATTGTTATTTTCTAAATTGAAAACACTTCTTTGTGGTTTACATAACATGTAATGGTGTTTCTTTGATCAAAATGTTGCATGGATTATGTTTTACAGGTCATCTTTCTGACAGTCGCTTTAGGATGCGCCGTTTTGTGGGCGGTCTTATTCACGCGGCTTCAAAGTCATACTAAAAACATGTTGATATATTTTTGAGCGCTGTGTGTAATGTTCTATATTTTCAATAGAACATATAAAATGTGGGTGTTGTTTACTTGAGTCATATATCAGACTACATGTATCCCGTATGTGTGGCTGCCATCTACTGGTGACACTTATCAGTTTGCCATGTACCAAATGGAATTGTTTCGAGGTCGGTAAGATAAAACAGAATTAGTCCGTACATTAGGCGCACTGGATTATAAGGCGCACTGGCGATGAATGGTCTATTTTTTTATTGTTTTTCATATACAAGGTGAACCAAATTACAAGGCACATTAAAGGACTCATATTATTATTGTTATTTTCTAAATTGAAAACACTTATTTGTGGTCTTCATAACATGTAATGGTGTTTCTTTGGTCAAAATGTTGCATGGATGATGTTTTACAGATCATCTTCGAGCCGCTTACTGAGAGTTGCTTCAGGATGCCCCGTTTTGTGGGTGGTCTTATTCACGCGGCTTCAAAGTCGTTCTAAAAACATGTTGATAGATTTTTGAGCGCTGTGTGTAATGTTCTATATTTTCAATAGAACATTGTGGAAGGGGATTGTAATCAGCACGCTGCAGGTGTAAAGGTCAGCGCCTCCGTCTGGGGGGCTGAAAACAGAGCGCCATCAGAAAGGTGGTGCTGACGGCGAGACACAGCTGGCAGACGATTAGTTTGCACAGGTGGTGCGTGTTGAACTAATTATCTGTTGTCTTTAACAGTTAGCGGCCGAGTGCAGGAGGAGGAGGAGGATGAGAGAGACTGAAAAGTCAACAAAAATACATATTGAAGAAACTACAAAAAAACATGTTAAACCCTGTTAACTCTGCGCAACTGGCTTCCAGTGTGAATCTGTGGGACTGTAAGTAGAAAAAGCTTATAAACATATATGTGCTGAACATTTTAATTTTCCTGAAGGAACTCTCCTGTTGGAATAAATAAAAAGTACTATCTAATCTAATCTAATCTAATCTAAAATGTTTGTATTGTTATACTGCAGTCTACACATATCTCTTATGTGCGACTGCCATCTACTGGTCACACTTATCAGTTTGCCATGTACCAAATAAAATTGTTTCGAGGTCGGTAAGCAAAACCAGAATTATTCCGTACATTAGGCGCACCGGGTTATAAGGTGCACTGTCGAGTTTTATGAAAGGACCTTAAGTGCGCCTTATAGTCCGGAAAATACGGTAAATGGTTGGACTGCCCAAAGGAGTCAGATTTCAGAAGTTAAGACATATTTAACGCGTTTTTGATCACACAAAGTGATCTCTAAGACAAACTGACACAGGAACCACAATTGTATGTAAGAAATTAACACGTCAGAATTGCTCTTCGCTCTTTCGAAATGGCCATGGCCGCATGAACAGGAAGTGATGTCATCCAAATGGCGGGCCCTCGGTGGCCTCAATCGGCATGCAAAATTAATAAACCGAAAAGGTCGCAAGTAGGGGCGTTTGTAGATCGAGGTTGCTTCGTGTTTCACAGTTCTGGACCTAAAAATGACGTCTGCAAGTAAAGCTATTCCCAAAATAGACACGGTAGTGATTTTAGACATGTTTTCGAAGACTGGAGGCAATTTTATATTGCGTAGTATTAGTTTTGGTAGCGTCTTCCTCCCAAATGAAGTTATTTTTTTTTTACAGAATGTGAAGGAATGAGCAAATAGCAGTGGCGGACCGTGCGTTTCCCACCTCGGCCTCTCAAAACACTATAATTAATGTCCCCACATTAACAGCACCACATTTCAAACCACTTTTTTGAACCAACTCTACAGTGTACAAAACGGGTTATTTTCTGCCGCAATTAAAAAAATCAATAAACCCGCATCAGCAATTAAACCGTATCTTATGTGTTGCTGTCAAAATTTAAATTGCAAAAACATTAAACGTGGAAAAAAACAATAAAGAAATACAATATTTGAACCCACAATTTGTAGTACCCATTCAACACCGTACAAGCCAGTGGTATCGTTCAAAGTCGGTCAATTTGAGCGGAAGTGGGGGGCATTTTCCCCTTTTCATCGCCGGGACACTCCCTGCTTCTTTGTGATTGGATACTCACTTTGGAATGACAAGTGAGTATCCAATCACAGACTTGTTAACATCAGGCTGCCTAGATTGGGCTACTGTCAACAACTTGTGATCTGACTGGCTATCGTAAAAGTTAAAGTAAGTTCAAGTACTAATGATTGTCACACACACACCAGGTGTGGTGAGATTATCCTCTGCGTTTGATGGGTGAGGGGAGCAGTTAGCAGCAGCGGTGGCCACGCCCGGGAATAATTTTTGGTGATTTAACCCCCAATTTCAACTAAAGATGTCCGATAATGGCTTTTTTGCCAATATTCCGATATTGTCCAACTCTTAAATACCGATTCCGATATCAACCGATACCGATATATACAGTCATAGAATTAACATATCATTATGCCTAATTTTGTTGTGATGCCCCGCTGAATGCATTAAACAATGTAACAAGGTTTTTTCAAAATAAATCAACTCAAGTTATGGGAAAAAATGCCAACATGGCACTGCCATATTTATTATTGAAGTCACAAAGTGCATTATTATTTGCTAACATGCCTCAAAACAGCTGTTTGGAATTTGGGACATGCTCTCCGAGAGAGCATGGTGAGGTTGAGGTGGGCGGGATTGATGTGGAAGATTGGGGGGGTATTTTGTAGCGTCCCGGAAGAGTGAGTGCTGCAAGGGATTCTGGGTATTTGTTCTGTTGTGTCACGGTGTGGACGTTCTCCCGAAATGTGTTTGTCATTCTTTTTTGGTGTGGGTTCACAGTGTGGCGCATATTCCTAACAGTGTTAAAGTGGTTTATATGGCCACCCTCAGTGTGACCTGCATGGCTGTTGACCACGTATGCATTGTATTCACTTGCGTGTGTGAAAAGCCGTAGATATTATGTAATTGGGCCGGCATGCAAAGGCAGTGCCTTTAAGGTTTATTGGCACGCTGTACTTCTCCCTAAGCCTTTGGAGCACTCCGTACAGCGGCGTTTAAAAAAATGTATACATTTTACTTTTTGAAACCGATACCGATAATTCCCGATATCACATTACAAAGCATTTATCGGTCGATAATATTGGCAGTCCGATATTATCGGACAGCTCTAATTTCAACCCTTGATGCTGAGTGCCAGGCAGGGAGGTAATGGGTCCCAATTTCAGAGTTATTGGTACATCTCGGCCTGGGTTTGAACTCACGACCTGCCGATATCAGGGCGGACACTCTAACCACTCTGCCACTGAGCAGGTCTATCAACTGTATGTGTTCTCAAATTCATTCCGATGAGTATCCTGTGATTACAGGATGCGTAAATTTCACGTTCAACGTGAGGCCAGCTTGAAGGCCTTACTGACAACAACTCGTGTATTGAGTGTCTATTGCAATTGTCTATCAACTGTATGTGCCTGTTCACTTACAGTGCACAAACGCCTGCATTGTTGGTTCCGAAGTCCATTGGCTGATTTCGTACAGCATAGCAACAAAAGAAAGCTGAATTCTGATTGGATGCAAACAAAAACTAAAAACAACAACACTGGAAGGAGCATAATATGACATGAAGAGAATATAAATACTTAGAAATTTAGGGAACGTAAATCAAAAAAAGTTTGATCTTTGATTTTGATCATGGTTTCTGGTTATGTTAGGCCAGCAGAGTTTGAAGCAATACAACTAAAGACTAACTAAAACATTTCCAAATGATGACAATATACGAAACATATTGACCTGTCCAGGCAAATTGACTCAGATTCAGACTTTTAAAAAGGGTTTTGGTCAGTTTGAACAAAAAATTTAAAAATTTAAATGTAAAAGTGATCCTAAAAATCGGGAGCGCTCTCGTGAGTAGAAAGACAGAGTCAGAACCTATGTAAAAGCGGAGAAAGAAGAACAGACCCGGCGTCCGAAAACGAGGGAAAAAGAAGGTAAAATGCTAGTATTCTATTTCGCCTGCACTTCTACTGAAAAACTACCCTTTAAGTGTTATTTGTTAATGAATGTGAATAATCTAGAAGGAGCTGTTGGCTTAGTTGGGTTCAAAGATCACTGTGGGGGGGGCGTGGCTTGCGGACCTGCAGCCGGGACCTGCGGAGAAAGAGCAGAAGAATGGTCACGCAGGTCCTGTTGCTGTGGAATGTGCTATACTCCCCCCTCCTCCTGTCGCAGGCTCGGCCCGTGCGCCGTGGGTGCCGGTTGCGTGCTTTGTCCGCGCGTTGTGGGTGTCCGTTGCGCCTCGCGGTGGACGGCCAAGTGGTCCTCTGCAAGGGTCACCGCCACTGCCATGTCCTGGGGACGGTGGTCCGCGTCCACTCGGCCGTCTGCTTCGGGATTACCTCCAGGAACTGCTCCTGGATGATGTGATCCAGCAGCCGGCTATGTCCGTCCCTCGGCTGCAGCCAGTGCGTCGCTGCCTCCTGGAGCCGCTGGCCAAAGGTGAATGGCCGGTCCTCCTCCCGCAGACGCATAGACCGGAACCGGTGCCGGTACTCTTCAGCAGTGCTTCCCGTCAGGTCCAGCATCGCATTCCTCAGGTCCGCGAAGCGCTTTCTGGAGGTCGCCGGCAGGCTGAGCACCCCTCTCTTCCTACGGCCACTTACATGCTCTCGTGGCCGCAAAAATGTCCAAAAATCATGGGGGTCCTCTTCCTCCCCCATGCGGTGTTTGGTGTCGGCCGTGCCCCGCCCATTTGGTCCGCCAACGCCCGCAGGACCCGGCACTGTTGGCACAGGGTGTTGTCTTCACCCCCGTCTGGTATTCCAGCCAGATTGGCCGCCATTGTAGAAGTTTTGCTCCTCTGGGTTCTCTGGACCGCCAATGACGGACATGACAGCCATGACAGCCATGTTCATCTTTGTGAACATGCATCCTACCATCCATCTTCCTCCGCTTATCCGAGGTCGGGTCGCGGGGGCAGCAGCTTAAGCAGGGAAGCCCAGACGCTCCTCTCCCCAGCCACTTCGTCCAGCTCTTCCCGGGGGATCTTGAGGCGTTCCCAGGCCAGCCAGGAGACATAATCTTCCAAAAATGTCCTGGGTCTTCCCCGTGGCCTCCTACCGGTTGAACGTGCCTGAAACACCTCCCTAGGGAGGCGTTCGGGTGGCATCCTGACCAGATGCCCGAACCACCTCATCTGGCTCCTCTCGATGTGGAGGAGCAGTGGCTTTACTTTGAGCTCCTCTCGGATGGCAGAGCTTATAACCCCGATCTCTAAGGGAGAACCTCGCCACCCGGCGGAGGAAACTCATTTCGGCCGCTTGTACCCGTGATTTTGTCCTTTCGGTCATTACCAAAAGCTCATGACCATAGGTGAGGATGGGAACGTAGATTAACCGGTAAATTGAGAGCTTTGCCTTCCGGCTCAGCTCCTTCTTCACCACAATAGATCGATACAGCGTCCGCATTACTGAATACGGCGCACCGATCCGCCTGTCGATCTCACGATCCACTCTTCCCTCACTCATGAACAAAACTCCTAGGTACCTGAACTCCTCCACTTGGGGCAGCGTCTCCTCCCCAACGCAGATATGGCACTCCACCATTTTCCGGGCGAGAACCATGGACTCGGACTTGGAGGTGCTGATTCTCATCCCCGTCGCTTTACACTCGGCTGCGAACCGATCCAGTGAGTCTTTGTGCCTTTGTGAACAATGATTTATTTTTTAATAAGTTGTGCTTTTCGGCCATGTTAACGTCTCTCGTTCGTTCTCCACCATCAACCACCTCCTCTCCTTCACGACTGCGGTCTTTAACAGGGCGACAGGTGCTCAGACAAACACACAGCTGTGTCATCAACGCACCTGTCACTAATCTCGCAGCCAATCCTGACACACCCCGCATCGTTGCAGGTCGGCAGGCCACACACCCCCACAACCACATTGTTGAATGCAATGTATTTCCGGCCCACTGAAGGGTTTTTTTTTTATTTTTATTTTAAGGGGTTCTCCTAAAACCATGAAGACAACTTTTTAAATGGTAGCTTGTTCAGAGGGCTTGTCCCCTCACCTGTCCCTGGTCGGCAATCAGGAGGTTTACCTGTCCCTGATTGACAATGTGGAGGGTGTATTATCCAGCATCTTATTTCATGTTTTCATATATTTGTATTTTATATTGTCTTCTATTGTTTACTGGAGAAAGAAAAGAAAGCAACTGAGTCATCGGGATGAATAAAACCCTGCTAATTCATTGTGACACATATGTATAGCGTTTGTCCCCTGCTGGGTGGTGGGAGTACCGTATTTTTGGATGATAGGGCGCACTGGATTAAAAGGCGCACTGCCAATATGGTTTTCTCGGTTCCCAGATGTTTATTGAGTGTTTTGTTAAAAGGAAAGGCCATTAGTTTCACCTGCCTCATGTGTTCGGGTCGCGTACCTACTCTAATCAGAGACTATTATTTAAACCTGTTTTTCCAGTTGGTCGTCCTGGCGACATTACTCTCTATTTGCTCCTTTCATGCCATAGTTCATGCTGCTCAGTTTTCATGCCACAGTAAATCTTGTTTGTTCCATGCCATAGTCCATGTTAAGTGTTTTAGTTTGTTAGCGTCTCGTGTGAACGGCATACTTTTCTTGAGAAAATAAATATTTTCCCACTTTCACGCCTGGTCCGGAAAAGTCTGTTTGCATCCCAGGAGAAAAAAAACCCTCAGCAAGCTGCGACCCCCTCGTCATGACAGTATTCTGTTTTTATTTACGAATTACTCAACGTGCCAACATCACAGTTTTTTGGGGTTTTGTATATTTTTTCTCTGCACACCACCTTGTGCAATTGCGCACCACTGTATGTCTAATCAACAATGTTGGGAAATACCAAAAGTGCATTGTATTTGTCATGACCCAAGCTCATGTTGTTTGCTATTTTATGTTAGTTTTGGAGTCTTTTAGTTCATGTTTACTCTCCCTTGTTTAGTTAACACGACGACCCAATAGTTTCACCTGCCTCATGTGTTCGGATCGCGCACCGGCTCTAATCAGACACTATTATTTAAGCCTGTTTTGCCAGTTCGTCGTCCTGGCGACATTACTCTGTATTTGCTCCTTGCATGCCATAGTTCATGCTGCTCAGTTTTCATGCCACAGTAATTATTGTTTGTTCCATGCCATAGTCTATGTTAAGTGTTTTAGTTTGTTAGATTATTGTGTGAACGGCACGCTTTTTTTTTGAGAAAATAAATAAGTTCATACCTTCACGCCTGATCCGGAATAGTCTGTTTGCATCCCGGGGGAACAAACCCCCGCAGCAAGCAGCGACCCCCTCGTCATGACAGTATTCTGTTTTTATTTACGAATTACTAAACGTGCCATCTTCACAGTTTTTTTCGGTTTTGTATATTTGTTCTCTGCAAGCCACCTTGTGCAATTGCGCACCACTGTATGTCTTATCAACAATGCTGGGTAATACCAAAAGTGCATTGTATTTGTCATGACCCGTTCTCATGTTTGTTATTTTCTGTCAGTTTTGGACTCTTTTAGTTCCTGTTTACGCTCCCTCGTTTAGTTACCATGACGACCCATTAGTTTCACCTGCTTCATGTGTTCGGATTGCGTACCTGCTCTAATCAGAGACTATTATTTAAGCCTGTTTTGCCAATTCGTCGTCCTGGTGACATGACTCTGTATTTGCTCCTTTCATGCCATAGTTCATGCTGCTCAGTTTTCATGCCACAGTAAATCTTGTTTGTTCCATGCCATAGTCCATGTTAAGTGTTTTAGTTTGTTAGCGTCTCGTGTGAACGGCATGCTTTTCTTGAGAAAATAAATATGTTCCCACTTTCACGCCTGGTCCGGAAATGTCTGTTTGCATCCCGGGAGGACAAACCCCCGCAGCAAGCTGCGACCCCCTTGTCATGACAGTATTCTGTTTTTATTTACGAATTACTCAACGTGCCAACATCACTGGTTTTTGGGGTTTTGTATATTTTTTCTCTGCACGCCACCTTGTGCAATTGCGCACCACTGTATGTCTAATCAACAATGTTGGGAAATACCAAAAGTGCATTGTATTTGTCATGACCCAAGCTCATGTTGTTTGCTATTTTATGTTAGTTTTGGAGTCTTTTAGTTCATGTTTACTCTCCCTTGTTTAGTTAACACGACGACCCAATAGTTTCACCTGCCTCATGTGTTCGGATCGCGCACCGGCTCTAATCAGACACTATTATTTAAGACTGTTTTGCCAGTTAGTCGTCCTGGCGACATTACTCTGTATTTGCTCCTTGCATGCCATAGTTCATGCTGCTCAGTTTTCATGCCACATTAATTATTGTTTGTTCCATGCAATAGTCTATGTTAAGTGTTTTAGTTTGTTAGCTTATTGTGTGAACGGCACGCTTTTTTTTGGAGAAAATAAATAAGTTCATACCTTCACGCCTGATCCGGAATAGTCTGTTTGCATCCCGGGAGAACAAATCCCCGCAGCAAGCAGCGACCCCCTCGTCATGATAGCATTCTGTTTTTATTTACGAATTACTAAACATGCCAACGTCACTGTTTTTTTCGGTTTTGTATATTTGATCTCTGCAAGCCACCTTGTGCAACTGCGCACCACTGTATGTCTTATCAACAATGCTGGGTAATACCAAAAGTGCATTGTATTTGTCATGACCCGTGCTCATGTTTGTTATTTTCTGTCAGATTTGGACTCTTTTAGTTCCTGTTTACGCTCCCTTGTTTAGTTACCATGACGACCCATTAGTTTCACCTGCCTCATGTGTTCGGATTGCGTACCTGCTCTAATCAGAGACTATTATTTAAGCCTGTTTTGCCAGTTCGTCGTCCTGGTGACATGACTCTGTATTTGCTCCTTTCGTGCCATAGTTCATGCTGCTCAGTTTTCATGACACAGTAAATCTTGTTTGTTCCATGCCATAGTCCATGTTAAGTGTTTTAGTTTGTTAGCGTCTCGTGTGAACGGCATGCTTTTCTTGAGAAAATAAATATGTTCCCACTTTCACGCCTGGTCCGGAAAAGTCTGTTTGCATCCCGGGAGAACAAACCCCCGCAGCAAGCTGCGACCCCCTCGTCATGACAGTATTCTGTTTTTATTTACGAATTACTCAACGTGCTAACGTCACTGTTTTTTGGGGTTTTGCATATTTTTTCCTTGCACGCCACCTTGTGCAATTGCGCACCACTGTATGTCTAATGAACAATGCTGGGTAATACCAAAAGTGCATTGTATTTGTCATGACCCAAGCTCATGTTGTTTGCTATTTTCTGTCAGATTTGGACTCTTTTAGTTCCTGTTTACGCTCCCTTGTTTAGTTACCATGACGACCCATTAGTTTCACCTGCCTCATGTGTTCGGATTGCGTACCTGCTCTAATCAGAGACTATTATTTAAGCCTGTTTTGCTAGTTCGTCGTCCTGGCGACATTACTCCGTATTTGTTCCTTTCATGCCATAGTTCATGCTGCTCAATTTTCATGCTATAGTAATTATTGTTTGTTCTATGCCATAGTCCATGTTAAGTGTTTTAGTTTGTTAGTGCCTCGTGTGAACGGCATGCTTTTCTTGAGAAAATAAATATGTTCCAACCTTTGCGCTTGGTCCGGAATAGTCCGTTTGCATCCCGGGAGAACAAACCCCCCTCAGCAAGCTGCGACCCCCTCGTCATGACAGTATTCTGTTTTTATTTAGGAATTACTCAATGTGCCAGCGTCACTGTTTTTTGGGGTTTTGTATATTTTTTCTCTGCACGCCACCTTGTGCAATTGCGCACCACTGTATGTCTAGTCAACAATGCTGGTTAATACCAAAAGTGCTGTGTATTTGTCATGACCCGTTCTCATGTTTGTTATTTTCTGTCAGTTTTGGACTCTTTTAGTTCCTGTTTACGCTCCCTCGTTTAGTTACCATGACGACCCATTAGTTTCACCTGCCTCATGTGTTCGGATTGCATATCGGCTCTAATCAGAGACTATTATTTAAGACTGTTTTGCCAGTTGGCCGTCCTGGCGACATTACTCTGTATTTGCTCCTTTCATGCCATAGTTCATGCTGCTCAGTTTTCATGCCACAGTATTAATAGTTTGTTCTATTCCATAGTCCATGTTAAGTGTTTTAGTTTGTTAGCATCTCGTGTGAACGGCACGCTTTTCTTAAGAAAATAAATATGTTCCTACCTTCACGCCTGGTCCGGAAAAGTCTGTTTGCATCCCGGGAAAACAAACCCCCGAGGCAGGCTGCGACCCCCTCGTCATGACAGTATTCTGTTTTTTTTTACGAGTTACTCAACGTGCCAACATCACTGTTTTTTTGGAGTTCTGTGTATTTCTTCTCTGAATGCCACCTTTTGCAATTGCGCACCACTGTATGTCTAATCAACAATGCTGGGTAATACCAAAAATGCATTGTATTTGTCATGACTCGTGCTCATGTTTGTCATTTTCAGTTATTTTTTGACTCTTTTAGTTCCTGTTTACGCTCCCTTGTTTAGTTACCACGACGACCCATTAGTTTCACCTGCCTCATGTGTTCGGATCGTGCACCGGCTCTAATCAGAGACTACTACTCAAGCCTGTTTTGCCAGTTGGTCGTCCTGCCGACATGACTCTGTATTTGCTCCTTTCATGCCATAGTTAATGCTGCTCAGTTTTCATGCCACAGTAAATCTTGTTTGTTCCATGCCGTAGTCCATGTTAAGTGTTTTAGTTTTTTAGCGTCTCGTGTGAACGGCACGGTTTTCTTGAGAAAATAAATATGTTCCTACCTTCACGCCTGGTCCTGAATAGTCCGTTTGCTTCCTGAGAGAACAAACCCCTGGCAGCAAGCTGCAACCCCCTCGTCATGACAGTATTCTGTTTTTATTTACGAATTACTCAACAATCCAATGTCACTGTTTTTTGAGGTTATGTGTATTTCTTCTCTGAACTTCACCTTGTGCAATTGCGCACCACTGTATGTCTAATCAACAATGCTGGGTAATACCAAAAGTGCATCGTATTTGTCATGACCCGTGCTCATGTTGTTTGCTATTTTATGTTAGTTTTGGAGTCTTTTAGTTCCTGTTTATGCTCCCCTTGTTTAGTTACCACGACGACCCATTAGTTTCACCTGCCTCATGTGTTCGGATCGTGTACCGGCTCTAAACAGGGACTATTATTTAAGCCTGTTTTGCCAGTTCGTCGTACTGGCGACATTACTCTGTATTTGCTCCTTTCATGCCATAGTTCATGCTGTTCAGTTTTCATGCCACAGTAAATATTGTTTGTCCCATGCCGTAGTCCATATTAAGTGTTCAGCTTTTATGTTTCCTGCTTTAAGTTTTTTAGTTTGCTAGCTTCTTGTGTGAATGTCACAATTTTCTTGAGAAAATATATATTTCCCTACCTTCACGCTTGGTCCAGAAAAGTCTGTTTGCATCCCGGGAGAACAACCCCCCCGCAGCATGCTGCGAACCCCTCGTCATGACAGTATTTTGTTTTTATTTACGAATTACTCAACGTGCCAACGTCACTGTTTTTTACGGTTATGTGTATTACTTCTCTGAATGCCACCTTGTGCAATTGCGCACCACTAAATGTCTAATCAACAGTACTGGGTAATACCAAAAATGCATTGTATTTGTCATGACCCGTGCTCATGTTGTTTGTTATTTTCTGTTGCTTATTGACTCTTTTTGTTCCTGTTTACACTCCCTCGTTTAGTTACCATGACGACCCATTAGTTTCACCTGCCTCATGTGTTCGGATCGTGCACGGGCTCTAATCAGAGATTATTATTTAAGCCTGTTTTGCTATTTGGTCGTCGTGGCGACATTACTCTGTATTTGCTCCTTTCATGCCATAGTTCATGCAGCTCAGTTTTCATGCCACAATAAATCTTCTTTGTTCCATGCCATAGTTCATGTTAAGAGTTCAGCTTCTAAGTTTCCTGCGTTAAGTTTTTTAGTTTGTTAGCTTGTCGTGTGAACGGCACGCTTTTCTTGAGAAAATAAATATGTTCCTACCTTCACGCCTGGTCCGGAAAAGTATCTTTGCATCCCGGGGAAACAAACCCCCGAAGCACGCTGCGACCCCCTCGTCATGACAGTATTCTGTTTTTATTTACGAGTTACTCAACGTGCCAACGTCATTGTTTTTTGGGGTTATGTGTATTTCTTCTCTGAACGCCACCTCGTACAATTGCCCACCACTGTATGTCTAATCAACAATGCTGGGTAATACCAAAAGTACATTGTATTTTTCATGACCCGTGCTCATGTTGTTTGCTATTTTATGTTAGTTTTGGAGTCTTTTAGTTCCTGTTTACACTCCCTTGTTTAGTTACCACGACGACCTGTGTTCAGATCACGCACCTGCTCTAATCAGGTACTAATATTTAAGCCTGTTTTGCCAGTTCGTCATCCTGGCAACGTTACTCTCTATTTGCTCCTTCCATGCCATAGTTCATGCTGCTCAGTTTTCATGCCATTGTAAATCTTGTTTGTTCCATGCCGTAGTGCATGTTAAGTGTTCAGCTTCTAAATTTCCTGCCTTAAGTTTTTTAGTTTGTTAGCTTCTTGTGTGAACGGCACGGTTTTCTTGAGAAAATAAATATGTTCGTACCTTCACGCCTGGTCCTGAATTGTCCGTTTTCATCCCGGGGGAACAAACTCCCGCAGCAAGCTGCGACCCTCCTCGTCATTTTTATTTACGAGTTACACAACGTCACCGGTTTTTGGGTTTTGTGTATTTTTTCTCTGCACGCCACCTTGTACAATTGCGCACCACTGTATGTTTAATCAACAATTCTGGGTAATACCAAAAAGGCATTGACTGCTAATGCCCGATTCACCTTGTGTCGCTAATAGGTGATTACTTTTTATAACGGAGCATTGACTTTTCTCGATTTAACTGGATCCGTGTGTGTGTTTTCCGGCTCGGAGAAGAGTGGCAAAATGAAAATCGGGGATAAAACATAACTTGAGGGCTCAGACCTGCTCGTCAAAGCTCCACTCGAGTAACCCAGGTCGTGGTCTTGTTTCTTTGCACGCTTCAGATGTTTGTTTTTTCTCTAACGGGAAAAGGTGGGAGAGCTTTTTAAAGAAGCAGGCCAGTTGGTGACCTTATGTCTTTTCTTTCTCGGCATGCGTCTCGAGTGAAGAACTCTCCCCACCCACAGAAGGTTAAGGTGGTACAAACTAGCCACGCAACCTACGGTGGCTGTATTGATATCTCCGGCGGTATAGGTCGCGGCCTCCGACGAGACTGTGGATGATTGACGAATCATGTTTGTATTGACGCGTCTATTCTTCTTGGGAATGTCAGTCGTGGGTTATTTTCTAAACCAGAGCATGCCCGTTTTTCTGAGTCGCTGAATATTTGACCCGCTGCGGTTTGTTTTCCAGGAGCCGCCACGGCCAAACATGACAGCCTCTCGCCCGTCAATGGCATTCACAGATTGCTATTGATTGGCAACATTATTACCGCAGACTAAATTCGTTACGAGATCAACCAAAGATGCCGGAGAAAAGCACGGAGGTGAGAGTTTTGTTAAAGGTTAAAGAAAAAAAAATAATGAAATAAGTTAAAATCACATTTGAAGGCTTTCAAGGCTGAAAGCTGTGAACACAATTAACCGTGAAGGCAGCAAACAATGTTTGCCTTTTCTAACGTGGAATAAAACACCTTTTCTTACCAAAAAGCGTGAAGCGGCTTTTTTTAATTTTTTTTTTTTTTTTTTTTGTGTGTTTTGCCAAATGGAACCTCCAAACAGACTGAGTGGATTTAATAGAACGTACAAACCTCTCTTTCGCACAGGCGCTTGATGATTGGTGATTTGTCCTCACATCCTATTTTAAATGAAAAAAAAAAAATTTCTTTGAGTGAACTTCCCACTTCCATTCTGTTGGTTGGTTTGCATATTAATTATTTGTTTGTTGTAGGGTTGTCACCATGACAACATTTCCGTAGACAATCGGGATACAATTCTCCATAGTTGATACGCCATTTAAAAAAATACATACCATATTTTTGGGGCTATAAGGCACACTTAAAATCCTTAAATTTTCACAAAAATGATGTAATATACGGAATAATTCTGGTCGCGCTTACCGACCTCGAAGCTATTTTATTCTGGTACATGGTGTAATGATCAAAAAATATACCAGGCGCTCTTAAATTCCTATCATTTTCTTAAAAATAGACAGTGCGCCTTATGTAATGTACTGAAAAATGTTTGGTCGTGCTTACCGACCTCGAAGCTATTTTATTTGGTACATGGTGTAATGATAAGTGTGACCAGTCACACATGAGAGACACTTGTAGACCGAAATATGACGCCAGTAAACAACACCAACGCTAGGGGCAATATAGCTTGATTGGTAGAGTGGCCATGCCAGCAACTTGAGGGTTGCAGGTTCGATTCCTGTTTCCTCGTCACTGCCATTGTGTCCTCTGGCAAGACACTTCAACCACCTGCTTCCAGGGGCACCCACGCAGGTTTAAATGTAACTTAGATATTGGGTTTCACTATATAAAAGCCCTTTGAGTCACTAGAGAAAAGCGCTATATAAAATTAATTCACTCCACACTTCACTTCACTACTTAATATGGCGTTCAAAAAAATATATACCGTATTTTTCGGGCTATAAGGCACACTTAATATCATGTCGTTTTCTCGAAAATCGACAGTGCGCCTTATGTAATGTACGGAATCTTTTTTGGTCGTGCTTACCGACCTCGAAGCTATTTTATTTGGTGTATGGTGTAATGATAAGTGTGACCAGTAGATGGCAGTCACACATGAGATATACATGTAGACAGCAATATGACTCCATTAAACAACATCAGTGCTTGGAACGGTATAGCTCAGTTGGTAGAGTGGCCATGCCAGCAATTTGAGGGTTGCAGGTTTGATTCCTGCTTCCTCGTCACTGCCGTTGTGTCCTCTGGCAAGACACTTTAACCACCTGCTTCCAGTGGCACCCACGCTGGTTTAAATGTAACTTAGATATTGGGTTACACTATGTAAAAGCCCTTTGAGTCACTAAAGAAAAGCGCTATATAAAATTAATTAATTCCACACTTCACTTCACTACTTAATATGGCGTTCAAAAAATATATATACTGTATTTTTCAGGCTATAAGGCGCACTTAAAATTCTTTCATTTTCTCAAAAATCAACAATGCACCTTTTGTAATGTACAGAATAATTTTTGGTCGTGCTTACCGACCTGGAAGCTATTTTATTTGGTAGATGGTGTAATGATAAGTGTGACCAGTAGATGGCAGTCATACATGACATATACATGCAGACCGCAATATGACTCCAGTAAACAACATCAGTGCTTGGGACGGTATAGTTCAATTGGTAGAGTTGCCATGCCAGCAACTTGAGGGTTGCAGGTTCGATTCTTGCTTCCTCGTCACTGCCGTTGTGTCCTCGGGCAAGACACTTTAACCACCTGCTTCCAGTGGCACCCATGCTGGTTTAAATGTAACTTAGATATTGGGTTTCACTATGTAAAAGCAATTTGAGTCATCATATGTATCATATGTAGGAACTACACTGCCAGTCTGTTATCATCATGTTCCTTGCAGAGTAAAGCAATGGAGACACAGGATGCACGAAGGAGAACGTCCCAAAAGCACCTCCTGAAACGCCTCGAATATACTGCCAAAAAAAAAAAAAACTTAGCCTTGTTTGAAATGCAGAGCATGCCTCGCCATCTCTCTATTCCATTGATCCCATTCGAATTTTGCCTTGCTTTGTTTCGTCTGTCAATCGCGTAATGTGCCCAAGCAGTCTGACGAACAGAATCAAGAGACGCAACGCAACTCTGCCTAATCGGCTACTCTCTATTGATAAAAAGAAAAAACAAAAAAAAACCTTGCTTCTGGACTTCATTTGTTCTTCTCGCCCATTAATCCACACCTGGGCATCCTTCGTCCACGGGCTTAGTAGCTCTCAATTCCTTCCTTCCTACGTGGAGATTGGGAGCACCATAGGGGGGCTCGGAGATTCTGCAGAATACCAATTGGCCACACCAGGGGGGAGTCGGATGAAGGATCACGATTATAGATTTTGCCTCAAACATTTTTTCTCCTCCTCTTCCCATCCAAAGTCCTCACAAGGTCTGAAGGGGAAGAAGTGTGTGTGTGTGTGTGTATATATAGGGGGGGCTCGGACTTTGGGGGAGTAACAGGGTCATCAAGCCGATGTTTACTGCTCCTAATAGCAAGCATCTTGTCTGGGTTGGAAGTTTTGCGCTGCAGTTTGCAATTTATGATCCTGTTCGGTGAATTGCTGTCTTTTTATTTTTCGTCCTCTGAAGAGAATTTCCGTGCAATGCCTGGCTATGTAGGGACAAGAAATGTCAGCGAAGATGAGAGAAGTGCAAACAAAGGAGGGGGTGAGAAGGGATCGGAATAGCTTCATTCATCATAAGGTGTACCGCCATTTCTCCCCTGCCTCTGTAGGTTCACTTGAACCTCCAGGTTTTGGTTCGGAGTCCGCTCGTCCCTCGGAGACCAAAAAAATATATATACAAATGGAGTTAGATAAACAAATGGAAACATACGTAAATAAACATTTCATGTTCTTTCCCGACATAAAAGTAGCCTTTTCATTAACCATAGTCAAGCAAACAACCATAAATATAATCCTATAGGGCAGGTCATAGAAATTACTTCAAACTTCAGCGGAGTACGATGCTCTCTCTGTTTGTTGCTTTGCATTCGCTATTTCCCTCATGGACAATAATCTTCCCTCCGGTCTCATTTCATTTGCATCATATTAATATTTCCATCTTGGCATAATTCAATCAGGGAGTACAGTTCACAGTGCTCTCAGAGTGTCCACATATACTGTATACACTCGGGGTGTATATATATATATATATATATATATATATATATATATATGTAAGATATTTTCTTCATGTTTATTCTAATACATATTTTAATACAGTCATCCTATTTAGGCTGCAGAATTAAGTAACCAATTCCACAGATAACCAAATGTACATATACGTTTATATACTAGCCACATGCCCAATATGCATTTAAATGACTGTATATACAGTATACTGTATATACTGTATGTTGTATTTATTACATCTCAATCAATCAATGTTTATTTATATGGCCCTAAATCACAAGTGTCTCAAAAGGCTGCACGAGCCACAACGACATCCTCGGTTCAGAGCCCACATAAGGGCAAGAAAAAACTCACAACGAGGACCCCAGATGTGGGTGATCCCCCCCTATAGGGGAGACCAGATGTAATGGACGTCGAGTGGGTCTAGCACAGAGGTTCTTAACCTGGGTTCGATCGAACCCTAGGGGTTCGGTGAGTCTGGCTCAGGGGTTCAGGCGGAGCTCAAAACACACCCGACTCATCGTGTAAATAAAATCTTCTCCCTATCGGCGTATTACAGAAGTCAGACTGATTTGCAGGTGTGTAATTTGTTGTGAGTTTATGCACTGTGTTGGTTTTGTTTTTTGAACAAGGTAATGTGTATGCACGGTTAATTTTGTGCACCAGTAAAAGAAACATGGTAACACTTTAGTATGGGGAACACGTAGTCACCATCAATTAGTTGCTTATTAACATGCAAATTAGTAACATATTGGCTCTTAACTAGTCATTATTAAGTATTTATTAATGCCTTATTCGGCATGGGTTTATTATAACCCTAACCGGAACCCTAACCAAATAAATCTAAATTAAGTCTTTGTTACTTGGAATATGTTCCCAGAGTGTCCAAAAAACTCTAAATTAAGTTTTTGTTACTTACAATATGTTCCCCATACTAAAGTGTTACCAAAAACATATAAATTTGTCTTGAATTTGAAAAAAAGGAGGGTTCGGTGAATGCACATATGAAACTGGTGGGGTTCGGTACCTCCAACAAGGTTAAGAACCACTGGTCTAGCATAATATTGTGAGAGTCCAGTCCATAGTGGATCTAACATAATAGTGAAAGTCCAGTCCATTGTGTCATGTTTTGTGGTCACGTTCTGTTTGGTTTTGGACTCTGTGGATAGACGGAGCCGACGAGCCGACAGCGGGCGGAGAAGAGCAGCAGCCCTAGCCGAGATGGAGGCGAGAAGGCGGGGCATGCGGCGCAGAGAGTTGAGTCGTGAGGCATTCGGAGCCGCACGGGTGCAGCAATCAGAGCAAGGTGTGTACACCCCAAGGCTGCGCTCAATCAAGTCATCTGCTCTTGCATTTATCCAGGTATTTCTTATTTTTCTTGAGATTTTCCAACTTCCTCTTCATCTTCACCTTCTTCATCTTCAACTTCTTCTTCATCTTCATAATTTTCCTGCATTTCTCCAGGTATTTATTTTTCCTTTTCGTGCATTTCTCCAAGTATTTCTTCTTCTTTTTCTTGAGATTTTCCAACTTCCTCTTCATCTTCACCTTTTTCATCTTCAACTTCTTCTTCATCTTCATCATTTTCCTGCATTTCTCCAGGTATTTCTTCTTTATCCTAATTTTTTTGAGATTCAACTTCATCTTCTTTAACTTCTTCTTTGTCTTCCTCATTGTCCTGCATTTCTCCAGGTCTTTTGTCTTCTTTCTCACCTTGAGATTCTTTAATTTTTTTCTTCCACATTGACTTTTTCTTTTTCTTGAAATTTTTCAACTTCCTCTTCATCTTCCATGTAAATTTTCTTCTCCTCTCTCCTCGAATGTTCCTCCTTTCCCTTGTTTATGCTGCAAAAGCAGATGACTTGATTGAGCGCAGCCGTGTGGTGTACACACCTTGCTCTGATTGCTGCTCCCGTGCGGCTCCGAGTGCGTCACGCCTCCTCTTCTCCTCCTGCTGTCGGCTCGTCGGTTCCGTCTCTCCACAGACTGATTGGGCACTTTTGTTTGTTTTGTCACCATGACTACCAATTAGTTTTCACCTGTCATGTCACGCACCTGGTTCATTTGGACTCATGCACCCGTTAATCACAGCACTATTTAAGCCTGTAGTTGCCAGGCAGTCAGCCTGGCGACATCACCTTCTACACACCCTCTACAAACCCTTGATACCTGATTGATTGCTCACTTCTTGCCATAGATTCATGCTTTTCACGTCACAGTAGGTGTTTTTGTTTTTGTTGTTCATAGTTCTGCCATGGTGCGAGTTTTGGTTTTCGGTGCCAAGTTTTTGTACCTCCTCTGTGAGCTTCGTTTGTTTGTACCTTTTTTGGAGTTAAGATTAAAAGATGTCATTACCTTCACATCGTGTCCGGTCCAGTCGACTTGCACCACGGGAAAACAAACCACACCATAGTCCGTCCACGCCTTGACACATAGTGGGGCCAGCAGGAGACCATCCCGAACGGAGACGGGTCCCCAACCGATGCATAGGCAAGCGGTCCACCCCGGGTCACGACTTTGGACAGCCAGCACTTCATCCATGGCCACCGGACCTGTGCAGAGCAGAAAAAAAAAACAAATGGCAGATCAACTGGTCTAAAAAGGGTGTCTATTTAATTGCTAGAGTATACAAATGAGTTTTAAGGTGAGACTAAAATCTGGCGCATGGTCGGAAGAAGTGACCATTTACCAGGCATGACTACTTGCATATGTTGGCATAAAGGCCCCATGCATGTAATTATTGTGTTTGTTTCACCTGCCAGTTAATAATAACTACCACATTGCACATTAGAAAAGAATGTGTTTCTTCTGTCTGTTGGTTGGTTCCTACTGTAACTCCTGGTTCATGGACTATGACAAACCGATGAACGGTTCCATTATAGTTCTGGGGGGTAATCTGATTTTTGATGCCACAGTGCAGGACTATTTTTAAATGGTGACCCAGGGGGAAAATCCCACCCTCAAATGACACCAGACTGGCCACCCGGGTTCAGTTCAAAGATAGAGAGACTAAGCGAATAAATAATAATATAATAAAAACACTCAAGCGTGCCATTTGTAGAAAAGGAACTTGGACCAGTCCAATACTAACCCGATATTGACGTCGACAGCAATGGACCATGGCAAAACAGTCTGAAATTCTGCTAGCCCCACTATGGACTGGATTCTCACTATAATGTTGGATCCACTATGGACTGGACTTTTACAATTTTATGCTAGACCCACTCGACTTCCATTGCATCCGGTCCCCCCTAGAGGAGAGGTGGAGGTCACCCAAATCTGCAGTACTCCCCAAGGTTTCTCATAGTCATTCTCATTGACATCCCACTGGGTTATGAGTTTTTCCTTGCCCTTATGTGGGATCTGAACCGAGGATGTCGTCATGGCTTATGCAGCCCTTTGAGGCACTTGTGATGTAGGGCTATATAAATACACATCGATTGATTGTTTGATGATTATGTTCCACCTCATTCGCTGTGAACTCTCTTTTGCTTGAAGAAAGAAACAAAATAGGTTCATAACTCTGCGTTTGTGTTAAGACTGGGACTTGGGCGAGGATTGTTTTCCCGAGGTGCAAAGCGATTGGAGTGGACTTTGGGGTTTGTTTTTCCAGAAGGCTAAGGAAAGTTGGCGCGGGCAAGGCGTGAATGTAAGTACATATTTTTATTTAACAATATAACTACAAAACATGCAAACAAAAGGCGTGCACAAGGGTGGAAGTACAAGACTGACTAAGGAAACAAAACTTGCACAAAGGCAGAAACTATGAACTATAAACAAAAACTTACGTGGCATGGAACTGTGGAACATAACATGACGTGGGTAAAGGTATCAAGGGTGAAAGACGATGGTAGAGGGTGATCTTGCCAGGACGAAGAACAGAAACAGACCGGCTTAAATAGCAGTGACATGATCAGTGAAAACAAGTGTGCGAGTGAAAAACGTGAGACAGGTGTGTGACAGGTGAAAACTGGTAACAAAACAAACCAGGGAGTGCAAAAACAGGAACTGAGTGTCCAAAAAACAAAACATGATCTCACAGACATGACAGTTTGGATCTTTGCACAAACAAAAAGCATACTAGTTTTGATGATGAGGAGAGGTGCCAGCTACAAAATGGAGCTGAAAGTGTCAAAACACACACACTAGGGTTAACTTTCGGTTTTGTTGGGTTGACGCTGAAGCGACTTCACTTGGGAGGGGCAGCTGAATAGACAAAAGCAGGTAGGCAATGGGTCCATCTTGGGAGAACACGCCGGACCTTGTAGACCTCGGTCTTCTCTCCTGCGCTGTTATTGCTAATGTTTATACTTAATCCATTTGTACAGCTCTACAGTCCGGAAAGTATGGTACTATAGCATGGATGGGCAGACTTCGCCCCATTGGTCTTTGCAACCCGGCCCGCCAAACATTAGAACAGAATTGAGCAAAATTTCTGCTTTAAGAACTGCCACAATAAAACTGATACTAGACTTTGACGCACTGGCAGAAAAAGAGAGATCAACAACACCCGTTTGGGTGTTGTTGATCACCCTTATTTCAAACATGAAATAGCCCATTTTTGAGAAGTCGACTCTAAGTTCCAACAGATATACAATGCTTTGAAATGCATCATGCACCCGTCTGTCAAAAAGTCAATGTAGCTGTTATACTTATTGTAAAAAATATTATTTTTCAAAGATTTGGTCGGCGCGGCTTGAATACCAGTGCGCACTACAGCCCGGATAGTATGATACTATAGCATGGATGGTCTTTTTAATCCAGCACCGCCAAACATTAGAACGGAATTGAGAAAATATCTGTGTTGATCAACAACACCCGTTTGGGTGTTGTTGATCACCCATATTTGTAACATGAAATAGCCCATTTTTGAGAAGTTGACTCTTAATTCCAACAGATATACAATGCTTTGAAATGCATCATGTACCCGTCTGTCCGATTTTAAAAGTCCACCCGCCCCTGTACTATTGTTTTAGTTTGCATTATCTCAGTCTATATATTGGAGTAGAGCACTACCTCCAATAAGTCGCCGCATTCTATTTGGATGCAACATGACGCTTTAACATTGGTATTGCATCTCATGAAATATTAAGATGCAATCATGCAGGCTGATGATCAAACATTCGGTTATGACCCGGGTGGCGCGACCGTCGTCCAAAGCTCGGATGTCCGCGGGAGTGTTTTCATGCATATTTGTATGTAATCAAGCAACCGTCATTAGCCTTAGCGAATATGGTAACACTTTTACAATGGAATTATTTTTGTTTCCGCTTCGTAAATTCCCCAACGCTTCACCGTGGAGTTATTGAATCTGTTTCGCTGATTGGAGAGGTAGCTTCCACTGCTAGTAAGTCCATGACAATGACTTCTGTTTTGTTTGATCAGCCGTTTTATTCACAATTAAAGTATGTAAATAAACATTTACAAAATCATTCAAAGCGGTATATATATCTGCGGCTTATAGTCCGGTGTGGCTGTTATACTGTATGTAAGAATATTATTTTTCAAAGATTTGGTCTGCACGGCTTGAATAGAGGTGCGCTCTGCAGCCCGGAAAGTATGGTACTATAGCATGAATGGTCTTGTTAATCCAGCACAACCTAACATTAGAAAAGAATTGAAAAAATATCTGTGTTGATCAGCAACACCCGTTTGGGTGTTGTTGATCACCCGTATTTCAAACATGAAATAGCCCATTTTTGAGAAGTCAACTCTTAATTTCAAGAGATGTACAATGCTTTGAAATGCATCATGTACCCGTCAGTCCGATTTTAAAAGTCAAAAAGTCAACCCACCCCTGTACTATTGTTTTAGTTTGCATTATTTCAGTCCATATATTGGAGTAGAGCACTACCTCCAATAAGTCGCCGCATTCTATTTGGATGCAATTTGACGCTTTAACATTGGTTTTGCATCTCATGAAATATTAAGTTGCAATCGTGCAGGCTGATGATCAAACATTCGGTTACGACCCAGGTGGCGCGACCGTCGTCCAAAGCTCGGATGTCCGCAGGAGTGTTTTCATGCATATTTGTATGAAATCAAGCAACCGTCATTAGCCTTAGCGAATATGCTAACACTTTTACAGTGTAATTATTTTTGTTTCCGCTTCGTAAATTCCCCAAAGCGTCACCGTGGAGTTATTGAATCTGTTTAGCTGATTGGAGAGCTAGCTTCCACTGCTAGTGGGTCCATGACGATGACTTCTGTTTTGTTTGATCATCCGTTTTACTCACAATTAAAGTATGTAAATAAACATTTACAAAATCATTCAAAGCGGTATATATATCTGCGGCTTATAGTCCAACAGATATACAATGCTTTAAAATGCATCATGTGCCCGTCTGTCCGGTTTTAAAAGTCAAAAAGTCAACCCATCCATCCATCCATTTTCTACCGCTTATTCCCTTTTGGGGTCGCGGGGGGCGCTGGCGCCTATCTCAGCTACAATCGGGCGGAAGGCGGGGTACACCCTGGACAAGTCGCCACCTCATCGTCAACCCACCCCTGTACAATTGTTTTAGTTCGCATTATCTCAGTCTATATACAGGAGTAGAGCACCACCTCCAATAAGTCGCCGCATTCCATTTGGATGCAATATGACGCTTTAACATTGGTATTGCATCTCATGAAATATTAAGTTGCAATCATGCAGGCTGATGATCAAACATTCGGTTACGACCCGGGTGGCGCGACCGTCGTCCAAAGCTCGGATGTCCGTGAGGCTCGAATCGATGCTGATCACTGCAGCTTCCCTCTGTCACTCACTGAGCATGTTATCCGCCCTCACCCTTCGTTTAATCACCCACTCACTCACTCTCACTCACTCACACACTCAGTCACCGCAGCCAAGGGGGTACGGCAGGCCATCGGCTCGCTTCAAAGTAGCAACACTGCCCCCTTTTGGTGGCACCCGGTCCAAAAAAAGGATGATGTCAAACATGAAAAATTACTGTGCTGAACAATTTCTGACACTCACCCAGTCTTGTTGATTTATAATTCTACTTTGCCAAGGGGGTGGTGGGGAAAAAAAAAAAGGGTGTTTTTTCATAGAGCAATGGAGGAATAGGTTGAGATTTGGCACATTTTTGGGGGGTCGGCCTGACCTGGCGCCGTCTCAGGCTGAATCACTGCCACTCTGCGCTCGTTACCCAGACAAGGCCATTTCACAAGTGCTGCAAACTGCACCGGTGGGGGTGGCGGGCTTGTGGGTGTCAGGGGGGAGCGTAATTATCCGTTGCGATCACTGGGAGACGATGCTTTTTTTTTGTTGCTTTGACCGCCGAGAAAGACGACCTGATTAACAGGGAAGAAACGCGGTGACACCGGGGGCGGTTTCTACGGACGCGCCCTGACGACGGAAGAGAAAGGAGCATCTTGAGGCCCCTCCAAGTCCTACTCGGTGGCTTTGTTGCTTGGAGACACTTGGATCATATTCAAATGAGTAGGAAGCAGAGGGGCGGCTCGGTTGTGTAAACAGTTACACAAACACCAGCAGCGACAATGGAGGACTAAATATGATAATCTAATGGGCGCATTTTTCTAAGACAGACATGGGCAAATTAAGGCCCGGGGACCAAAGAGCAAAGCTTTCAATTTGGCTCGCCGGACATTCCCAAATAATTGTTTTAGATCTTTAAGATGGAAAGTGTAGCTGCCATTATAATGTGCAGTGACGTTTTCAAATGACCCTAAGTCTTGAACTATACAAAGTACAAACCCCGTTGGGAAATTGTGTTAGATGTAAATATAAACGGAATACAATGATTTGCAAATCCTTTTCAACCCATATTCAGTTGAATGCACTTCAAAGACAAGATATTTGATGTTCATTTTTTTTTTGCAAATAATAATTAACTTTGAATTTCATGGCTGCAAAATGTGCCAAAGTAGTTGGGAAAGGGCATGTTCACCACTGTGTTAAATCACATTTTCTTTTAACAACACTCAATAAACGTTTGGGAACTGAGGAAACTAATTGTTGAAGCTTTGAAAGTAGATTTCTTTGTCATTTTTGTTTTAGATGGATCAGATTAGATAGATAGTAATTTATTTATTCCATCAGGAGAGTTCCTTCAGGAAATTTACAATTTTCAGCACAATCCTATTCAAGATCAAACAAATATTACAGGGAGACAGAACAGGATCACTGACGGGTCTGCCGGCTTCCTGCGCCCCTTACAAAAAAGATGAGATATAGGTAAAAGGGGGGGGGGGGGGGGGGGGCATGGGAGAAAAAAATTGAAGATTAAAATAAAATAAAAAAATCGGCCTTAGCCTGGGCCCTGGAGAGGGGGTGCAGACTGAGGCCAAGGGAAAAAAAAACAACTCATAGCCATAGTACACATCCCTCTTACATGTGTTTAAAAGGGAAACATCAAAGAACACAGAGGACATTAAAGACATTACAGCAGCAGATACAAGCAGCCACTTCTACATACAGCAATGAATAAAAAGTAAAAGAAACATATCCACTGTGGTGGCCTCTGCGGTGTTCCACGCCATCGTCTGCTGGGGTGGCGGGAGCATGGCCAGAGACAGGAGCAGACCCAACAAAGCAACCAAGACAGCCGACTCTACTCTGGCCAGTGTTCAGTCCGCATGGATGAGCGAGGATATGTCCAAGGTGACTGAGGTGTCCGACACCTGCTCACCCAGCCAAGACACCTCGAAGCCTCCCCGTCCCAGCGCTCAGTGCTAGCTCCGAAGACCTGTCCCATCATCAGCATCTCCTCCAGTCCCTCCAAACCGACTCTGGTGTGGCAGAGACCCAGCAGCTGGTCTCCATGGCCAAAAGGCTCCCGGAGGCAGATCCAGAAGTCCACAAAAAAAGCACCACAGAGGTCACGAAAGTGCCACCCCTTGTCACACAGTCCCAAAGGGTCCCGGACCAAAAGGCAAAAGAATATAATAACACATAACAACAAGAGGGAAACACAAAAGGATGACACAAGAGCACAGAGCTCCTGCCAACAGCAACAACTACAGCAGCGCCATCTTGGAAAAAAAAATAAAATAAATGAAAACATTTATGTAGAACTTCAGTCGTTCATTAGACTGGGGCCTCCGCTGTCATATTTTACGCTTCATAATGCGCCACACATTTTTGATGGGAGACAGGTCTGGACTGCAGGCGGGCCAGGAAAGTACCGGCACTCTTTTACTACGAAACCACGCTGTTGTAACTCGTGGCTTGGCATTGTTTTGCTGAAATAAGCAGGGGCATCCATGATAACGTTGCTTGGATGACAACATATGTTGCTCCAAAACCTGTATGGACCATTCAGCATTAATAGTGCCTTCACAGATGTGTAAGTAACCGAGGGTGGGGGAACTAACACACCCCCATACCATCACAGATGCTGGCTTTTGAACTTTGCGCCTATGACAATCCGGATGGTTATTTTCCTCTTTGTTCCAGAGGACACCACATCCACAGTTTCCAAGTATAATTTGAAATGTGGACTCATCAGACCACAGAACACTTTTCCACTTTGCATCAGTCCATCTTAGATGAGTTCGGGCCCAGCGTTCCTTGGTGTTTTTGATAAATGGGTTTTGCTTTGCATAGTAGAGCTTTAACTTGAACTCATAGATGTAGCGACCAACTGTAGTTACTGACAGTGGTTTTATAAAGTGTTCCTGAGCCCATGTGGTGATATCCTTTACACACCGATGTCGGTTTTTAATGCAGTACCGCCTGAGGGATCAAAGGTCCGTAATATCATCGCTTACGTGCTGTGATTTCTCCATATTCTCTGAACCTTTTGAAGATTTTACGGACCGTAGATGGCAAAATCCCTAAATTCCTTGTAATAGTTCGTTGAGAAATGTTGTTTCTAAAACTGTTCGACAATTTGCTTACAAATTGGTGACTCTCACCCCATCCTTGTTTGTGAATTACTTAGGATTACATGGAAGCAGCTTTTATACCCAATCATGGCACCCACCTGTTCCCAATTAGCTTAACACTTGTGGTATATTCCATATAAGTGTTTGATGAGCATTTTTCAGCTTTATCAGTATTTATTGCCACCTTTCCCTGTGTATATATATACATATATATATATATATATATTGTGGAAGTCGCCTCCCAGCAGCTCCACTGCAGACACGGCACAAGAGTGTAGGTTTAACAAGATTTCGATGAAAAGATCTCCTAGAACGTGACTTTTCAGCCACGTTCGTATCCTCCTCCCTCCTCTGCTCCCGCCGCTGACTGTTCAAGACAACAGATGATTAGATTAACACGTACCACCTGTGAAATCTAATCACCTGCCAGCCATGTCCCGCCGTCAGCACGTGCATCGCCCTTGCCTGATTTCGCTTGTCTTCAGTGCCTTGGACAGCGGCGGTGACTTTTCTTCCTGCAAGCAGTGCTGACTACACCTAACCCCACATACACATATTTATATATATTTTTATAAGTATATAGTCAAGGTTTTTTTTATTATACAGTGCTCAATACTGGGGTAGAGCGAAGTATACGTTGGGTCAGGAAAAAAACAGGCTGTTTCATCCCTACAAGCCTGTTTCGCAGGTTTCCTGGCTCTTCAGGGGATTTTATATATATTTATATGTATACTTTATAAATGAATGAAAGAGCTTCTTTGTTTTTTTTGTTTTTTTCCTGACCTAACGTGTGTGTGTGTTTGTATGTATATATATGTATAAATATATATTTTTTATTTTTACTTTTTTTATGTTTTTGGGGAGAATAGATTTTATTAAAGAATTCGAGAAACGCTCGCAACTTTTCTCCTCCATGTTGAGGATAAACAGACAAAGCTGCGGGGCTTAACAGTTTATGAGCGCTCATGTCCAAGCTGCCAGTCGCCGATGATCACTTGCCATTCATCCATCAAGCCAACGCTGAGGAAGTTTTAATTAGAGCCCAAAATGTCAACCGTTCGCTCCCAAAAAAGGCTTAATGGGATTTGGGTGTTTCGGGCTCCTTGTTGTTCCGTGACAAGTCCCGGATTACACCCAGGATGGTTTATTCATTTTCAGTGCACTTTATGGCCACTTGTTTTCATCTGGGCCCTTAAAGCCTTTCTCTTGTTTATGCCCGGCTAAAAATAAACATGAAACATCGGGTTTGAAGCGTGAAGGGAAAAAAAAATACAGGGATGCAATAAAAGTCACAGAGAGAGAGAAAAAAATTGCATCTCCCGAGTTTTTCCTCCAAGAAAGATGAATTAGAAACGTGTGGGCGTCTCAATACTCTGGTCTTCAAATCCCCGTGCTAATAGCCCCGGTGTGTGGGGAGAGGCAAGTCCAGATTTCCGCATTTCATTCGCAGTGTTTGTTATCTTTGTTTTTATCGCTTGATTTCTCCACGGGCCATAAACTTTTATAATGAATATACACAGATGGAACATTTTTATTCAACAAGAACACAAGTGCTAAGATACAAATCTGGTAGAATAATGTGCCGCGTGGGTGAAATGTGCACGGTGGTCCGAAGCGGTCAGACTGTAAAAGACTGAGCATTTTTTTGGGAAGCTTTTTTTTATACCCACCTGTTCCCAATTAGCCTGCACACCTGTGGGAGGTTCCAAATAAGTGTTTGATGAGCATTCATCAACTGTATCAGTATTTATTGCCACCTTTTCCAACTTCTTTGTCACATGTTGCTGGCATCAAATTCTAATATTGTCAATCAATCAATCAATCAATGTTTATTTATATAGCCTTAAATCACAAAGGGCTCACTACGACTACGACATCCTCGGAAGAACCCACATAAGGGCAAGGAAAACTCACACCCAGTGGGACGCCAGTGACAATGATGACTATGAGAACCCTTGGAGAGGACCTCAAATGTGGGCAACCCCCCCCCGCCCCCAGGGGACCGAAAGCAATGGATGTCGAGCGGGTCTAACATGATACTGTGAAAGTTCAATCCATAGTAGCTCCAACACAGCCGCGGGAGTTCAGTTCAAAGCGGATCCAAGACTGCAGCGAGAGTCCCGTCCACAGGAAACCATCCCAAGTGGAGGCGGATCAGCAGCGTAGAGATGTCCCCAACCGATACACAGGCGAGCGGTCCATCCTGGGTCCCGACATGCAGTCCATCCTGGGTCTGGACTCTGGACAGCCAGTACTTATTCCATGGTCATCGGACCGGACCCCCTCCACAAGGGAGGGGGGGACAGAGGAGAAAAATAAAAGAAGCGGCAGATCAACTGGTCTAAAAAGGAGGTCTATTTAAAGGCTAGAGTATACAAATGAGTTTTAAGGTTAGACTTAAATGCTTCTACTGAGGTGGCATCTCGAACTGTTACCGGGAGGGCATTCCAGAGTACTGGAGCCCTAACGGAAAACAATCTATAGCCCGCAGACTTTTTTTGGCCTTTAGGAATCACTAATAAGCCGGAGTCTTTTAATGATTATTTGCAAAATAATTAAAAGTGTTTATAAGTTTGAACATCAAATATGTTATCTTTGTAGCATATTCAACTGAATATGGTTTGATAT
>NC_084615.1:22988759-23123759 GCF_033978795.1 Nerophis ophidion
CCTAGTGGTTAGAGTGTCCGCCCTGAGATAGGTAGATCGGGAGTTCAAACCCCAGCCAAGTCATACCAAAGACTATGAAAATGGGATCTATTACCTCCCTGCTTGGCACTCAGCATCAAGGGTTTGAATGGGGGGTTAAATGACCACAAATGATTCCCGGGTGCGGCACCGCTGCTGCCCACTGCTCCCCTCACCTCCCAGGGGGTGATCAAGGGGATGGGTCAAATGCAGTGTGACAATCAGTGGTATTTTAACTGCGAAACTGGGGATTTTATAATAAAATATATAATAAAATCCCCTGAAAAGCAGGGAAACCTGCAAATCAGGCTTGTAGGGATGAAATAGCCTCTGTATTTTTTCCTGACCTATTTGTATACTCTAGCCTTTAAATAGACCTCCTTTTTAGACCAGTTGATCTGCCGCTTCTTTTCTTTTTCTCCTCTGTCCCCCCTTCCCTTGTGGAGGGGGTCCGGTCCGATGACCATGGATGAAGTACTGGCTGTCCAGAGTCGGGACCCAGGATGGACCGCTCGTCGGGACCCAGGATGGACCGCTCGCCTGTGTATCGGTTGGGGACATCTCTACGCTGCTGATCCGCCTCCGCTTGGGATGGTTTCCTGTGGACGGGACTCTTGCTGCTGTCTTGGATCCGCTTTGAACTGAACTCTCGCGGCTGTATCGGAGCCACTATGGATTGAACTTTAGCAGTATCATGTTAGACCCGCTTGACATCCATTGCTTTCGGTCCCCTAGGGGGGGGGGGGGGTTGCCCACATATGTGGTCCTCTCCAAGGTTCTCATAGTCATCATTGTCACTGGCATCCCACTGGGTGTGAGTTTTCCTTGCCCTTATTTGGGTTCTTCCGAGGATGTCGTAGTCGTAGTGGTTTGTACAGTCCTTTGAGACATTTGTGATTTAGGGCTATATAAATAAATATTGATTGATTGATTGATAACGTACAGTCATTGGGAAGCTGGACAATATCAGGCTTATTAGTGATTCCCTGAGCCCAAAAAAAGTCTGCGGGCTACAGAACGTTTTCCATTCGGGCTCCAAGACTCTGGAATGCCCTCCCGGTAACAGTTCGAGATGCTACCTCAGTAGAAGCATTTAAGTCTCACCTTAAAACTCATTTGTATACTCTCGCCTTTAAATACACCCCCTTTTTAGACCAGTTGATCTGCCGTTTCTTTTCTTTGCTGTCTCTCCTCTGCCCTCCTCTCCCTTGAGGAGGGGTTTGGCAGGGGGGACACAGGTGGCCATGGATGAAGTACTGGCTGTCCAGAGTCGGGACCCAGGACGGACTGCTCGGCTGTCCGCAACCGATACACAGGCGAGCAGTCCGTCCTGGGTTCCGACTCTGGACGAGCGGTCCATCCTGGGTCCCGACTCTGGACAGCCAGTACTTCATCCAAGGCCACCGGACCTGTGTACCCCCTGCCCAACCCCTCCTCAAGATAGAGAGGGGGGCAGAGGAGAGAAAGAAAAGAAAAGAAACGGCAGATCAACTCTGCGCTGCTTACCCGCCTCCGATTGGGATGGTTTCCTGCTGGCTCCACTATGGACGGGACTCTCACTACTATATTGGATCCACTTTGGACTGGACTCTCACCATTATGTTAGAGCCACTATGGATTGGACTTTCACAATATCATGGTAGACCCGCTCGACATCCATTGCTTTCGGTCACCTGGGGGGTAGGGGTTGCCCACATATGCGGGTCTTCTCCAAGGTTTCTCATAGTCATCATTGTCACTGTCACCGACGTCCCATTGGGCGTGAGTTTTCCCTTGCCCTTATGTGGGCTCTACCGAGGATGTTGTTGAGGTTTGAGACACCTTTGATTCAGGGCTATATAATTAAACATTGATTGATTGATTGACAATATCGAAATATCGGATATCGGCAAAAAACCCATTATCGGACATCTGTAGTTACGTCATGCATTCACTGTGCAGCATGCGACGTCGAAACATTTACTTTGCACATAAGAACTAATATGTGTTGGAAAGAATAATTTTTTGTGTCAGAATTATCTTTCCCTTCAATCAAACCATTTGAAGAACATGGCAATCTGCAGACAGGACAAGCTTGAAGGCAGAAAAAAAAAAAGAATAATAATAATATATTAGCGGCTGTCACTCATCCTCCGGCCTAACCCTTTTGGAATCTTTGCGTGTGAGAAGTTATTTAGATTGAGACAAAGTATGTTGGCGCAGACGTTTACAGCAGCTCATTAACCCTCCCTTCGTGACTGACATGCTCGTAAATGTACATGTACAACAAATCGGTCCAGGAAACAATTGAAATAATTCACGTTCTAATCGGCATTGTGCAGCAAATATGACTTCTGAGTGTCACCTTTTTGCAGAACCTGTTCAGAAGCACGTTTGGAGGTGACCGGTGGGACTTTAAAGCAAAACCGCCGCACGTAAAGATTTGACCCACCAGGACCTGATCTGCACCGCTGTCTTACTGACAAACCCTGCAGTCAAAAGACCGTCGCGTTTACAACCCTGGGGGAGAGCGTTAAATACATACTGTACTGAACATACTGTACCATCAGGCAAAACAAGGACAAACAGGTGTTGGACTCCCTGCTTGGAAATGAATGAAACCGATTAAAGTTGGTGACATTGTTATCACCAGGAGAGACGAGGTCACCTACCTAGGTTCCATTCTAGAGGCTAATCTTTCCTGTGATAAAATGGCAACCGAGGTATTCAAAAAGGTCAACCAACGAATGAGATTTCTCTACAGAATCTCCTTTCTGGTCAACAAAAGCACCATGAAGATTCTAGCGGGAACTCTCATTCAACACCTTGTACTTCCTAAACCCTCAAATCTAGACTCTAAACATCCCAGAACAAGCTACTCAGGTTACTTCTAGACTGCCACCCCAGATCACACCTCACTCCTACCTACTTCTCCAAAATGGGCTGGCTCAGGGTGGAGGACAAAGTAAAACAACTTGCAATGAGCCTGGTCTATAAAATCCGCTACACCTCCCTGATACCGAAGTACATGTCAAACAACTTCCAGAACGTAAATGACCGCCATAACCACAACACCAGGGGGAGCTCCACAAAACCACGTTGAACCCAGATTCCGATCTAACAAAGGTCTTAACTCATTCTCCTTCTATGCCACATCAATATGGAATGCACTCCCAACTGGTGTAAAAGAAAGTGCATCTCTATCTTCCTTCAAAACCGCACTAAAAGAACACCTCCCGGCAATTTAACACCCTCCCCGTATTGTAAACAATAAAATGTAAATAATTAAATGTATATACTTGTTCTTATGCTTTCAGATCTCACTATGTTCACTGCTGGCAGTACATATCCTACCAAGTCAGACCTACACTGTTTCAATGTCCATTTCTCAGATGATACAATTGTTGATGACTGAAGTGCTGATATCAACCACACCTAACCCCTGCCCCCAACCCCCCTGGATTGTAAATAATGTAAATAATTCAATGTATATACTATGATGATTAACTTGTGTGATGACTGTACTATGCTGATAGTATATATTTGTACCATGAATTGATTAATGTGGACCCCGACTTAAACAAGTTGAAAAACGTATTCGGGTGTTACCATTTAGTGGTCAATTATACGGAATATGTACTGTACTATACAATCTACTAATAAAAGTTTCAATCAATCAATCAAAAGGAACTAAATGCTTTTTTTTGCTTTGTATTAGGATAATAGAGTAAGAAATGTTATTGAGCACAAACTGTCACCACAGGGGTTTTCACAGCTTACTGGGGGGGGGGTTGTTCTACCAGGATGCAGACGGACCACTCCAGGCGAAACATGCAGGTAGGAACATGATTTATTCCTCAGGTTCCAAGATGGCGGCGCCCGGACGGGCTGCGTCCTCGCGGAGCTCCTGCTAAAGATGAAACATTTGGCAAAAATACCGGACAATTCCACAGACTTTATGGCTGGCTCACATCGTGGTCACTCCGTGATCACGTACGACCGCCAGACACTTCTGGATGTGGACATATCGGGCCGTTTTGGACTGATAGACGCGTGCGTGCTAAACATGCTAACTAGCATGGGAATACGTCGGCGGCTACATCCAGCGGCCTGTGAAGCAGGGGAGTCTAGTAGCAGCGGGGGCCGTCTACGGAGCAGACGCCAGCGGTGTGATCGGAAACGCGGATGTCGAGCGGGGCTAAAAATAAAGCAGAAGGCTAATCCCCACAGAACACCACTTCCCTCCATCCTGCAGCCAGATTTAAATGGAAAATGCGAAGACTACTGGTCTGGGTAAGGAGTCAGTTAAATTAGAACACGTTTTTTCTGCTTTGAGTGTTTCAGAGTTGGACATGTGTGTTACTGAGGTGGCTAACTATGATGCGTGCAGTTTATCAAAGCAACAAACAAACAATCGGAAAATCCCCGTTACTGAGGTGGCTAACCATGATGCGTGCAGTTTATCAAAGCAACAAACAAACAATCGGAAAATTCCTGTCGTATCAATTCCTAGATATGGTCGTAACTATACTAAATGCACTGGGCATAATAAACACAACATTATTAATATTGCTACTACGGATAATTTGATCAAAAACTCCCTAAAACAGCCCACTACCTATAATATAGTTTTTTTAAACATAAGATCATTGTCTCCCAAAACGTTATTAGTTATTGATATTATCAGAGACAACAATCTTAACGTCATCGGTCTCAGCGAAACCTGGCTTAAACCAAACGACTTTTTTGCGCTAAATGAGGCATGTCCTCCTAACTTTACACATGCACATATTGCCCGTCCGCTTAAAAGGGGTGGGGGGGTCGCACTAATATACAACGAAAACTTTAACCTTAGTCCTAACATAAATAATAAATATAAATCGTTTGAGGTGCTTACTATGAGGTCTGTCACACCGCTGCCTCTACACCTGGCTGTTATCTACCGCCCCCCAGGGCCCTATTCGGACTTTATCAATGAATTCTCAGAGTTCGTTGCTGATCTAGTGACACACGCCGATAATATAATCATAATGGGGGACTTTAATATCCATATGAATACCCCATCGGACCCACCGTGCGTAGCGCTCCAGACTGTAATTGATAGCTGTGGTCTCACACAAATAATAAATGAACCCACGCATCGCAACGGTAATACGATAGACCTAGTGCTTGTCAGGGGTATCACCGTCTCCAAAGTTACGATACTCCCGTATACTAAAGTATTGTCCGATCATTACCTTATAAAATTCGAAGTTCAGACGCATGTTCGTCAAACTAATAATAATAATAACTGCTATAGCAGCCGCAACATTAATACGGCCACAACGACAACTCTTGCTGACCTACTGCCCTCGGTTATGGCACCATTCCCAAAGTATGTGGGCTCTATTGATAACCTCACTAACAACTTTAAGGACACCCTGCGCGAAACCATTGATAACATAGCACCGCTAAAGTTAAAAAAGGCTCCAAAAAAGCGCACCCCGTGGTTTACAGAAGAAACTAGAGCTCAGAAATTATTATGTAGAAAGCTGGAACGCAAATGGCGCACGACTAAACTTGAGGTGCACCATCAAGCATGGAGTGATGGTTTAATAACTTATAAACGCATGCTTACCTTAGCTAAAGCTAAATATTACTCAAATCTCATCCACCCTAATAAAAACGATCCTAAATTTTTGTTTAGTACGGTAGCATCGCTAACCCAACAAGGGACCCCTTCCAGTAGCTCAACCCACTCAGCTGATGACTTTATGCAATTCTTTAGTAAGAAAATTGAAGTCATTAGAAAGGAGATTAAAGACAATGCGTCCCAGCTACAACGGGGTTCTATTAACACTGATACGATGGTATATACGGCAGATACTGCCCTCCAAAATAGTTTCTCTCGTTTTGAGGAAATAACATTAGAGGAATTGTTACAACGTGTAAATGGAATAAAACAGACAACATGCTTACTTGACCCTCTTCCTGGGAAACTGATCAAGGAGCTCTTTGTATTATTAGGTCCATCAGTGCTAAATATTATAAACTTATCACTCTCCTCGGGCACTGTTCCCCTAGCATTCAAAAAAGCGGTTATTCATCCTCTTCTTAAAAGACCTAACCTCGATCCTGACCTCATGGTAAATTACCGACCGGTGTCTCACCTTCCCTTTATTTCAAAAATCCTTGAAAAAATTGTTGCGGAGCAGTTAAATGAACACTTAGCGTCTAACAATCTATGTGAAACCTTTCAATCCGGTTTCAGAGCAAATCACTCCACGGAGACAGCCCTCGCAAAAATGACTAATGATCTATTGCTAACGATGGATTCTGATGCGTCATCTATGTTGCTGCTCCTCGATCTTAGCGCTGCTTTCGATACCGTCGATCATAATATTTTATTAGAACGTATCAAAACACAAATTGGTATGTCAGACTTAGCCCTGTCTTGGTTTAACTCTTATCTTACTGATAGGATGCAGTGCGTCTCCCATAACAATGTGACCTCGGACTACGTTAAGGTAACGTGTGGAGTTCCCCAGGGTTCGGTCCTTGGCCCTGCACTCTTCAGCATCTACATGCTGCCGCTAGGTGACATTATACGCAAATACGGTGTTAGCTTTCACTGTTATGCTGATGACACCCAACTCTACATGCCCCTAAAGCTGACCAACACGCCGGATTGTAGTCAGCTGGAGGTGTGTCTTAATGAAATTAAACAATGGATGTCCGCTAACTTTTTGCAACTTAATGCCAAAAAAACGGAAATGCTGATTATCGGTCCTGCTAGACACCAAACTCTATTTAATAATACAACTCTAACATTTGACAACCAAACAATTAAACAAGGCGACACGGTAAAGAATCTGGGTATTATCTTCGACCCAACTCTCTCCTTTGAGGCACACATTAAAAGAGTTACTAAAACGGCCTTCTTTCATCTCCGTAATATCGCTAAAATTCGCTCCATTCTATCCACTAAAGACGCTGAGATCATTATCCATGCGTTTGTTACGTCTCGCCTCGACTACTGTAACGTATTATTTTCGGGTCTCCCCATGTCTAGCATTAAAAGATTACAGTTGGTACAAAATGCGGCTGCTAGACTTTTGACAAGAACAAGAAAGTTTGATCACATTACGCCTGTACTGGCTCACCTGCACTGGCTTCCTGTGCACTTAAGATGTGACTTTAAGGTTTTACTACTTACGTATAAAATACTACACGGTCTAGCTCCATCCTATCTTGCCGATTGTATTGTACCATATGTCCCGGCAAGAAATCTGCGTTCAAAGGACTCCGGCTTGTTAGTGATTCCCAAAGCCCCAAAAAAGTCTGCGGGCTATAGAGCGTTTTCCGTTCGGGCTCCAGTATTCTGGAATGCCCTCCCGGTAACAGTTCGAGATGCCACCTCAGTAGAAGCATTTAAGTCTCACCTTAAAACTCATTTGTATACTCTAGCCTTTAAATAGACTCCCTTTTTAGACCAGTTGATCTGCTGTTTCTTTTCTTTTTCTTCTATGTCCCACTCTCCCCTTGTGGAGGGGGTCCGGTCCGATCCGGTGGCCATGTACTGCTTGCCTGTGTATCGGCTGGGGACATCTCTGCGCTGCTGATCCGCCTCCGCTTGGGATGGTTTCCTGCTGGCTCCGCTGTGAACGGGACTCTCGCTGCTGTGTTGGATCCGCTTTGGACTGGACTCTCGCGACTGTGTTGGATCCATTGTGGATTGAACTTTCACAGTATCATGTTAGACCCGCTCGACATCCATTGCTTTCCTCCTCTCTAAGGTTCTCATAGTCATTATTGTCACCGACGTCCCACTGGGTCATTATTGTCACCGATGTCCCACTGGGTGTGAGTTTTCCTTGCCCTTATGTGGGCCTACCGAGGATGTCGTGGTGGTTTGTGCAGCCCTTTGAGACACAAGTGATTTAGGGCTATATAAGTAAACATTGATTGATTGATTGAAAATATCAAACTAGTCCAAAAAATGCAGAATTCAAGTCGCACTCGAAGCTAATGCTACTATTTAGCACGGACTGTGGACAAGGAATCCTCGCTAAAATTCGTTCCATTTTGTCCACGAGCGACGCTGAGGGTTGTATATTGTAGCGTCCCGGAAGAGTTAGTGCCGCAAAAGGTTCTGCATATTTGTTCTGTTGTGTTTATGTTGTGTTACGGGTCGGATGTTCTCCCGAAATGTTTTTGTCATTCTTGTTTGGTGTGGGTTCACAGTGTGGTGCATATTTGTAACAGTAATAAAGTTGTTCATGCGGACACCCTCAGTGTGACCTGTATGGCTGTTGACCAAGTATGCCTTGCATTCACTTGTCTGTGTGCAAAAGCCGAAGATATTATGTGACTGTTTGTAGATTTTATATACCAAGTGATTAGGACGCCTGGTTGTCATAATTTGGATGGGTGGCCAAATACTTTTGGCAATATAGTGTATGTTGACATACAAGCAATGTTATCATGGACGCCCCTGCTTATTTCAGCAAGACAATGCCAAGAACGTTGTTTGTCATTTCAATTTTTATTAGTTAAGAGCTGCGCCATGGACTTAAAGACCTACTGAAATAAGATCTTCTTATTTAAACGGGGATAGCAGGTCCATTCTATGTGTCATACTTGATCATTTCGCGATATTGCCATATTTTTGCTGAAAGGATTTAGTAGTGAACATCGACTATAAAGTTTGCAACTGTTGGTCGCTAATAAAAAAGCCTCGCCTGTACCGGAAGTAGCAGACGATGTGCGCGTGACGTCACGGGTTGTGGAGCTCCTCACATCCTCACATTGTTTACAATCATGGCCACCAGCAGCGAGAGCAATTCGGACCGAGAGAGCGATGATTTCCCCATTAATTTAAGCGAGGATGAAAGATTTGTGGATAAGGAAAGTGAAAGTGAAGGACTAGAAAAAAAAGGAAAAAAAAGACGAGCGCAGTGGGAGCGATTCAGATGTTATTAGACACATTTACTAGGATAATTCTGGAAAATCCCTTATCTGCTTAATGTGTTACTAGTGTTAAAGTGAGATTATATGGTTTTACCTGTATCCGACGGTCGGGGACGGCCAGCGGGAGGGGGCAAGAGAGTCCACAGCTGCAGGAGGAACGACAAGCTCTCCGCTCATGTCTACGGTAGGAGCCGACTTATCACCACCATTTCTCACCGAAACCTGCCGGTTGACATGTGGTAGGGAACCATGTTCGTTTGACCTCTCTGTTCCGTAGTAAAGCTTCACCGTCATCTTTCGGGAATGAAAACAAGGAAACACCGACTGTGTTTGTGTTGCTAAAGGCGGCCGCAATACACCGCTTCCCACCTACATCTTTCTTCTTTGACGTCTCCATTATTAATTGAACAAATTGCAAAAGATTCAGCAACAGAAATTTCCAGAATACTGTGTAATCATCATGTCATCTCTCATCTCGAGGTAAAAATATGAACAATTAGCTCATAGATTTGATCTAATATGAGTTTTTTAACCAATTCAAAAATAACGAAGTGAGTTGGGGCACAAGATTGACATATTTTCTTGACACCGACAATCACAGAGTTGGTGAGCCGAGGTGTCGTATTATGTAACAAGTCTTATCATTCCATCACTTTGAAGCTGTCAGACTGTCGGGTCGCAGGTGGAAAAACAGTCGAGGATAACAAAACCGAAATAATATTTTTTAGGACGTCACGATGACACGCAGTCAAATAATTCTGTCGGTGTGCTTTGCATAAATGGAAGCTTTACAATACATGATGACTGCGGAGGATTTACACATATTTTATTGATTGGAGTCACAGGCATTGCAATTCAATTAAATGTTACTGTATATACAAAACTCAAAACCAATGAAGTTGGCACTTAATCGTGAATAAAAACTGAATACAATGATTTGCAAAACCTTATATTCAATTGAATGCACTGCAAAGACAAAATATTTTTAATTTTCGAACAGAGGAACATGTTTTTTTTTGCAAATAATCACTAACTTAGAATTTAATTGAAGCAACACATTGCAAAAAAGTTGGCACAGGGGCATTTTTACCACTGTGTCACATGGCCTTTCCTTTTAACAACACTCAGTAAACGTTTGGGAACTGAGTAAACAACTTTTTGAAGCTTTTCAGGTGAAGTTCTTTCACATTCTTGCTTGATGTACAGCTTAAGTTGTTCAACAGTCCGGGGTCTCCGTTGTCGTATTTTAGGCTTTATAATGCCCCACACATTTTCAATGGGAGACAGGTCTGGACTACAGGCAGGTCAGTCTAGTACCCGCACTCTTTTACTATGAAGCCACGCTGTTGTAACACATGGCTTGGCATTGTTTTGATGAAATAAGCAGGGGCGTCCATGAAAAAGACGTTGCTTGGATAGCAATATATGTTGCTTAATACCTGTATGTACCTTTCAACATGTTTTGGGCACTAATACACCCCCATACCATCACAGATGCTGTTTTCTGAACTTTGCACCTATAACTATTCAGATGGTTCTTTTCCTCTTTGACACAACGTCTACAATTTCCGAAAACAATTAGAAATGTGTTCTCGTCAGACCACAAAACACTTTCCCAATTTTGCATGAGTCCATCTTAAATGAGCTCAGGCCCAGCGAAGCCATCCGCGTTTCTGGATGTTGTTGATAAATGGCTTTCGTTTTACAAACCCTGTTTCATTATGAGTTGGAAATTGTGTTAGATGTAAATATAAACGAAATACAATGACTTGCAAATCCTTTTCAACCCATATTCAGTTGAATGCACTAAAAAGACAAGATATTTGATGTTCAAACTCATAAACTTTTTTTTTTTTTGCAAATAATAATTAGAATTTCATGGCTGCAACATGTGCCAAAGTAGTTGGGAAAGGGCATGTTCACCACTCTGTTACATCACCTTTTCTTTTAACAACACTCAATAAACATTTGGGAACTGAGGAAACTAATTGTTGAGGCTTTGAAAGTGGAATTCTTTCCCATTCTTGTTTTATGTAGAGCTTCAGTCATTCAACAGTCCGGGGTCTCCGCTGTCGTGTTTTACGCTTCATGATGCGCCACACATTTTCGATGGGAGACAGGTCTGGACTGCAGGCGGGCCAGGAAAGTACCCGCACTCCTTTTTACGAAGACACGCTGTTCTAACACGTGCTGAATGTGGCTTGGCATTGTTTTGCTGAAATAAGCAGGGGCGTCCATGAAAAAGACGTTGCTTGGATAGCAACATATGTTGCTTAATACCTGTATGTACCTTTCAACATGTTTTGGGCACTAATACACCCCCATACCATCACAGATGCTGTTTTCTGAACTTTGCACCTATAACTATTCAGATGGTTCTTTTCCTCTTTGACACAACGTCTACAATTTCCGAAAACAATTAGAAATGTGTTCTCGTCAGACCACAAAACACTTTCCCAATTTTGCATGAGTCCATCTTAAATGAGCTCAGGCCCAGCGAAGCCATCCGCGTTTCTGGGTGTTGTTGATAAATGGCTTTCGTTTTACAAACCCTGTTTCATTATGAGTTGGAAATTGTGTTAGATGTAAATATAAACTAAATACAATGACTTGCAAATCCTTTTCAACCCATATTCAGTTGAATGCACTACAAAGACAAGATATTTGATGTTCAAACTCATAAACTTTTTTTTTTTTTTGCAAATAATAATTAGAATTTCATGGCTGCAACATGTGCCAAAGTAGTTGGGAAAGGGCATGTTCACCACTCTGTTACATCACCTTTTCTTTTAACAACACTCAATAAACATTTGGGAACTGAGGAAACTAATTGTTGAAGCTTTGAAAGTGGAATTCTTTCCCATTCTTGTTTTATGTAGAGCTTCAGTCATTCAACAGTCCGGGGTTTCCACTGTCGTGTTTTACGCTTCATGATGCGCCACACATTTTCGATGGGAGACAGGTCTGGACTGCAGGCGGGCCAGGAAAGTACCCGCACTCCTTTTTACGAAGACACGCTGTTCTAACACGTGCTGAATGTGGCTTGGCATTGTCTTGCTGAAATAAGCAGGGGCGGCCATGAAAAAGACACCGCTTAGATGGCAGCATATGTTGTTCCAAAACCTGTATTTACAGTACCTTTCAGCATTAATGGTGCCTTCACAGATTTGTAAGTTACCCATGCCATGGGCACTAATGCACCCCCATACCATCACAGATGCTGGCTTTTGAACTTTGTGTCGATAACAGTCTGGATGGTTCGCTTCCCCTTTGGTCCGGATGACGCGATGTGGAATATTTCCCAAAATAATTTGAAATGTGGACTCGTCAGACCACAGAACACTTTTCCACTTTGCATCAGTCCATCTTAGATGATCTCGGGCCCAGAGAAGCCGGCGGCGTTTCTGGATGTTGTTGATAAATGGCTTTCGCTTTGCATAATAGAGCTTTGACTTGCACTTATAGATGTAGCGACAAACTTTATTCAGTGACAATGGTTTTCTGAAGTGTTCCTGAGCCCATGTGGTGATATCCTTTAGAAATTCATGTCGGTTTTTGATACAGTGCGTTTCTGAGGGATCAAAGGTCATGGTTATTTAATGTTGGTTTCCGGCCATGCCGCTTACATGGAGTGATTTCTCCAGACTATCTGAACCTTTTGATGATATTATGGACCGTAGATGTTGAAATCCCTAAATTTCTTGCAATTGCACTTTGAAAAACGTTCTTCTTAAACTTTTTGTTTATTTGCTCACGCAGTTGTGGACAAAGGGGTGTACCTCGCCCCATCCTTTCTTGTAAAAGACTGAGCATTTTTTGGGAAGCTGTTTTTATACCCAATCATGGCACCCACCGGTTTTCCAATTAGCCTGCACACCTGTAGGATGTTCCAAATAAGTGTTTGATGAGCATTCCTCAACTTTACCAGTATTTATTGCCACCTTTCCCAACTTCTTTGTCACGGGTTGCAGGCATCAAATTCTAAAGTTAATGATTATTTGCAAAAAACTTAACATTAAATGTGTTGTCTTTGCAGCATATTCAACTGAATATGGGTTGAAAATGATTTGCAAATCATTGTATTCTGTTTATATTTACATCCAACACAATTTCCCAACTCATATGTTGTAAATATAAGAATTTAAGTCTCGCTTAAGCCTTTCCATGACCGAGTCACACAATTCTCCAAAGTACGGATCTAAAAGGTTGCATGTGCAAGTATTAAGGTATGATTTGTCCGTTTTAGAGGGAGCGAAATAGTCACCAAAACAAATCCCCGGCCCCCCAAAGAAGGTCGTCCGGAGTTCATTTCCTGCTCTGTTTCCATCGTTTAACTTCCTGCAGGGACACACGCGTCTTCAAAAAAAAAAGCTCCCAGAGACTGAAGAAAGTTTATCACTAAAAGTGCACCGCAACCAGCCAGAGAACAGAGGAAGGGGGGAAGTTGCGTATTTCCTCACAAGTGCACCACCAAATAGAAGTCAAAAATGTTGCATAAACTCAGCCGCTGTGTGAAATCTGAGCGAGCTTCCCCAGGCTCTTTTGTTTACTTTGAAGATCCGAGTGCAAAAAAGGTCAGACTGTTACGTATTAAAAAACTGCTTGACAAGATTTGATCAAAGGCGGTGCCGCTGCGGATACTTAATCTCTCTGCGATGCTGTGATTAATATCCGCAAAAAAAAGTACTGTCCTTTGTGTAACAAGCAATCTTGTGATTCTATTTTTTATATTTCTTTTTTTTTTTTCTGTATGTTCAGCTTATGCAACCTCCTGGCCTTCGACCCTGCATGTGAGGGGATTTCAATCTTAGCCTCAAGTTCCCGTTGTGCACCTTAAATCCAAAACATTTGGCTTCTGACCTTTTGTCTTGGTTGAATAAGATGTTAACATTCCTCCGCTGACTTTGTTAGTACCCACACTCTTTTATTACGAAGCCACGCTGTTGTAACACGCGGCTTGGCACCATCTTGCTGAAATAAGCAGGGGCGTCCATTATAAAAAAGACCTTGCTTGGATGGCAACGTATGTTGTTCCAAAATCTGTATGTACCTTTCAACATGTTTTGGGCACTAATACACCCCCATACCACCAGGGATGATGGTTTTTCGTTGAGTTTTCCTCCAAGGGTCATGCTCACGTTTTTTAGCCCTGAGGTTTTAAATTCTGAATTTGCTGCAGCTTTTTTTTTTTTTCAGAAAAATGTGATGTTTTATTATATTTATTATTTTATTTTATAATTTTTTTATTATTTTTTTATTATTTTTAATAATTTTTCTTGTTATTATTTATTTTTATTTTTATGGTTTTATTAGTGTCTGTAATGATAATGTCAATAAGGTTGTTTTTTTAATCACTGCTAATATTGATACTGTTGTTGATAATATATATTTTTTTTCACTACTTCTAGATTGTTTTATGTCATGTTTGTGTGTCCTCCCAATTGCTCTGTTCATTGCTACTCTGAATGATGCTGGGTCGGGTTCGGTTTTGGAATTGGATTGTATTTTTATGGTATTGCTGGGTGTTGTTTTGTTGGATTGGTTGATGAAAAAAAATAAATAAATAAAAAAAATGTGATGTTTTGATTTAAAAAAATTTTGGAATCAACTCGTGATTTCAGGAATTGGTCATCAATAATTTTAAATGTACCATGTAACCTCAAAAGACAGCATTTCAACAAAAACAGGATAACAAATTGATGTTTTACTCATTTTAGACCACGCGGACTCAAAAGTAAAGGCGCATACTGTAAAAATTTGTGTTTTGTTTTTATTGATAATATCTACCGTATCAACAATATTCAAGCCACACCCACCAAATGTTAGAAGATATAAAAAATGTTTACATACATAAGCCGCGGCAGACTCTAACCACAGATATAAATTGTACCAAAAAGATTTTGTGAATGTGTATAATTATTTTTTTGCCAATATTCCAATATTGTCCAACTCTTATGTTTTAACGCATGTTAAAAAAAAAATAATGCACTTTGTCACTTCAACAACAAAGTCCTTTTATTTTGAAATATCTATATCTAGGTTTTTATCCATCAGACACACTTTAAAATAATCAGTCAGTCACCGAGCTCACTGGTTTGTTAGCCACGGCTCAAGCACCGGCAACAACACACCCTTGTTGTTGTTATGCAGTGCCATGTTGGCATTTTTTTCAATAACTTGAGATGATTTATTTTGGAAAAACTTGTTACATTGTTAAATGCATCAGGCGGGGCATCACAACAAAATTAGGCATAATAATGTGTCAATTCCACGCCTGTATATATCGGTATCGGTTCATATCGGATTGGTAATTAAGAGTTGGACAATATTGGAATATCGGATATCAGCAAAAAAGCCATTATCGGACCTCTTTAAATACAAGCAATGCGACATACAAAAACAAAAATCAAAATCCAACTTTTGGAGCAAATTTCCTTTGAAACAACAAATTGTCGTGCCTGTGAATCAGGTTTTATGTTTGATCATGTTATGTTTTGTTTTTTCCTGGTTTTATTTGTTTCCATAGTAACCCATTAGTCTCCACCTGGTCTCCTAGTCACGCCCCGGTCCTCAGCTCTCAAACCTGTTTCCAATTACCACAGCTATTATTTAAGCCATTTGTTTTCTGTTCCTCGGCCTGGGAACTTTACCTACCTACCCGACCTTGTATTGAACCCTCATGACCACGCACCTATCCTTCCTTGCTGACCTTCATGCCTTGCCACGCTGTTTATTGTTTGACCATGCCACGTAACACCTTTTGTATTTATGCCTCAGTGCAAGTTTTTGTTTCACTTTGTGCCATAGATAGTATTTTTAGTTTATTTTTATATAGCCATGCCATTGTGCTGTTTTTTTGTTTTTGAGTATAGTCTAATTTATTATCTGCCATTGTGCACGCCCTTTGTTTTCCTGTTTTTGTATTGTAGTGTTTAAAAAAATTAATCATCTACTTACACTCACGTCTCGCTCGTGCAAATCATCCTTTGCGTAGAAAAAGCAAAACAAATCCAAGTCCATGTCCTGACACAAATAACACAAAAACCAAGGAATTACTTACTGTATAACATTTACAAAGTGCATTTTTTTCATGCGGATGCTTTTTGTGTACCAAATAAACTCTGCTTCTTCCTACTCCTTTTCAGGCATATTTAAATTGTGCAAGTGTAAATCTGATGTTGTTTAATATAACGTTTGTTAAGCAAGTTCTTCAATAAACAGAATCTTCAGCACCAGTAGTGCCGACATATTTTATTATTAATAATTCATGTCTAACAGTAAGTCACTAAACATTCGCATTTAGCACAATGAAATGTGTTTTGTTTTTAATAAATGATTTAGTAAATGTATTGTATTCTGTGGACACTTCAGTCCCTTTTGTGTTAATTAAATTCATTAGCAATTTCTCCTCAGACCACATTTGACATCCATAAAAAAAAATTAAAAAAAAATAAATTGCAGTTTCTCAAAAAAAACACACAAGTGGAACATTGGACTTCATACTCCTCATTTCCATGCTGTGAGTCCTTTGTGGGATTTCTCACAAAACGCCCACCAAAGTTGTCTAGTCACACGCATTGCAATGGATTATATAACTCATACATTCTGATGACGAAAGTTCGTGTGTGTGTGTGTGTGTGTGTGTGCGTGAGTGTGAGTGTGTGTGTGTGTCATGAGCGGAGAGTCAAACAATGATTATTGCTGTGTGTGTACCTAATCAAGTGTCCTGTGGGTGTCACAACGCAGTCATCTAAGGCGGTGATTGTCAAACTGCGGTAAGCCAAAAAAAAAAAAAAAACATTTATTTAAATATTCCAACACAGTGTTACTGTTCAAACTGTATGTAGTGTTACGAAAGCCAAAAAAAAAAAAAAATCAGTTATTTAAATATTCCAACACAGTGTTACTGTTCAAACTGTAGGTAGTGTTACGGAAGCCAAAAAAAAAAAAAAAAAAATCACTTATTTAAATATTCCAACACAGTGTTACTGTTCAAACTGTATAAAGTGTTACAGAAGCCCCCCCCCCAAAAAAAACACTAAATTTTGATATTCCAACACAGTATTACTGTTCAAACTGTATTTAGTGTTACGGAAGGCAACAAAAAATTCACTTATTTAAATATTCCAACAGAGTGTTACTGTTCAAACTATATGTAGTGTTACAGAAGCCAAAAAAAAAAAAAAAAAATCACTTATATAAATATTCCAACACAGTTTTACTGTTCCAACTGTATGTAGTGTGACAAAAGCCCCCCCCCCCCCAAAAAAAATCACTTATTTAAATATTCCAACACAGTGTTACTGTTCAAACTGTATTTAGTAATACGGAAGCCCCAAAAAATTTCACTTATTTAAATATTCCAACACAGTGTTACTGTTCAAACTGTATGTAGTGTTACGTAAGCCAAAAAAAAAATAATAAAAAATCACTTATTTAAATATTCCAACACAGTGTTACTGTTCAAACTGTATGTAGTGTTACGTAAGCCAAAAAAAAAATAATAAAAAATCACTTATTTAAATATTCCAACACAGTGTTACTGTTCAAACTCTATGAAGTGTTACGGAAACCAAAAAATATATATATTTTATTTAAATATTCCAACACAGTGTTACTGTTCAAACTGTATGTAGTGTTACGAAAGCCAAAAAAAAAATAACTTATTTAAATATTCCAACACAGTGTTACTGTTCAAACTGTATTTATTGTTACGGAAGCCCCCAAAAAAAATCACTTATTTAAATATTCCAAGAATGTTACTGTTCAAACTATATGTAGTGTTATGGAAGCCAAAAAAAAAAAAAATCACTTATTTAAATATTCTAACACAGCGTTACTGTTCAAACTGTATGTAGTGTTACGGAAGCCACAACAACAAAAAAATCACCTATTTAAATATTCCAAAACCGTGTTACTGTTCAAACTGTATGTAGTGTTACGGAAGCCAAAATATATATATATATTTTATTTAAATATTGCAACACAGTGTTACTGTTCAAACTGTATGTAGTGTTATAGAAGCCAAAAAAAAAAAATCAATTATTTGAATATTCCAACACAGTGTTACTGTTCAAACTGTATATAGTGTTGCGGAAGCCATAAAAAACAAAAAACACTTATTTAAATATTCCAACACAGCGTTACTGTTCAAACTGTACATAGTGTTATGGAAGCCAGAAAAAAAAAATCACTTATTTTTAATATTTTAACACAGTGTTACTGTTCAAACTGTATGCAGTGTTACAGTAGCCCAAAAAAATAAAAATCACTTATTTAAATATTAAAAATTCCATTCCGTATTTTTTGCAGTGCAGTGGCCTGTCGTAACATTTTTAGAATTCTATCGGACGTTTTAGCAATTGGTATTGACTTTCCTGAAAAAAAGGCAACCAAACACACTTACGATATATCAGATTTTTACAGCTAAATGTTCACATATAATTTTTACACATAAACATTTGCCCCTCCCTCAGACATATTTGTCTCTCAATGTATATATATATATATATATATATATATATATATATATATATATATATATATATATATATATATATATATATATATATATATATATATATATATAAGGGCCTCACGGTGGCAGAGGGGTTAGTGCGTCTGCCTCACAATACGAAGTTCCTGCAGTCCTGGGTTCAAATCCAGGCTCGGGATCTTTCTGTGTGGAGTTTGCATGTTCTCCCCGTGAATGCATGGGTTCCCTCCGGGTACTCCGGCTTCCTCCCACTTCCAAAAAACATGCACCTGGGGATAGGTTGATTGGCAACACTAAATTGGCCCTAGTGTGTGAATGTGAGTGTGAATGTTGTCTGTCTATCTGTGTTGGCCCTGCGATGAGGTGGCGACTTGTCCAGGGTGTACCCCGCCTTCCGCCCGATTGTAGCTGAGATAGGGAAAAGGGAATAAGCGGTAGAAAATGGATGGATGGATATATATATATATATATCCATCCCTCCATCCATCCGGTTATCCGGGGTCGCGGGGGCAGCAGCCTAAGCAGGGCGGCCCGGACATCCCTCTCCCCAGCCACTTGGTCCAGCTCCTCCCGGGGGATTCCAGGGCGTTCTCAGGTCAGCCGGGAGACATAGTCTTCCCAACGTGTCCTGGGTCTTCCCCGTGGCCTCTTACCGGTCCGACGTGCCCAAAACCAAATTTGGGTGGCATCCCGAACCACTTCATCTGGCTCTTCTCGATGGGGAGGATAGGCAAAAGCTCTCAATTTACCGGTCGATTTACGATCCCATCCTCACCTATGGTCACGAGCTTTGGGTTATGACCCAAAGGACAAGATCACGGGTACAAGCGACCTAAATGAGTTTCCTCCGCCGGGTGGAGGGTCTCTCCCTTAGAGATAGGGTGAGAAGCTCTGCCATCCGGGATCCCCCGGGAAGAGCTGGACCAAGTGGCTGCGGAGAGGGAAGTCTGGGCTTCCCTGCTTAGGCTACTGCCCCCGCGACCCGACCTCGGATAAGCGGAAGAAATGGATGGATGCTCCAGAGAGACGTGGGTTTCTGCCCCCCGTTTCAAGGGAACTCAAAAGAAAATAAGCGAATAATCAAATGCTATATCATGAGCTGAATCCTTAGATTTTTTTTTTTTAATCATATATTTTACAAGTGGCCCTTTTAGAGCAGATGGGGCCCTCATTGAAAACTAGTTTGACACCCCTGGTCTAGAATGTGTGTGTCATACTCAATAAAGAGTAAAAATACACAACTTTCATGAACAAAGGTTGCGAAATGAAGACATGTCTCAGCCTGTAACTAAAAGAGAGGTTAATCGTGGCACATTCTCATTTTATGTAACCAGCTGTCCGCAATCATTTGCATCGCTTGTGAACTACTCATGAAGCCCGACCTCCATTTTTTCACCCCACCATGGCAAGTGTTTGATATTTGTTTCTTTCTGCCCCTTTTTTTGTGCATTTGCCCGAAAAAAAGGACCAGCACACTTAACCACAAATCCGTCCCAGCACAAGCCTAGAATTTCCATCTGGATCCGATGCGGGCATTTGTGTGGGTACTTTATTTCTTTTTTTTTTTTTTCTGGCAATTACATAACAATTCCAAAACCAACTCTCCCCATTGGCAGTGTCAATGCGGGAAAACGTCAATGGAAAGTTTTTTTTTTTTATTTTGTATTTTATTTGACCCACATTATATAACTGGGACAACATGAAAAAACAACAAATATGTTACTTTTTAGTTGTCTAAATGGTTGACACATTCAACAGTTCTGGTTTTGCAATGTGCAGCAGAAGCAAAGGAGAAAAAAAACAAAAAAAAACACCCAATATCTGTGGAAGACTTACGGACATGACAGCTTTGTTCATGGTTCTGAACAAGGATTTATTTTTTTTTTAAATGTCTTTTGTTATGCTTTTCAGTCATAGTTCTTGCCAGTTTTCGCTCGTGCTCCAACCTAACCGACCCCATCTCCTTCCCGGCTGCCCACTTTTAACAGAGCCACCGGTGATTGGATAACCTGGGCCAGGTGTGCCATCTACGAACCTGTCGCTAATCTCAAAGCCGGTCCTGGCACACCCTGATTCGTTGCACGCCCCCCCCAAAATAGTTCCTCCATTTTTACAATTAACTTTGAAAAGTATGACATCGAGATTATTAAAATCCAGTTTGCACAAAAAGTGGCGTTCTTTAGAAACATGGGTGTCAAACTCATTTTTGATTGGGGACCACAATGTGAAAAATACAGTGGAAAAATCACGGCACGATAACTTAAAAATAAAGAGAACTTCACATTGTTTTCTTTGTTTAAAAATAGAACAGGCACATTCTGAAAATGTACAAATCATAATGCTGTTGTTTTTTGACACTTACTTGTTGCGGTTAATGGTATTTTATCTTTATTTCTGAATAAATTATATGATAATGTTCATCATTGGTGTTAATTTTCAATCTATCAAGATAAAAAAATATCACAATCAAATTACAGGATGTTATTTATGTAGTTTGATCATTTTCCTCGTGAAAAAATGTGTTTTTGTTTTTGTTTTTTATTACATATGTAGCATCATCTACAAAGATACAAAAAATTGCTATTGCGACATCTAGTAGACACATTAAGAACAGCGGTTTCTTTCGTTGAAAAATTTCTGGCTCATTTTTTATATAGATATAGATGTATATATATATATATCTATATATATATATATATATATATATATATATATATATATAGATGTAGATGTATATCTATATCTATATATATATATATATATATAGATATAGATATATATCTATATCTATATATATATATATATAGATGTATAAATATATATATATAGATGTATAAATATATATATATCTATAGATATATATATATATATATATATATATATATACATACAAACCCCGTTTCCATATGAGTTGGGAAATTGTGTTGGATGTAAATATAAACGGAATACAATGATATGCAAATCCTTTTCAACCCATATTCAATTGAATATGCTACAAAGATAACATATTTGATGTTTGTTTTTTTTTTGCAGATAATCATTATCTTTACAATTTGATGCCAGCAACACGTGACAAAGAAGTTGGGAAAGAGGGCAATAAATACTGACAAAGTCGAGGAATGCTCATCAAACACTTATTTGGAACATCCCACAGGTGTGCAGGCTAATTGGGAACAGGTGGGTGCCATGCTCGGGTATAAAAACAGCTTCCCAAAAAATGCTCAGCTCAGTCTTTCACAAGAAAGGATGGGGCGAGGTACACCCCTTTGTCCACAACTGCGTGAGCAAATAGTCAAACAGTTTAAGAACAACGTTTCTCTAAGTGCAATTGCAAGAAATTTAGGGATTTCAACATCTACGGTCCATAATATCATCAAAAGGTTCAGAGAATCTGGAGAAATCACTCCACGTAAGCGACATGGCTGGAAACTAATATTGAATGACCGTGACCTTCGATCCCTCAGACGGCACTGTATCAAAAACAGACATCAATCTCCAAAAGATATCACCACATGGGCTCAGGAACACTTCAGAAAACCACTGTCACTAAATACAGTTTGTCGCTACATCTGTAAGTGCAAGCGAAAGCTCTACTATGCTATCCGAAAGCCATTTATCAACAACATCCAGAAACGTCGCCAGCTTCTCTGGGCCCAAGATCATCTAAGATGGACTGATGCAAATTGGAAAAGTGTTCTGTGGTCTGACGAGTCCACATTTCAAATTGTTTTTGGAAATATTCAACATCGTGTCATCCGGACCAAAGGGGAAGCAAACCATCCAGACTGTTATGGACGCAAAGTTCAAAAGCCAGCATCTGTGATGGTATGGGGGTGCATTAGTGCCCAAGGCATGGGTAACTTACACATCTGTGAAGGCACCATTAATGCTGAAAGGTACATACAGGTTTTAGAACAACATATGCAGCCATTTAAGCGCCTTCTTTTTCATGGACGCCCCTGCTTATTTCAGCAAGACAATGCCAAGCCACATTCAGCATGTGTTACAACAGCGCGCCTTCGTAAAAAAAAAGAGTGCGGGTACTTTCCTGGCCCGCCTGCAGTCCAGACCTTTCTCCCATCGAAAATGCGTGGCGCATTATGAAGCGTAAAATACGACTGTGGAGAGACGGAGCCGACGAGCCGACAGCGAGCTCGGACAAACTATGGTCCGGCCCAAGTCGGCGGCGAGAAGGCGGAGCATGCAGCCAAGCGGAGAGGTTGGACTTGCCTGGAGCAACACTGCAGCCATCAGCGTCAGGTGCGTGCACCACACACCTGCGCTCAATCCCATCACCTTCTGCTGCAGCATAAAAGGGGCAAAGGAGGACAGTAACAACCCGACACGAACGACCACTAGAGCGACGAGAGAGACCCCGAGCAAGATGAGTCCCCGCAACAGACGTAGCCATCGGACACTGAAAGGTGTGCCGCGACCAGCAGGAAGAGCCAGCAACCCAGAAATTGGCGAGACAGACTGGCCAGACGAAAGGTGTATTGAAATAATAAATGAGATGCGTCATGTATCGATCGTCACTGGACGGCAGGAGATCCGTCACGACAGCGGAGACCCCGGACTGTTGAACGACTGAAGCTCTACATAAAACAAAAATTGGAAAGAATTCCACTTTCAAAGCTTCAAAAAATAGTTTCCTCAGTTCCCAAACGTTTATTGAGTGTTGTTAAAAGAAAAGGTGATGTAACACAGTGGTGAACATGCCCTTTCCCAACTACTTTGGCACGTGTTGCAGCCATGAAATTCTAAGTTAATTTTTATTTGCAAAAAAAAAATAACGTTTATGAGTTTGAACATCAAATATCTTGTCTTTGAAGTGCATTCAACTGAATATGGGTTGTAAATTATTTGCAAATCATTGTATTCCGTTTATATTTACATCTAACACAATTTCCCAACTCATATGGAAACGGGGTTTGTAAATAGTACTGGGATGTCTCCACAAACAACCCCGTCAAAAAGGTTGCAGATCCAATGTGGCTCGTCTGGAACAAAAACAAGCGCTCCTTCAAACCACTTCAAACAAATGATCCATCCTGTCTAAAATAAAGGATCTGTGTTTCTGTTTGTTTTGGTCGCAGTTTCCTTCCAGAAAGTCGACCATGGGAAGGACTCTGTGTTCACTTGGCTGCTATTTGATCTATGGAAGCTGTTTGCTGTCAAACTTCTCCCAGAGTGGGACGGCCCGGCGTACGAGGAACACCGCAAACGTATCGAGTTGCACGCCGACTGGCTGCCAACACGTCTGAGGGGAAAAAAACGCTACCAGGACAAAACTGTAATGAAGATTCCAAATCCCCTGGAATCAGCACTACTTCACTGTCATTAGTGGTCATTTGGGTTCTCACCCTGGAAATAAACAACTCGCTGGTGGGGTTGGTTTCAACTTTTACATATGACAACGGCTAAGAAACCAGTCCATAGTGGATCTAACATAATAGTGAGAGTCCAGTCCATAGTGGATCTAACATAGTAGTGAGAGTCCAGTCCATAGTGGATCTAAAATAATTGTGTGAATGTCCAGTCCATAGTGGATCTAACATAATAGTGAGAGTCCAGTCCATAGTGGATCTAACATAATAGTGAGAGTCCGGTCCATAGTGGATCCAACATAATAGTGAGAGTCCAGTCCATAGTGGATCTAACATAATAGTGAGAGTCCAGTCCATAGTGGATCTAACATAAGAGTGAAAGTCCAGTCCATAGTGGATCTGACATAATAGTGGGAGTCCAGTCCATAGTGGAGCTAACATAATAGTGAGAGTCCAGTCCATAGTGGATCTAACATAATAGTGAGAGTCTGGTCCATAGTGGATCCAACATAATAGTGAGAGTCCAGTCCATATTGGATCCAACATAATAGTGAGAGTCCAGTCCATAGTGGATCCAACAAAATAGTGAGAGTCCAATCCATAGTGGATCTAACATAGTAGTGAAAGTCCAGTCCATAGTGGATCTAACAAAATAGTGAGAGTCCAGTCCATAGTGGATCCAACATAATAGTGAGAGTCCAGTCCATAGTGGATCTAACATAATAGTGAGAGTCCAGTCCATAGTGGATCTAACATGACAGTGAGAGTCCAGTCCATAGTGGATCTAACATTATAGTGAGAGTCCAGTCCATAGTGGATCTTACATAATAGTGAGAGTCCAGTCCGTAGTGGATCTAACATAATAGTGAGAGTCCAGTCCATAGTGGATCTAACATAATAGTGTGAAAGTCCAGTCCATAGTGGAGCTAGCATAATAGTGAGAGTCCAGTCCATAGTGGAGCTTACATAAGGTCCCGGGCCATGGATGAAGTGCTGGCTGTCCAGAGTCAGGACCGGGGATGGACTGCTCACCTGTGCATTGGATGGGGACATCTCTGCGCTGCTGACCCGTCCCCGCTCGGGATGGTCTCCTGCTGACCCCACCATGGACTGGACTCTCTTTATTATGTTGGATCCACTATGGGCTGGACTTTCACAATATTATGCTGGATCCACTTGACGTCCATTGGATCCGGTCCCCCCTAGACGGGTGGGGGGTCACACACATCTGCGGTCCTCTCCAAGGTTTCTCATAGTCATTCACACTGGCATCCCACTGGGTTGTGAGTTTTTCCTTGCCCTGACGTGGGATCTGAACCGAAAATGTTGTTTTGGCCTGTACAGGCCTTTGAGACACTTGTGATTTGGGGCTATATAAATAAACATTGATCGATTGATTGATTGATTGATTGATTGATTGATTGATTGATTGATTGATTGGCAGTAGTGGCAATAAGTCTGGAGCTGAAGTCACTAAGAAGTTTCTCAAGTGCAAAAAAAAAGACTAAAGTGGTGAAGCTGTATTCTTATTTGCACAGTCTATTCAAGAAGAATATTATTATTATGGGCCTGCTCATACTTCACAGGTTTATATTGTAGTTTGTGGAGGTTTCTCTCTCGTGGGTCCTCCAGACCACCAAGTATCGACATCACAGTCCAGTTTCGGGGTTACACATGGTTTTATTTTGCAATAAAGTCTGCAGGTCGCTTTTCAGTAATTGTCCTTTTTGGGTCTGTCTCTGTCCATCTCCTCCCGGCCTCCGCCTTTTAACAGAGCGACAGGTGATCAGATAACCAGGCCCAGCTGGGGTCTCTACGCACCTGTCGCTGATCTCAAATAAGCAGCTTCGCGGCAGGTCCGCAGGCCACACACCCCTCCACATAGTTCTTCCACCCTATTCTGCCACGAATAATACGAGACGAAACCGGCCAAGAAAACCCTACATATGTCATACGGTGGGAAAGGTTTTGTTCGCGCCGATGGGGGTACTTAAAATTGGGAAACATTTTTGTTACCATGGCAACACTATTAACAAATTTTTAAAAAAAATGGCTAATTGAATGGGTATTGTCATTTTAATGCCAGCAAGCTAACATTAAACTGCTATCTTTTTTGAGCTAGTTTTGCGACCGTTTAACCTCGAGTCATATAGCGTTAAAAATAACGTTAGTGCACTAACGTTGGCATGCTAGCCAGCTAACTCAAGCATGGTAACTTTTTCCTCTAATTTTACACTTTTTTCTCTATTTCCGCAGCCATACACCTTGTAGCTGTGTTATTTGAAATGTGAGACATGCTAACTGTTAGCATGCAGTCATTAACACACATGCTAAATGTTAGCGTTTTAATGTAAGCATGCTAACGTTTTAGGCTGGCTCCGTAGCTCGTTTTGTACAGTTACACCTAAAACTCACGGATTCGGACCCTCGGCACCATCTTCAAAGCACTGTGGCTTCGGGCCTAGAGGTCCAGGGCACAGATAGCAGGCCCATCATAATTTCTGCGGGAATTTTCTAAATATTATTATAAATTTTACATATTTTAATTTACTGTCCAAAGGGAATAAGCGGTAGAAAAATGGATGGGGTTGATGTTCATTTAGTTGGAATATACTTATTTTAACATTGTGTATTTTCATGAGTCCTTCTTTTCACTATATTTGATTGGTATTTATTTTTGTAATCAGCCTGACCTAAGCCTTGATAATAATCTTAGACATCATATAGTAAAGGTTTATCATAATAATTAGGTTAGATATAATTATTGAAAATGATTAAAAGGAGAAATGAAGACTACAAACCCCGTTTCCATATGAGTAGGTTAATTGTGCTAGATGTAAATATAAACGGAGTACAATAATTTGCAAATCCTTTTCAACTCATATTTAATTCAATGCACTAAAAAGACAAGATATTTGATGTTCAAACTCGTAAACTTTATTTTTTTGTGCAAATAATTAACTTAGAATTTCATGGCTGCAACACGTGCCAAAGCGCATGTTCACCACTGTGTTACATCACCTTTTCTTTTAACCACACTCAAACGTTTGGGAACTGAGGAAACTAATTGTTAAAGCTTTGAAAGTGGAATTCTTTCCCATTTTTGTTTTATGTAGAGATTCAGTCGTTCAACAGTCCGGGGTCTCCACTGTCGTATGTTACGCTTCATAATGCGCCACACATTTTTGATGGGAGACAGGTCTGGACTGCAGGCGGGCCAGGAAAGTACCCGCACTCTATTTTACGAAGCCACGCTGTTGTAACACGTGCTGAATGTGGCTTGGCATTGTCTTGCGGAAATAAGCAGGGGCGTCCATGAAAAAGACGGCGCTTAGATGGCAGCATATGTTGTTCCAAAACCTGTATGTACCTTTCAGCATTAATGGTGCATTCACAGATGTGTAAGTTACCCATGCCTTGGGCACAAATGAACCCCCATACCATCACAGATGCTGGCTTTTGAACTTTGCGTCGATAACAGTCTGGATGGTCCACTTCCCCTTCGGCCCGGATGACACGATGTTGAATATTTCCAAAAACAATTTGAACTGTGGACACGTCAGACCACAGAACACTTTTCCACTTTGCATCAGTCCATCTTAGAAGATCTTGGGCCCAGAGAAGCCGGCGCCGTTTCTGGATGTTGTTGATAAATGGCTTTCGCTTTGCATAGTAGAGCTTTAACTTGCACTTACAGATGTAGCGACGAACTGTTTTTTGTGACAGTGATTTTCTGAAGTGTTCATGAGCCCATGTGGTGATATCCTTTAGAGATTGATGTCGGTTTTTGATACAGTGCCTTCTGAAGGATGGAAGGTCAGGGTCATTCAATGTTGGTTTCCGGCCATGTCGCTTACGTGGAGTGATTTCTCCAGATTCTCTGAACCTTTTGATGATATTATGGACCGTAGATGTTGAAATCCCTAAATTTCTTATAATTGCACTTTGAGAAACGTTGTTCTTAAACTGTTTGTTTATTTGCTCACGCAGTTGTGGACAAAGGGGTGTACCTCGCCCCATCCTTTCTTGTGAAAGACTGAGCATTTTTTGGGAAGCAGTTTCTATACCCAATCATAGCACCCACCTGTTCCCAATTAGCCTGCAGACCTGTGGGATGTTCCAAATAAGTGTTTGATAAGCATTCCTCAACTTTATCAGTATTTATTGCCACCTTTCCCAACTTCTTTGTCACGTGTTGCTGGCTTCATATTCTACAGTTAATGATTATTTGCAAAAAATGAACATTAAATGTGTTGTCTTTGCAGCATATACTACTGAATATGGGTTGAAAATGATTTGCAAATCATTGTATTCTGTTTATATTTACATCCAACACAATTTCCCTACTCATATGGAAACGGGGTTTGTAGATTGTATTCAGTTTATAAGACGACAAAAAAAAGACCGTATTCATATTATGTAAACATAAGGTTTATTGCGAATGTGCAGTTGTATCCAAAGAGCGTATCAAACAAATGTAGTCTGGATACTGTACAGCAACAAAACCATTATCTTTACAAAAAACACAGACACTTTGAGGACTAACTTCTCCCTGTGAACTTTTAACACATGGTCCTGGTTGTCGGCTCGTCTTTCCGCTGCTGCTGTTTTAAGAAAAAAAAAAAAGTCTTTGGTAGCTTGAGAATAACAGCGTCAGCGGAGCTCGGAGTCGAGACGTGTTCCTTTCTTTGACTAAAGTACAGGCACTGTCGTCATGCCATCGTTTTTCCAAGTTGGCATCAAGGATGGAGTCGATGAGTCCATTGCTTGTTTGTTTTTCGCCTTCAGTGTGGATGAAGTGATCTCAGAATGCATCCTTATGTTATAAAAGAGACAGAAAACGAAGATATGGCAAGGATCAATCCCCCCCTAAAAGCAGCAAGCCCCAACTGCAGACAATAGATTACAGATTAGGAATCAGTACAGTATACGAGTCGCTCCGCCAGGGCTCCGTCATACCGTGACGAGCGTCCCCGCAGCTCATCCTGTTGATTATTTCTGGTAATGAACGTCAACAAACACACGGGAGCAGAAGTCCTTGTGGATGAAATGTGGAGCTGGGGAATCCTTGAACGCATCCCGCAAACCTGGGAGGGCCTCGCGGCCCGTCTGGACCGGGAGAACTGTTCTCAGGTGGAGTGGGAAGTCGCCTCACCCGCCCGGTCTGCACCTTGCAGGACCAGCCCGATCAAGAGCGGAAAAGGACATCCGCCGGACGGGTGCCCGCTCAGACCCTGTTGTCTGAAAGCAATGTCCTCTCTCGGTTCTTGGCGCTTGTTGACCGTGGACGGGGATCAGAGGACGGACCTGACGATGCGCCGGTCAGAAGTTTTGTGCTTATCAGAGTCAACTTTTTTGAAGTCCCATCGGGCGTTTTGCGGCCGCAGGGGCCCCTCGTTGCCATTTTCTCAGCGGCAGCAATTCAACGCAAAAACATGGGAGGTCCATTGCTGGAAAAGGGACAGTGGCTCTGCCCGCCCCAAGGCAGAGCCACTTATACGGCAGAGCCCGATGTGTGGCTGCACGTCTGACGCTTCTGCAGCTCCGACGCCACCTGGTTGTCCGTGCCGTCAGTCGGGATGCGGGACTGGAACTTCTCCAGCTGCTCCGGACTGGCCAGGTTCTTCAGCAGGCAGTTTTCCCTCTCCAGCTGGTTGTTTTTCTCCGCCAGCTCCTTGATCTGCTCCTTGAGGATCTCCACTTCCTCACGCACGGCATACATGAGGTGGTTCTTGACCAGGTCCTGCAAGGAAGGGACAAGAGAGGATCAGCTCAGGCTATTGCTTTCACGATGTCAGGATATAGGGGTGTAACGGTACCTGTATTTGTATTGAACCGTTTCGGTACGGGGGTGTACCGAACGAGTTTCTAAGCTAAAGTCTTAACAAGCTGCTTTGCTTCTTCTGCCTCTGTCTCAGCACCCAGCATTGTCCAACCCACACAAACATCTGATTGGTTACATAAATAGAGGTAACAGCCAATCAGCAGTGCGTATTCAGAGCGCATGAAGTAAGTGCTTCAGCGTCAAGCAGATAGGTGTTTAGCAGGTGAGCATAAGGCAGCGTACTCTCCCCAAATGATAATAAACACCTCCCAGTCAACTACTAGTAACATCACTATGAGCCCGTTGACTTTCTAGAAACTTAAACTGCAGCTCAACTTGCTCGCAGTTCTGGCTTGAGGTGAAGGCTAATTAGCTTTCAGCGTATTGTTAGCTCATTTTGCGTTGTGTGTGTGTGTGTGTGTGTGTGTGTGTGTTTTACGGACAGAAAAGCTTTGAAAGGCAGGGTCCCTTCTATCACATGTTGATAAAAATATAACATTTACATAATAAAAGTCAACTACAGGCTTCCCAAATGCTGTAATAAATTAAGCATGATGAGTAGACTTGAAACTGTTTAATGTTGCACTTTTTATATGTAGAAGAAATGTTTTGTCATTTTATTTAATCTGAGCAACAATTTGAGGTAGTGTAATGCGGATTAACGTAGCCGGAATTGTTATAGTGTTCGCAATGTTAAAGTGTTAAAAGGATAAAGCCGTTGTTTACAAATTTGGTAAATAAAGAACCAGAAAATGTATATTTTGTTTCTTTCTTACTGTACCAAAAATGAACCGGACTGTGACCTCTAAACCGAGGTACGTACCCAACCGAAATTTTTGTGTACCGTTACACCCCTAAACTTTATGATTTTTGTTTATTCAGGACGATGTGCATTGATGAACAATCGGATTTAAAGACCGAAATAAGGCAGATTATAGCATAGTTGCTAATTTACAGCTGTAGTCCCAGATGCCTAGCCCTAATCCGCCTAAGTGTTCCGATTTTACATTTGCACTTTGGGTCCGTGAATTAATAAAATAAAAAATTTGCAGTGTTTTGGTGTAATTGGGCTACATAACACCTCGATTTATACGCAGTTGCTTCCATTAATCGTTTAAAGCAGGCCTGGGCGATTATTTTGACTTGGGGGGAGAGGGGGGGGCAAATTTTGAGAAAAAAATGTGTCTGGGGGCCGGTTTATCTATTTTTATGAAAACTAATACAAAACTTCACAATACTGTCTGATTGAATGCTAAAAAGGTTTTGACAGACTGCCTTGAAAACAATATGGAATTGTATTTTTTTCTATGAACGATAAAACCCTGAATATTGAGAACATATGAATGTCAAACCCACTTCTCAATCGAAATATTTTACAATCAAGCCAAATGCAACAAACGCAGCAAAATATGAACGGAAAGGGTAAAAAAAAAAAACATCCACAATCTGACATATGTGAAGTATCGCGAAGCTTTAAAACTTTCTTGTAAAAATCTCCTTCCACGTCTGTCCCTGACACCCGCATTTCTGGAAACACTCTGTGGAAACGCTCCCCGCCCACACTGCTTGGTGACTCGTCTGACCTGCTGTGACGTAGATTACCATAGTAACCAGTAGGGTTGTACTGAAAACGGGTATTAGTATAGTACCGCGATACTAATGAATCATATTCGGTACCATACCGACTCTGAAAAGATTTTTTGTTAAAATAAAGCCAATAATGCAATTTTTCTGGTCCCCTTTATTTACAAAAGTACCGAAAAGTACCAATATGTATCAAAATAATATTGGTATCAAGACACTAGTCACTAAAATATCATGCAAAAGCGCAGATTCCCACCATTAAAATATGTTGTATAGTTAAACACTAATGGTCATTTGAAAACATGTGCTGTTAAACCTTAATTTGCCCAGGTCTGGTTTAAAGAATGTAACCTAGTCCAAATCCAGACCGCATGGAGTGCCCGGAACTTTAGTTTCTGAATGGCCATTTTTTGTCTGTCATTAGTTCCATGTAGTACATAATATATATAGCTAGAGAACAATCTAGTGCTCAATAACAATATTATCATTTTACAATAAAGAAGACACTTAAACACATCTCAAAAAAGTAATGGAAAGAAGAATAAACTTTTTTTCCCCCATCGTTGAACTTTAACTACTAACACCTGGTCTCCTCTGAACCCCATAACTCGATGTATTCCCAATAACTCCATAAATCATAGTGTAATATGTGCATTGGGCTATAAATTGTGTTTTATTTGATTACTCAAACCAAATAATCGATTTTTAAAATGATAGCGGCATCAAAAAAAAAAGGTAAACAAACGTTGCAAGATCACAACTGAGAAATGCATTACTGTATAGATCATTTGAATAAACAATATGCACACTGAAACTAAGGTATGTTTTTTTTACATACATACATTCATATATACATACATATACACATATATATACATACATATATATATACACATATACATATACACACATATATATACACACATATATATGAATATGAATAAATGTGCCTCCTGATATTACATATGTCTATGCATTTAGATATACTTTTACATCAATATAAAAAAAACTATTTTCCAGTAAAAAAATTGGTAGAAACTTACTGTAAATGGAAATGACAAAATTGACGAAAAATATAACATTTTTTATCTACAGTCGTTTTACAGTGTATGACTGCAAACTGTAAAAAGGTTCCACAGTTCTTATACAGTAAAATTCTGGCAATTTTGGACAGTAAACTAATGTCATTTTTACAGTGTACGATTCCAAACTAAGGAATGTGTCACGGTTCGTATCATAAATGTACTTTTTCCCCATAGGATTATGCCTTTTTTTCCTAAAGATACGAAACTATTTTTGCACAATTATTATATACATGAGCCACACTTAGGACAAACTCAACACAATTTTTCAGGGTGTATTTTTGCTAAAATAGTCCCATAAAAGGTTGAATTATGTTGCAGAATATAGAATCTTGACGAGTGTCAGGCAAACATTTGCAGCATGAAAGTAGCAAAAAAGTTAAGGAGGCCATGCTTACCATGGCCTGCTCGATCTTGTTGTCGATGGCCACCACGCTAGCACCAGAGGCGCTGCAAGGAAAGAAAACACCACCGTTAATTTCATAATTGCATGCTGGAAGGTTTATCTTATGCAGAAATGGTCGAATTGCAAAAGAAATAGTGAAAATGAAAGACTTTGAGCCGTGGTATGTCACGTCGGTTAGAACAGTGGTTCCCCAACCACCGGTTTGGGGACCTGCACCGGTTCAAGGACTGGCACTGGTTCGTGACCCCCCCACAACCCAACGTCCTCGACGCAAATCCCATAGGGGTGATGAAAGAACGGTCAGTGCCTGAGAGCTGCGGCCTACCACCATGACCCCGCACTCCCTTCCCTCTGTTGCTAGATATCTCGAGATCTATGTTGTAATATCTATCTGTGCTTTGCTATGGAGGGTTTTTTTCCCCATTCCAGACTGGGCCCCCTTGGGAACTCAGTCTAGATTGAATTTTTTTTACTCATGCTTCCCCAGCATTTTACCTTTCTTAAAATATTTGGAAAAAAAGGTATAAAAATAACTAAAAACTTGTTAAAAAATAACAAGTGATTCAATTATAAATAAAGATTTCTACACATAGATGTAATCATCAACTTAAAGTGCCCTCTTTGGGGATTGTACTAGAGATCCATCTGCATTCATGAACTTAATTCTAAACATTTCTTCACAAAAAATGAAATATTTAACATCAATATTTGTGGAACATGTCCACAAAAAATCTAGCTGTCAACACCGAATGTTGCATTGTTGAATTTCTTTTCACAGTTTAGGAACTTACATTCATATTTTGTTGAAGTATTATTCAATAAATATATTTTTAAAGGATTTTTTGCATTGTTGCTATTTTTAGAATTTTAAAAAAAATCTCACGTACCCCTTGGTATACCTTCAAGTACCCCCAGGGGTACGCGTACCCCCATTTGAGAACTACTGATCTAGGATGTCCAAAAAAATGAGTTTATGCAATAGACTTAATGTTTGTTTTTTTGTTTTTGGCAATTAATGTTAGTTTGTTCTCTTAAGAACATGATGTAATAAGAGTTAGTATGTGGTTATTCAGTGAAAGCATGTTGCGTTCAAGAGCTCACTGTAAACAAAATAAAAATGTAGGCCAGCCTGACATTGCTCTGCACACCATTCATAACATGTACTTTATTTTTTTTCCTTCTATTTTTCTACTCTTTGCCTAACAAAGTTGCATAAAAAAACATATGTTTGATTCAGGATGTCCAAAAAATTATTTTATGCAATATACTTAGTTTGTTTTTTGCAATTAATGTTAGTTTGTTCTCTTAAAAACATGATGTAATAAGAGTTAGTATGTGGTTATTCAGTGAAAGCATGTTGCGTTCAAGAGCTCACTGTAAACAAAATAAAAATGTATGCCAGCCTGACATTGCCCTGCACGCCATTCATAACATGTACTTTTTTCTTTTTTTTCCTTCTATTTTTCTACTCTTTGCCTAACAAAGTTGCATAAAAAACATATGTTTGATTCAGGATGTCCAAAAAATTAGTTTATGCAATATACTTAGTTTGTTTTTTTCAATTAATGTTAGTTTGTTCTCTTAAGAACATGATGTAATAAGAATTAGTATGTGGTTATTCAGTGAAGGCATGTTGCGTTCAAGAGCTCACTGTAAAAAAAAAAAAAAAAAGGTTGCCAGCTTGACATTGCCCTGCACGCCATTCATAACATGTACTTTTTTTTATTCCTATTTTTCTATTCTATGCCTAACAAAGTTAGATGAAATAACATATGTTTGATTCAGGATGTCCAAAAAGTTAGTTTATGCAATACACTTATTTTTTGTTTTTTGCAGTTCATTTTAGTTTGTTCTCTTAAGAACATGATGTAATAAGAGTTAGTATGTGGATATTCAGTGAAAGCATGTTGCGTCCAAGTGCTCACTGTAAAAAAAATGTTTGTCAGCTTGACAGCACGCCATTCATAACATGTACTTTTTTTATCCCTATTATTCTACTGTATGCCTAACAAAGTTAGATGAACTAACATGTTTAATTCAGGATGTCCAAAAAAATTTGTTTATGCAATATTCCTTATGTTTTTTTTGCAATTAGTGTTTTTTTTTAAGAACATGATACAATAAGAGTTATTATTTGGTTATTCAGTGAAAGCATGTTGCGTTCAAGTGCTCACTGTAAAAAAAAATGTTTGTCAGCTCGCCATTCATTACATGTACTTTTTTTATTCCTATTTTTCTATTCTATGCCTAACAAAGCTGCATAAAAAACATAGGTTTGGTTCAGGATTTGGTTCAGTTTATGCAATATACTTCATGTTTTTATGCCGACATTAAACGGGTTCCTGGTGCAAAAAAAAAAAAAGAGTTGGGGGGTTAAGAAAGCAACAATGCAGCTCCAGTCAACGCATGGATAGTTTTTGTTTGGCCCGCCGTGTACGTTTTTGATTGTTTGTGGCTGTTTTTGTTTACCTGTTGTCAAGTTTGACGGACACGACGTCTCCTCCCAGCAGCGAGGAGAAGAAGGATATGGAGAAGTTGTGCAGCTGGTAGACGGCAACCTCCATTGGCGTTTTAGCGAACATCTCCGTGCTCATGGTCAGCGCCAAACTCGTTTGGAAAATACTTTTCGCCACGTTTGCGAGTCGGTATGAAAATAAAATAAAACGAATGTAAAAGTAACGTAAGTCCCGGTTCCGTCAAAGCACTAATAAAGTGCGGAGTCAGTGTTTTTTTTGAAGCTTCGCTTGTTTGTCTGAGCGACTGTCTATGCTGAGCTATTTTCTGCCGCCCGCCGCTATATATACGCCGGGGTTTGTGACGTCACACGCCGCGTACATGTATTATGTAAATGAGGTAGGCGTGTCGTGTTTTTGTGGTGCGTTTCCATGCTGCAGGGAAAACGAGTACTTGAGTCAAAAATAGACCGCTTTTAAGTAAACAATGGTACAAAACACCTTACAACGGTTGACTTGAAGAAACTAAGCATAATCTGACGGCATTTGATGTATTCCGTATTTATTTAAAGTTAGAGTTAAAGTACTAATAACTGTCACACACACACACACACACACACACACACACACGCACACACACACGCACACACTCGGAGTGGCGGAATTATTCTCCCAATTCCAACCCTTGATTAAAACATTCTTAAAATGTTTCTGTCAGTGAAGGCATGTTGCGTTCAGGAGCTCACTGTAAAAAAATAAATAAAAAAAATACCCTGCACGCCATTCATAACATGTACTTTTTTAAATTTATTTATTTTTTTCTACTTTATGCCAAAGAAAGTTATATTAAATAATATATGTTTGATTCAAAGACATGCACCTTTGGGTAGGTTGATTGGCAACACTAAATTTGGCCCTAGTGTGTGAATGTTGTCTATCTATATGTGTTGGCCCTGCGATGAGGTGGCGACTTGTCCAGGGTGTACCCCGCCTTCCGCCTGATTGTAGCTGAGATAGGCACCAGCGCCCCCGCGATCCCAGAGGGAATAAGCCGTAGAAAATGGATGGATGGATGGACTAATTCTTCCTCTAAACTGTAAGATATAATCATCCCATCAGTCGGCGTTCCAGTGAGAGCAGACATTGTGCAGTAAGTGATTGTTTTATTATGTAAATGTTTTGTTTAGCACTCAGCAATATTACTACATTTTAAGCTGGATCTGTTTAGTTAAACACATTTTAAACCCGCAACACCTGCAGTGTGCGAACTCTTCCAAAAGATGGCGCCGTAGCACAAACAATAACACACCATTTCGGTCCTCTGCTTGGGTTTAATGGAAACTATTGAACAGAAAACATGGCCTTTAGTGAAAAAAAATCCATAAATTAGCCGTGTCTATCTGTGTTGGCCACGTGATGTCCAGGGTGTACACCGCCTTCCGCCCGATTGTACCTGAGATAGGCGCCAGCGCCCCCCCCCAACCCCAAAAGGTAATAAGCGGTAGGAAATGGATGGATTCAGGATGTCCAAAAAAGGAGTATATGCAAAATACTTAATGTTTTTGTTTTTGTTTTTTGCAATTAGTGTTTTTTCAAGAAGAGTTATTATTAGGTTATTCAGTGAAAGCATGTTGCGTTCAAGAGCTCACTGTAAAAAAAATATTTGCCAGCTGGACATTGATCTGCACGCCATTCATAACATGTACTTTGTTTTTTAATGCCTAACAAAGTTACATGAAAGAAACATATGTTTAATTCAGGATGTCCAAAATTAGTATTATGCAATATACTCCATGTTATTTTATTTTTTTGCAACTTAAGAACATGATGTAATAAGAGTTAGTATGTGGTTATTCAGTGAAAGCATGTTGCGTTCAAGAGCTCACTGTAAAAAAAAAAAAAAAAAAAAAAAAAAAAAAATTGCCAGCTAAACATTGCCCTGCATGCCATTCATAACATGTGCTTTTTTTGTCTTTCTATTTTTCTACTTTATGACTAACAAAGTTACATGAAAAAACATAACTTTGATTTAGGGTGTCCAAAAAAAATGAGTTTATGCAAAATACTTCATGATTTTTTGGGGTTTTTTTTGCAATTAATGTTAGTTTGTTCTCTTAAGAACATGATGTAATAAGAGTTAGTATGTGGTTATTCAGTGAAAGCATGTTGCGTTCAAGAGCTCACTGTAAAAACAACGCTTCCCACCTTGCCATTGCCCTGCACGCCATTCATAAAATGTATTTTTTTTCCTTTCTATTTTTCTACACTATTCCTAACAGAGTTACTTGAAATAACATATGTTTGATTCGGGATGTCCAAAAAAATTAGTTAATGCAATATACTTCATGTTTTTTTTTTGTTTTTTTGGCAATTAGTGTTAGTTTGTTCTCTTAAGAACATTATATAATAAGAGTTAGTATGTGTCTTATGCTGGCAAACGTTGTTTACAGTGAGCTCTCGAACGCAACATGCTTTCACTGAATAACTAACTTTTATTATATTATGTTTCTTAAGAGAACAAAGTAACATTAATTTGCAAAAAAAAAACAACATGAAGTATATTGCATAAAGTCCTTTTTGGACATTCTGAAACAAACATATGTCATTTCATATAACTTTGTTAGGCATAGAGTAGAAAAATAGAAATAAAGAAAGTACATATTATGAATCGTGTTTAGGGAAATGTCAAGCTGGAAAAAATTGTTTACGGTGAGCTGTTGAACGCAACATGCTTTCACTAAATAACTCTTACTATATTATGTTTCTCAAAAAAACAATCAAACACTAATTGCAAAAAAATAATAAAAAAAACATGAAGTATATTGCATAAACACATTTTTTTGGACATTCTGATTCAAACATATGTTATTTCATGTAACTTTGTTAGAAAAATAAAAATAAAAAAAGTGCATCTTACGAATGGCATGCTGGGGCAATGTCAAGCTGGCAAACATTGTTTACATTAAGCTCTTGAACGCAACATGCTCTCACTAAATAACTCTTATTATGTTTCTTAAGAGAACAAACTAACACTAATTGCAAAAAAAACAAAAACATGAAGTTTATTGCATAAACTAATTTTTTTGGACATCCTGAATCAAACATATGTCATTTCATGTAACTTTGTTAGAAAAATAGAAATAAAAAAAGTACATGTTACGAATGGCGTGCAGGGGCAATATTAAACTGGCAAACATTGTTTACAGTGAGCTCTTGAACGCAACATGCTTTCACTAAATAACTCTTATTATTTTATGTTCTTAAGAGAACAAACAAACACTAATTGCAAAAAAAAAATTCAAAAACATGAAGTATATTGCATAAACAAATTGTTTTGGACATCCTGAATCAAACGATGTTATTTCATGTAACTTTGTTAGAAAAATATAAATAAAAAGTACATGATACGTATGGTGTATAGGGGCAATGTCAAGCTGGCAAACATTGTTTACGGTGAGCTCTTGAACCCAACATGCTTTCACTAAATAACTCTTATTATGTTTCTTAAGAGAACAAACTAACACTAATTGCAAAAAAATCAAAAAGATGTAGTATATTGCATAAACTCACTTTTTTGGACATCCTGAATCAAACATATGTTATTTCATGTAACTTTGTTAGAAAAATAGAAATAAAAAAAAGTACATGTTAAGAATGGCATGCAGGGGCAATGTTAAACTGGCAAACATTGTTTACAGTGAGCTCTTGAACGCAACATGCTTTCACTAAATAACTCTTACTATATTATGTTTCTCCAAAAAACAATTAAACACTAATTGCAAAAAAATAATAAAAAAACATGAAGTATATTGCATAAACTAATTTTTTTTGGACATCCTGAATCAAACATATGTTATTTCATGTAACTTTTTTAGAAAAATAGAAATAAAAAAAGTACATCCTACGAATGACGTGCAGGGGCAATGTCAAGCTGGCAAACATTGTTTACATTAAGCTCTTGAACGCAACATGCTCTCACTAAATAACTCTTATTATGTTTCTTAAGAGAACAAACTAACACTAATTGCAAAAAAACAAACAAAAAAACATGAAGTATATTGCATAAACTCATTTTTTTGGACATCCTGATTCAAACATATGTTATTTCATGTAACTTTGTTAGAAAAATAGAAATTAAAAAAAAGTACATGTTACGAATGGCGTGCAGGAGCAATGTTAAAATGGCAAACATTGTTTACAGTGAGCTCTTGAACGCAACATGCTTTCCACTGAACCTGAGCCCCAAGTCTTCCTCCCACCAGGCCTGCAGAAATAAGTCACTCGTGTTTTTTTTTGTTTTTTTAATTTGGTATATACACATCTATTGACGTTGCAACTTCCTTGATTCAATTCTGCAGAACACGAGGCTTTAATTTAATTTGTTTCAAATATAAAACAAACTTCTTTCTTTTTCCTCCTGAGGGTACATTTAATCAAGATAAAACATGCAGCGTTGCTCCCAAATGATATCAACAGACTGTACTTCACCAATAACAGAACGTACAGTACAATTACTGCACCACCATGTGCAAAAAGTGAAGGTACTTTTCCATGCCACGCTGTTCTTGAATTCTGTCGGCCTCTGGTGGTCAAACTGTATAACTACAACCCCGTAGACAATGTTTATGTAGGAATTTTCCATGATTCAAGCCCCATGGAACATAAAAAAAAAATGCATGCACACTCTTATATCTACGTGCATAAATAACATGCAATGACTTTTTGGGAAATATATAACTTTAATTTGAACCTAACATGCTATTTGTGTGATGCAATCCTGCAGCACCAGTGCTTCTGCAAAGTGTCATAAACACAGTAAGGGGGGAGGGGTAAAACAACACACCTGCTGTCCTTTTTTTCTCCACAACATGTGCGCCGGCGGTTGATTGTGCAATGCATATTTTTCTCACACTCACAAAAAAAAAATGTAATCATTGAGCACTGGAGGTGACATAGTGTTCCTGAAGTGATCACAATCAGTATTTATTGTTTGTACAAAATAAAAATAAAAATCAATCGGGTACATTTAGGATACATGTTCTGCTTTGTATTTTGTATCTACTGCTATGCGATAACAACCACGAGCGTATTAAAAGCAAAGTCCAAGAAAATATACGTGCGGGTCAATACTGAAATGCCAGATTTGCAAACCAAGCTATTTAGCAGACCTGGGCAAATTAAGGCCCGGGGGCCACATGAGTTTTTCAATCCGGCCCGCTGGACATTCCCAAATATTTTTTTAGATATTGAAGATGTAAAGTGTAGCTGACATAATGATGTGCAGTGATTTTTTTGTAATTACCGTAAGTCTTGAACTATACAAAGTATTTCAATGCTTGGAATCTGCACTTATGGATGATATACCAGTTACTATGGTAATCTAATTAGTTACTATGCTCATCTAATTAGTTACTTTGGTAATCTACGTCACAGCAGCTGTACAGGATTGCTTATTATTTTTATTGGATAGTGGTCTGTTTATTTCAATTGTTAGTTTTTTCTTGTGTTATTTATTTCATCCTATATTTGTTCCCACTACCGCACCTTAAATTAGAGTTTTTAATCTCGTTATATGCAAATATAATGACAATAAAGTCCATTCTATTCTCTTCTCAGACGAGGCACCAACCAGTGTGGGCGGGAAGCGTTTCCACAGACGCGGAAGGAGATTTTCACAACAAAGTTCTAAAGCTTAGTGATATATAGAATAGAATAAAATCGAAAGTACTCTATTGATCCCTGGGGGACATTCAGCAAATATCAGATGTATCAGATTTTAGGTGGGTTTATTTTGTACCCTTCGTGTTTATATTTCACTGTTTGTGGCATTTTTGTTGCATTTCACTTGATTGTAAAATATGTCGATCGAAAGGGGGTGTGTCGTTCATATTTTGTCAATATTCAGTGTTTTATCGTTCGTAGGAAAATGTAAAATTCCATTATGTTTTTTAAGGCGGTCTGTCATAACGTTTTTAGCATTCAATCAGACATTATTGTGAAGTTTTGTATTAGTGTTCTTAAGAATAGACTTACCGGTCGCCCAGACACATTTGTTTCTCAAAATTTGGCCCCCTTAGTCAAAATAATTGCCCAGGCCTGATATAGACACTTTTGATACTTAAGTTACTTAAGATAACTAATTTTTTTTACAACATGCTCAGTATTTCATGTGAACATCTTCATGTCACTGAATTGTGAGTTATTCTAAAAAGTAGTCCCTTATTAATGTCTTGTTAATTAATTTTGATGATTTTATTATGTGACTTATTTCTAGAGATGTCCGATAATATGGGACTGCTGATATCACAGCCCGATAAATGCTTTAAAATGTGATATCGGAAATTATCGGGATCGGTTTGAAAAAGTAAAATTTATGGGAGGTAGGGAGAAGTACAGAGCAGTTGTGTCTCCCAGTCATACTTGCCATCAAAGAGGTGGGAGATCAAATTGCTCAAATTGAAGGAAGACGTTTTGGTTCCTCCTAGCACAACAAACTTTTTGCAGTCATTGCAAATTGCCAGTTTTTTATCCGTCAAACACACTTTAAAATAATCCAAAGCCATGTCAATAGTCAGTCACCGAACGAGCTCAATTGTTAGCCAAGCTACAGCACCGGCAACAACACACTCTTCCTGTTGTTATGCTGTTGTTATGTTGTTGGGATGCTGACTGGGAGACCCAACTGCTCTGTACTCATCCCTACGTCCGTGTTTTACCGGATATGTACCGCTCTGTACAGCGGCGTTATAAAAAGTAATTAATTTACTTTTTGAAACCGATATTGATCATTTCCGATATTACATTTTAAAGCATTTATCGGCCAATAATATGTAATATTTAAAGGCCTACTGAAACCCACCACTACCGACCACCCAGTCTGATAGTTTATATATCAATAATGAAATATTGACATTGCAACACATGCCAATACGGCCGGGTTAGTTTACCAAATTGCAATTTTAAATTTCGCGCCGAAATATCCTGCTGAAACGTCTCGGTATGATGACGCATTGTAGAGGACATTTTGTTCCAGCATCGTTCCCAGCTATAAGTCGTCTGTTTTCATCGCACAACTCCACAGTATTCTGGATTTCTGTGTTGCTGAATCTTTTGCAATTGTTTCAATGAACAATGGAGACATCAAAGAAGAAAGCTGTAGGTGGGAAGCGGTGCATTGCAGCCGCCTTTAGCAACACAAACACAGCCGGTGTTTTATCGTTTACATTCCCGAAAGATGACGGTGAAGCTTTACTATGGAACAAAGATGTCAAGCGAACACGGTTGGATTGGACCACACACACAAAGTACAGTGTATTATGCAGCGATCATTTCGAAAGATCGTGTTTCGAAGAGGGTCTCTTGCGAAGGGCATAGATGGGCATCGCCACCACCTGTCAATTGGTGCTGAAGAAAGGTGCGGGGCCGACCTTCAGGTTGTACAGGTACTACCATATAATCTCACTAAAATACTAGTAACACAATAAGCAGATAAGGGATTTTCCAGAATTATCCTAGTAAATGTGTCTATTTGGGCTTTATGTTTCTTTTTATTGTTTTGTTTTTTAATGTTTTAGTGTTTTGTTTTTAATGTTTTGTATTGTGTTTTTTATATGTTTACTGGCTCTTAAGGTCTGCAATAAAGATTGATGATAATAACGTCTGAATCGCTCCCACTGTATATTCTTTTTTTTTTCCTTTTCTAGTCCTTCACTGTCACTTTCCTCATCCACAAATCTTTCATCCTCGCTCAAATTAATGGGGAAATCGTCGCTTTCTCGATCCGAATCGCTCTCACTGCTGGTGGCCATGATTGTAAACAATGTTCAGATGTGAGGAGCACCACAACCCGTGTCGTCACGCGGTGGGGATGTATATATATTTTCAATTATTTCTTATATATATGTATATATATATAGATAATTCCTTCATGAATGTCTTCTTCAGTGGAGAAGTCTGATATACAAAATTTGCAGGCAGCATATACCTTTTCCTTCGAGCAGTCCTGGATGAAATTATTATTATTTTTTTCCAATCATTTGGGAACTTGCAAGCGTACTTTTTCTTCTTACTAGTCTCTTTTTCGTTCTTCTGCTTTGTCTCTGTTAGGTTTTTGGACATTACTACTTGCCGTAGTTTCGAAGCAATGCATGATGGGAATCCGGATGTTGTGTGTCAGTGTATTAATGTGCCGTTTGGAATAAACACGCTGGGGAATAGCTCGGTGCCTGCCTACTTTATGGGTTATAGATCAACCTATGGATAACGGAGACATATATAATAGTCTCCTTTTCAGATGAGAGAGGACGCCAAAGGCAGTGCCTTTAAGGCACGCCCCCAATATTGTTGTCCGAGGTGGAAATCAGGAGAAATTCGGGAGAATGGTTGCCCCGGGAGATTTTCGGGAGGGGTAATGAAATTCGGGACTCTCTCGAGAAAATCTTAGGGTTGGCAAGTATGCCCTCAAGGGACTTAAAATCAAGCTCTCTGCAGTACAAGTCACATTAGATGACTGTTCAGCCAGGAACCGAGTACAAAAAAAGTTGCAAAAGTATGTTTCCTAACAGATAAAAGTCCCTCACACTTCTGTGGAACGCTTCCCAGTCTAATAGGGCGTGCAAATCCGTTCAAAAGCTTGCAGAGATGGGCCGCCCTGTTTCGTCAAATGTTCCCCCGCGCCACGGCCAACTGGGTTGTATAAGACTGTGATTCATCTTCGCCGATAGCTTGAAAGCATAACACGGGAAAGTCAAGTCAGGGAGCACTTTTAGGCTCTCACACACACACACACACACCCACGCACACACACACACACAAAACCCACAAGACGTCATTAAGACCCGTTGGAGAAATGAATATACTGTTGTCTGTTTCAGCCCCTGGTTCCACATAGCACTGAAGTCTCCATACACCCTGACAGGACTAAATTGCGATCTTAAGCAGAATTTTTCTTTGGTGCTATCCCGTACCAAAAATGTTCCAAATTTTGTATTTACGTAAAACAATTTTTGCAATTTTTTTTAGTTTGAATCAAACTTGAATTTAATGTGATGCATGTTTTGTATTAAAACAATCCAATAAATATGGTTTCAGTGAAAAAACAACAACAACAGTTTTACAATTATTCAAATATACATTTATAAAACTTATATTTTGGCAAACAGTAATGCTGTGCACAAGAAGAGCCACTGGGTCTAAAAGGGGAAATTTTCCGTAATGTTCCTATCAGTGACTGAGCAGGAAACAGCTAGGAATACGTTTGTGGTAACGTTTCGTACGAACCCAGCAGGGACAAGACGTTGAAACAACATGCTTTTTGACAACGTTTAATCAATGTTGGGTCGTAATTGTCACATGTTGGTGATGAAACCCAAGATGCAGAAAAGGCGGCAGGCATTGCAAAGGAAAACATGATTTAATGTCCATGAAACATATACAAAAATCACAAACCAGAAACTAGGAGGACAAACTGGAAACAGGAACTAGGAACAAAAAGACAGCACGCTGCAAACAGCTACAGGTTCAACGACAAGTATTAATGACAATAATTCAGCAATGATTGGAGGAGAAAGCAGGTCTAAATAGTGCCTGGCTGATTGACACCAGGTGTGGCCAGGTGTTAATCAGCTGCAGCTGAGGGGACACAGCACTCAGAGAAACAAGCAGGAAATAAAGACAAAATAAAAGCGCTGAAAGGAAACAAAGACAAACGCAGAGGAAAAAATTAAAACATAGCCAAACTGTCAGGGACAAGCCTGAGAGTAATTGAATTTTGGCCATTTCCCAACAAATATTGTACAACTCAAACCTAACGTTGAAACAACACGCTTTTTGACGACGTTTTTAATCAATGCTGGGTTGTGATGTTGATTTTACCATTTAATTTTGGAAACTTTTTAAGCGATATTTACAACACAATATCAACGTTGAAACAACATTTCTTTTGACGTTAATTCAATGTCAGATTGTGATGTTGATTTGACCATTGAATTTTGGTCATTTTTTAAACGATATTGTACAACACAAATACAACATTGAAACAACATGCTTTTGTGGACGTTTAATCAATATTGGGTTCTTACACTGATTTGACCGTTGAATTGTGGTCATTTTCCAACCAGTATTCTACAACTCAAACATAATGTTGAAGCAACATGCTTTTTGTTGATGTTTAATCAATGTTGGGTTATGACGTTGATTTGACCATTTTAACTTTGGTCATTTCTCAACCAATATTCTACAACACAAATTCAACGTTGAAATAACATTATTTTTGACGTGTATTAAATGTCAGGTTCTAACGTTTATTTGACCATTGAAATTTGGTCATTTCCCAACCAATATTCTACAACACAAATACAACGTTGAAACAACATGCTTTTTGACGACGTTTAATGAATGTTGGGTTGTGGCGTTGATTTTACCATTGAATTTTGGTCATTTTCCAACCAATATCCTACAACTCATATACAGTATAACGTTGAAACACCATGCTTTTTGTTGACGTTTAATCAATGTTGGGTTCTGACGTTAATTTGACCGTTGAATTTTGGTCATTTTCCAACCAGTATTCTACAACTCAAACTTAACGTTGAAATAACATGTTTTTTGTCGACTTTTACCAATGTTGGGTTCTGACGTTGATTTGACCATTGAAATTCGGTCATTTCCCAACCAATTTTCTACAACTCATACATAAGGTTGAAACAACATGCTTTTTGTCGACGTTTATTCAATGTTGGGTCATGCCTGGATTTGACCCGAAAAATTCAGTCATTTCCCAACCAATATTCTACAACTCAAACAAAACATTGAAACAACATGCTTTTAGACAATGTTTAATCAATGTTGGATTCTAACGTTGATTTAACCATTGAAATTTGGTACTTTTCCAACCAATATTGTGCAACACGAATACAACGTTGAAACAACATGCTTTTTGACAACGTGTAATCAATGTTGGGTTCTGACGTTGATTTGACCGTTGAATTTTTGTCATTTCCCAACCAATATTCTACAAAACGAATACAACGTTGAAACAACACAAATTTTGATGTTTATTCAATGTCAGGTTGTGACGTTGATTTGTCCATTGAAAATTGGTCATTTCCCAACCAATATTCTACAACACAAATACAACGTTGAAACAACCTGCTTTTTGACAACGTCAATGTTGGGTTCTGACATTGATTTGACAATTGAATTTTGGTCATTTCCTTACTAGTACTGTACAACACAAATACAACGTTGAAACAATGCGCTTTTTGGCGACGTTTATCAAATATCAGGTTGTGACGTTGATTTGACATAAAACTTTGGTCATTTCCCGACCAAAAACCAGGATCCACCGTGAGACACCAACGTTGTCTCAATTTACAAATGCAACTAGTTTTCAACGTTGTTTCAGGGTCAGTTTTAAAGAACACATATGTATAATCAACTTTGTATCAATGTCATGTACCTGCTGGGATGCACGATGTCATTGATTAATTTACATTAAAACGGACGTTTAGGGCAGGGAAGCCCTGACTGTGACCAATAAATGGAAGAATTCGATAGCTGGAGCTGTATCAAAACATCCAAGAAGCAATGTCCAACAGTGTTTTTTTTTTTTAAAGGTTTTTCTTTTTTAGCTCGGTTTAGCTCGGTTTAGCTCGGTTGGTAGAGTGGCCGTGCCAGCAACTTGAGGGTTGCAGGTTCGATTCCCGCTTCTGCCATCCTAGTCACTGCCGTTGTGTCCTTGGGCAAGACACTTTACCCACCTGCTCCCAGTGCCACCCACACTGGTTTAAATGTAACTTAGATATTGGGTTTCACTATGTAAAGCGCTTTGAGTCACTAGAGAAAAGCGCTATATAAATACAATTCACTTCACAATTCACTTCTTAGATGCATACCTCAGACAACCGTAAAATATTTGAAACTCAAATACCTACATACAGCTGCAAGATGTGAACCCAGCACTACCGATATAAACACTGATCCACACAGCTATCCCCATCAATCTTCTACTTACCGCCGATCTGGCCTCTTGAACAGACTGGGTGAGTAAGGAGGCGAGTAGCTGTAAGGTCTGTCATGATAGCCCAAGTACGGGTAATGGCAGCCAAACATGTGAGGCGGCTCGGCCAGATGGAAGGCACACACCGACCCACGCTGGGGCACGTTGGCCTCGGAGAAACGCGAGTGGCGAGGTCCCATGTCAGCGTCCGAGTGACGGCGCTGCCGTTTGTCACAATGGGACGACTGAGAACGAGTGCCAAGCTCAGACTGACACTTGAACGAGGGCCAGCAGCACATGTAGGCTCCAGAACAAAGTGTGAACTGTTGAGTCAGTCCGCATCAGGCCAGTAATTCTGAAACCCCTCAGGATGTTTCAATGACAAATCTGTGGTTTCCTTCTGGATTTGCGAAAACCGTCCGACTTCAAAGGATCAATGAGAAACATCACTACGGCCGTATTTCATTCCTGACTACTGCAAACCGCAACACGCTTTGAAACGGCAATTTGTATAAGCGACGGTAGAAATAAATCTCAAGTCCTTCATAGCCGCGGTTCTTAAACCTTTTCCACCAAGAACCACCTCAGAAAAAACTAAATCTAACACATAAGAGAAACCCTATGACAAAACAACAATAATAATACTGGATAGCTAATAACACATCATTAATTGACGCGACATCCACACTTTAATTCAGACCTGGGCAAATAAAGGCCAGAGGGCCACATGTGGCCCGTTGAGCTTTTCAATCTGGCCCCGCCGGACATCTCCAAACATTTTTTTTTAGATCTTTAAGATGGAAAGTGTAGCTGTCATGTTTTCTAATGACCGTGAATATTTAACTATACAAAGTATTTCAATGGTTGGAATCTGCGTTTATGGATGATATACTAGTTACTATGGTAATCTAATTAGTTACAATGGTCCTCGAATTAATTGCTTTGGTAATCTACGTCACAGCAGCTCAGACAAAGCACCAAGCAATGTGGTTGGGGAGTGTTTCCACAGACGCGGAAGGAGATTTTCACAAAAAAAAGTTCTAAAGTTTAGTTATGTATATAATAGAATAGAATATAATAGAATACAAAGTACTTTCTTGATTCCTGGGGGAAATTCAGTAAATATCATACACATCAGATTGTAGGTGGGTTTATTTTGTACCCTTCATTCGTTGCGTTTCACTTGATTGTAAAAGATGTCGATCGAAAGGGGGTGTAGAGTTCGTATTTTGTCAATATTCAGTGTTTGTCATTCATAGAAAAATGTAAAATTACATTGTGTTTTTTAAGGCGGTCTGTCATAACGTTTTTAGTATTCAATAAGACATTATATTGAGGTTTGGTATTAGTGTTCCTAAAAATAGATATACCGGCCCTTTAAATGTGGCCCCCGAGTCAAAATAATTGCCCAGGGCTGCTTTAAATGGTGGTAAGCTACATTTGTAGCCACATGAAAATAACACAATATTGGGAATAAATTACGATAATCAAATTTAATGGAACGAATACCATCCATCCATCCTTTTTCTATCGCTTGTCCCTCTCAGGTCGCAAGTCAGTGGGGATGGAACCTATCCCGGCTGCACTCGGACGGAAGGCGGGGTTCACCCTGGACACGATAATTCAAACTGTAAGTGTTGGCGTTTCTGATCAGTTTCAGGCAATGACGGTCCACCAATCATAGTTTCCAACCTTGAGACCTCCGAATTGGGGAGCTGCCGGGGGCGGTGAGGTTGAGGTTGGGGCGGGGTTTGGTGGTAGTGGGGTGTGTATATTGTAGCGTCCCGGAAAAGTTAGTGTTGCAAGGTGTTCTGGGTATTTGTTCAGTTGTGTTTATGTTGCGTCCCGGTACGGTTGTTCTCCCGAAAATGTGTTTGTCATTCTTGTTTGGGGTGGGTTCACAGTGTGGCGCATATTTGTAACAGTATTAAAGTTGTTTATACGGCCATTCTCAGTGTGACCTGTATGGTCGGTGACCAAGTACGCCTTGCATTCACTTGTGTGTGTGTAAAAGCCGCATATATTATGTGACTGGGCAAGCACGCTGCTTGTGTGGAGAAAAAGCGGACGTGAAGACAGGTTGTAGAGGACGCTAAGGGCAGTGCTCCAATATTGTTGTCCGGGCTGAAATCGGGAGATTTTCGGGAGGGTTATTGATATTCGGGAGTCTCCAGGGAAAATCGGGAAGGTTGGCAAGTATGCCACCACTGGTTCCTTGCCCTACGAAGGACTCTGAGGTCTAGAGACGTGTCATTTAAGACTCAATCAACAGGAGAACTCACCGGAAATTCGGGAGAATGGTTGCCCCGGGAGATTTTCGGGAGAAGCACTGATATTCAGGAGTCGCCCGGGAAAATCGGGAGGGTTGGCAAGTATGCCACGACTGGTTCCTTGCCCTACAAAGGACTCTGAGGTCTAGAGACGTGTCATTTAAGACTCAATCAACAGGAATACTCACTGGAAATTCAAGAGACTGGTTGTCCCGGGAGATTTTCGGGAGGGGCACTGATATTCGGGAGTCTCCTGGGAAAATTGTGAGGGTTGGCAAGTATGCAACCACTGGTTCCTTGCCCTACAAAAGACTCTGAGGTCTAGAGACGTGTCATTTAAGACTCACTCAACAGGAGAACTTAATGGAACTACGAACAGTGTACAATTAGACAGTCTCAAAAACGAGTGTCCCAGTTATGTCTCGGTGAAACTACTCGACACGTGCCCAAGAGCGACTCTCAAAGATAAAGGATTAGACCACTGTTGGACACAGTTAAGTGATCTCACTAATGAACCCGAGTGAGCTCTGCAAAAATGTCAGAGGTCTCCGGCTCAGTTGGTTGCACGGCGCTGAACAGCAGGGCGCTGGTATGGAGCCATGGCCAAGACCTTACGGGCTCGGGGAGCAAAAGGGCTTGTTGTAATAATACATAAGTCCATGAGTTTGTTTTCAAACACTTTAAAAAAAAAACAGTGACAGGACTTTGGCTTTAACCGCTGCAATGATTGAGTGAATGAAAGCCAGTCTGCATGACACCTACGATGAAAGGATTCTGGATGGGGTCCCAGGACAAAAGGTTAGCAGGGTCAGAAGCACCTGTCTGCATTCATCCGCCTCTTCCGTCTCCTTCAGCGTACTGCAGACCTCAGCTTTCAGAAAGCATCGAGGTCTGTGTCCGATTGGAGCCGACCTGGGCAAATTCAGGCTAGGGGCCCGTTAAGCTTTTCAATCTGGCCCGCCGGACATTCCCAAATATTTTTTTAGATCTTTAAGATGGAAAGTGTAGCTGCCATTATGATGTGTAGTGATGTTTTAAAATGACTATAAGTCTTGAACTATACAACATATTTCAAAGGTTGGAATCTGCGCTTTTGCATGATATTTTCGTGACTAGTGTCCTGATACCAAGATTATTTTGATACTTTTCATTACTTTTCGATACTTTTCTAAAAAAAAGGGGGACCACAAAAAATTGCATTATTGACTTTATTTTAACAAAAAATCGTAGGGTGTGGCAGACCGGTATTTTTCAGTGGTGGTATGGTACCGAATATGATTCATTAGTATTACAGTACTATACTAATACCGTATATCCTACAACCCTATTAGTTACTATGGTACTCTATCTCACAGCAGTTCAGACAATCCACCAAGCAGTGTGGGTGTGGAGCGTTTTCACAGAATTTTTCCAGAGCCGCCAGCCATAAATGCGGGTGTTTGGGACAGATGCAGAAGGAAATTTTTCCAAAAAGTTCTAAAGCTTAGTGGTTTATCAGATTTATCAGATTTATCAGATTTATCAGATGTTTTGCTGTGTTTGTTGCATTTTGCTTGATTGTAAAGTATGTTTTCAATATTCAGTGTTTAATTGTCCATAGTTAATTTTGTAAATACCAAATTGTTTAATGTCAATATTCAGTGTTTTATCATTTATATGTTGTCAATATTCAGTGTTTTATCCTTCATAGTTAATATTGTAAATGTCACATTCTTTATATGTTGTCAATATTCAGTGTTTAATCGTTCATAGTTAATATTGTAAATGCCAATTTTTTTTTATTTTGTCAATATTCAGTGTTTTATCGTTCATAGATAATATTGTAAATACGACATTTTTTTATGTTGTCAATATTCAGTGTTTAATCGTTCATAGTTAATATAGTAAATACCACATTTTTTCATGTTGTCAATATTCAGTATTTTATCGTTCATAGTTAATATTGTAAATAACACATTCTTTATATGTTGTCAATATTCAGTGTTTTATCGTTCATAGTCAATATTGTAAATACCACATTTTTTTATTTTGTCAAGATTCAGTGTTTTATCGTTCATAGTTAATATCGTAGATAACACAATCTTTATATGTTGTCAATATTTAGTGTTTTATCGTTCATATTTAATATTGTAAATGCCACATTCTTTATATGTTGTCAATATTCAGTGTTTAATCGTTCATAGTTAATATTGTAAATACCACTTTTTTTAATGTTGTCAATATTCAGTGTTTTATCGTTCATACTTAATATTGTAAATGCCATATTCTTTATATGTTGTCAATACTCAGTGTTTAATCGTTCATAGTTAATATTGTAAATACCATTTTATTTATGTTGTCAATATTAAGTGTTTTATCGTTAATAGTTAATATTGTAAATGCCACATTCTTTATATGTTGTCAATATTTACTGTTTTATTGTTTATATTTACTATTGTAAATACAACTTTTTTTAATGTTGTCAATATTCAGTGTTTTATCGTTCATAGTTAATATTGTAAATGCCATATTCTTTATATGTTGTCAATACTCAGTGTTTAATCGTTCATAGTTAATATTGTAAATACCATTTTATTTATGTTGTCAATATTAAGTGTTTTATCGTTAATAGTTAATATTGTAAATGCCACATTCTTTATATGTTGTCAATATTCAGTATTTTATCGTTCATAGTTAATATTGTAAATAACACATTCTTTATATGTTGTCAATATTCAGTGTTTTATCGTTCATAGTCAATATTGTAAATACCACATTTTTTTATTTTGTCAATATTCAGTGTTTTATCGTTCATAGTTAATATTTTAGATAACACAATCTTTATATGTTGTCAATATTTAGTGTTTTATCATTCATATTTAATATTGTAAATGCCACATTCTTTATATGTTGTCAATATTCAGTGTTTAATCGTTCATAGTTAATATTGTAAATACCACTTTTTTTAATGTTGTCAATATTCAGTGTTTTATCGTTCATAGTTAATATTGTAAATGCCATATTCTTTATATGTTGTCAATACTCAGTGTTTAACCGTTCATAGTTAATATTGTAAACACCATTTTATTTATGTTGTCAATATTAAGTGTTTTATCGTTAATAGTTAATATTGTAAATGCCACATTCTTTATATGTTGTCAATATTTAGTGTTCTATTGTTCATATTTAATATTGTAAATACCAATTTTTTTATGTTGTCAATATTCAGTGTTTTATCATTCATAGTTAATATTGTAAATGCCACATTCTTTATATGTTGTCAATAGTCAGTGTTTAATCGTTCACAGTTAATATTGTAAATACCAATTTTTTATGTTGTCAATATTCAGTGTTTATCGTTCATATTTAATATTGTAAATACAACATTTTTTGATGTTGTCAATATTCAGTGTTTAATCGTTCATAGTTAATATCGTAAATGCCACAATCTTTATATGTTGTCAATATTCAGTGTTTAATCGTTCATAGTTAAAATTGTAAAAGCCACATTCTTTATATTTTGTCGATATTCAGTGTTTAATCATCCATAGTTAATATTGTAAATACTAACATTTTTTATGTTGTCAATATTCAGTGTTTTATCGTTCATAGTTAATATTGTAAATACCAACATTTTTTATGTTGTCAATATTCAGTGTTTTATCGTTCATAGTTAATATTGTAAATGCCGCATTCTTTATATTCAGTGTTTTATCGTTTAAAGTTAATATTGTAAATGCCACATTCTTTATATTCAGTGTTTTATCGTTTAAAGTTAATATTGTAAATGCCACATTCTTAATATGTTGTCAATATTCAGTGTTTAGTCGTCCATAGTTATTATTGTAAATACCACATTTTTTAATGTTGTCAATAGTTAGTGTTTTATCGTTCATAGTTAATATTGTAAACACCACATTCTTAATATGTTGTCAATATTCAGTGTTTAATCGTCCATAGTTAATATTGTAAATACCACATTTTTAAAATTGTCAATAGTTAGTGTTTTATCGTTCATAATTAATATTGTAAACACCACATGTTGTCAATATTCAGTGTTTTATCATTCATAGTTAATATTGTAAATGCCCCATTCCTTATTTGCATGCACATTCTGGGTGTCATTCACAAAAAAAAATCAAAAATTACATTCCCTTTTTTAAGGCGGTTTGTCATAACGTTTTTAAGCATTTAATCGGACATTATTGTGAGGTTTTGTATTAGTGTTCCTGAAAACAGATATACGTCTTATTGGAAACACACAATTTGGGCGTGGCGCAGTGGGGAGAGTGGCCGTGCGCAACCCGAGGGTCACTGGTTCAAATCCCACCGAGAACCAACCTCGTCACGTCCGTTGTGTCCTGAGCAAGACACTTCACCCTTGCTCCTGATGGGTGCTGGTTGGCGCCTTGCATGGCAGCTCCCTCCATCAGTGTGTGAATGTGTGTGTGAATGGGTAAATGTGGAAGTAGTGTCAAAGCGCTTTGAGTACCTTGAAGGTAGAAAAGCGCTATACAAGTACAACCCATTTATCATTTATCATTTAAAATAGGTGATTTTAATGAGAAATGGCTTTGGAGGCCGGTGACAGAATTATTCTGGAGATGAGCCAACTTGATAAGCGCCTCCAATTCTATTTCCCGGCTTTCGGAGCCGTGAGTGTGGGCAGAGCATGCAGCTGCACGACCCGAGTCACAAACAACTGGGACAAAGCCCGCGGGGAGTGGAGGCCCCCCTCCCAGCGCACGTATATGTTGGCGTGCGTGCAGTCGGCCACACGTTCGCCAGCGTGCAAAGGGATGGCTGGCGCCCCGCTTGCCCGGGCGAAAAACAGAGTCGGTTCCCACGGCCTCCAGCAGAACTCGCCCGCGGAGCCGTGGAACCCGACTGGGTTGTCACCTGCGACGTGAGGACGGAGCAAGGACTCTGTTCCCATGAGTGACTGTATACTAAGTCAGTGTATTATCAGCTGCTGGACTGCTTTACGGTCCGTCAGGTTTTTTTGTGATAGTCATGGTCTAAAATAATTAGCTTTTTCAGGAAGTTACGGTGATCACATTCGGTCACATTTGCAGTAGACCCATAATACATTTGTAAAAGAAACAAACTTTTTTGTGACCATCAAGTATGTGCTATACATATATGTATATGTATACATATATGTGTATATATATATATATATATATATATATATATATATATATATATATATATATACATAAATATATATATGTACATAAATAGATATTTATGCATGTGTATATATATATATATATATATATATATATATATATATATATATATATATATATCAATCAATCAATGTTTACTTATATAGCCCTAAATCACTAATGTCTCAAAGGGCTGCACAAACCACAACACAAACCACTACGACATCCTCGGTAGGCCCACATAAGGGCAAGGAAAACTCACACCCAGTGGGATGTCGGTGACAATGATGACCTATATATATATATATATATATATATATATATATATATATATATATATATATATATATATATATATATATATATATATATATATATATATATATATTTAGATATATATATATACATATATATATATACATATATATATATACACACATATATTATTGTATAATACATATGTCTGTATATATGTATTATACATATATTTATGTATTTACATATATGCATGTATACACATTTATGTATATATACATATGTGTGTGTGTGTATATATATATATATATATATATATATATATATATATATATATATATATATATTTATATGTGTATGTATATATATATATATATATATATATATATATATATATATATATATATATATACACATTTCTTATAACTTTTCCATTGACAATACCATGAAAAAAATATTTGACAAAATAAGAATCACTTACATTCAAACACAGTGTTAACTTTTCAAACTGTGTGTAATCTTACAGAGGCCGGAAGTATTAAATACACTGCCTTGTTTTCCAGGAATATTTAGGCCTACAACGCAACTGTATTTTAACATTGGCCATGATGGTGGTACTTGGAGCGCCGAGTGCTTTCTGAGGTGCTTTAGAGTAGTCCGTGTACAGCTTGGATCCACCGAAAATGACTCAACACGGTCCCCATTGTGTCCAAAGTGTGAATGTCTAGCCATCTATCATCATCGTGTCTTCGTATCACGGCCTGAGGCTGCACGAAAGCTTCAAGCACTGCGCCGCGGTTCATCAACATGATTTCCAACTTATACTGTGACATCATTCTTTATATTTAAACTGTTGCTAGAACGTGTGTGTGTATACTTGAGTGCACACTGCAGGTATTGTTCACAAACTGTCATGCTGAAAGTTTATTAGCTCACTGAAAACAAAAACTTTTTTTTTCCGACAGCGGGATCCCAGCCTCACTGTACACTTTTCCACCCCATTAGTACGCTCCAAAGGAGCGCTATTGAGCTCAGTGATTGACGACTTTTGTCTTTTCACATGCAAATAGTCAGCAGACAGTTGCTTTAAGACCAACTCCATCCGAGGGCCGAGGTGACAGAACTCAGAGCACAGCTGTGACGCGGTACCAGCACGCAAGTCTTCAGGCGGGGCGCCCTGAACATCAAATGCAAAACAGCCTGGGGAGGAAAGCTTTGTGTACGCCACTTTAGAGCAGGGTGTTTGTGTTCGAATCCTGGGGTTCTCGTTCTCAGCGACGTTGCGAGAACCTTCACAGACTTCTAGATCGGCGGTTCTCAAGCTTTTTGGAACAATTACCACCTCAGAAAAGAACTTGGCCATAATGACAATGTGGAGAGACACCGCCGACGGGCCGACAACGGGCGGAAAGCAGCAGCGCGGGCCCACCTGGAGGACGGGAGGCGGGGCATGCGGAGCGACGCAGCAGCGGCAATCTAACACAGGTGCGTATACTACACACCGGCTCACGATCTGTCTATCTGCTGTCAGAATATAAAAAGGGCGAGGGAGGAACGACCAAGGAGAGCAGCACGGAGGAGGAAACATCGGCCAGCAGACCAGAAGCACGACAATCCAAACCACGAGAGCGATGACGCACCCCCGCAGCGGACGCAACCCCCGGACGCCAAAAGGTGTGCAGCGGCAGCAGACGAGTCGAAGGAGCAGACTGAAAAGTGATGCGACCAAAGGGCCAAGTGAAAATAGATTTGTTGAAACAATAAATCAATGCTGCTATGATGCGTCGTGTGTCAGGTGTCTCCCCAACCCACACGAGGACGGCAAGAAGTCCGTTACAGACAACTTTAAAATACAGTAGCGTAGTAGGCCTAAGTATTCATCATTACCACCATGGTAACAACATTAAAATATAGTAGTGTAGTAGACCTAATTCTTCATTAAGTACCTCCATAATGACCAATATTGAAATACAGCATAGAGACCTGAAAACTCATCAAGTACCACCATAATGACATTAAAATACAGTAGTGTAGTAGGCCTATTCATTAAGTACCACCATAATGACCAATATTAAAATACAGTACCGTAGTAGGCCTAAGTATTCATTAAGTACCACCATAATGACAACATTAAAATGCAGTAGTGTTGTAGACTTAAGTATTCATTAAATACCACCATAAAGACCAATATTAAAATACAGTACCGTAGTAGGCCTAAGTATTCATTAAGTACCACCATAATGACAACTTTTTTTATTTATTTTATTTTATTAAATTTTTTTCTTTGTCATGAAAAAGGGACGTTTTTGTCATGAAAAAGGGAGGTTTTTGTGGTTGGTGCACTAATTGTAAGTGTATATTGTGTGTTTTATTTTGATTTAATAAAAAAAAAAAATATATATATATATATATATATATATATTTTTTTTTAAAATACAGCAATGTAGTAGACATTAGTATTCATTAAGTACCACCATAAGGACCAATAATAAAATACAGTAGCATACTAGGCCTAAGTACACATTAAGTGTTACCAAAGTGACAACATTAAAATATGGTAGCATTGTAGGCCTAAGTATTCATCAAGTACCACCATAATGACAACATTAAAATACGGTAGTGCAGTAGACCTAAGTATTCATTGAGTACCACCATGGTAACAACATTAAAATATAGTAGTGTAATAGACCTAATTCTTCATTAAGTACCACCATAATGACCAATATTAAAATACAGCAGTGTAGAGACCTGAGTACTCATCAAGTACCACCATAATGACATTAAAATACAGTAGTGTAGTAGACCTTAGTATTCATCAAGTACCACCATGAAAACAACATTAAAATACAGTAGTGTAGTAGACCTAATTATTCATTAAGTACCGCCATAATGACCAATATTAAAATACAGCAGTGTAGAGACCTGAGTACTCATTAAGTACCACCCTAATGACATCATTAAAACACAGTAGTGTAGTAAGCCTAAGTATACATTAAATACCACCATAATGACCAATATTAAAATACAGTACCGTAGTAGGCCTAAGTATTCATTAAGTACCACCATAATGACAACATTAAAATACAGTAGTGTTGTAGACTTAAGTATTCATAAAATACCACCATAATGACATTAAAATACAGTAGTGTAGTATACCTTAGTATTCATCAAGCACCACCATGAAAACAACATTAAAATACAGTAGTGTAGTAGACCTAATTCTTCATTAAGTACCACCATAATGACCAATATCAAAATACAGCAGTGTAGAGACCTGAGTACTTATCAAGTACCACCATAATGACATTAAAATACAGTAGTGTAGTAGACCTTGTATTCATCAAGTACCACCATGAAAACAACATTAAAATACAGTAGTGTAGTAGACCTAATTATTCATTAAGTACCGCCATAATGACCAATATTAAAATACAGCAGTGTAGAGACCTGAGTACTCATTAAGTACCACCATAATGACATCATTAAAACACAGTAGTGTAGTAAGCCTAAGTATACATTAAATACCACCATAATGACCAATATTAAAATACAGTACCGTAGTAGGCCTAAGTATTCATTAAGTACCACCATAATGACAAAATTAAAATACAGTAGTGTTGTAGACTTAAGTATTCATTAAATACCACCATAATGACATTAAAATACAGTAGTGTAGTAGACCTTAGTATTCATCAAGTACCAACATGAAAACAACGTTAAAATACAGTAGTGTAGTAGACCTAATTATTCATTAAGTACCGCCATAATGACCAATATTAAAATACAGCAGTGTAGAGACCTGAGTACTCATTAAGTACCACCCTAATGACATCATTAATACACAGTAGTGTAGTAGGCCTAAGTACACATTAAATACCATCATAATGACCAATATTAAAATACAGTACCGTAGTAGGCCTAAGTATTCATTAAGTACCACCATAATGACAACAATAAAATGCAGTAGTGTTGTAGACTTAAGTATTCATTAAATACCACCATAAAGACCAATATTAAAATACAGTACCGTAGTAGGCCTAAGTATTCATTAAGTACCACCATAATGACAACTTTTTTTATTTATTTTATTTTATTTTTTTCTTTGTCATGAAAAAGGGAGGTTTTTGTGGTTGGTGCAATAATTGTAAGTGTATATTGTGTGTTTTATTTTGATTTAATAAAAAAAAAAATATATATATATATATATATTTTTTTTTTTTAAATACAGCAATGTAGTAGACATTAGTATTCATTAACTACCACCATAAGGACCAATACTAAAATACAGTAGCATACTAGGCCTAAGTACACATTAAGTGTTACCAAAGCGACAACATTAAAATATAGTTGCATAGTAGGCCTAAGTATTCATCAAGTACCACCATAATGACAACATTAAAATACGGTAGTGCAATAGACCTAAGTATTCATTGAGTACCACCATGGTAACAACATTAAAATATAGTAGTGTAATAGACCTAATTCTTCATTAAGTACCACCATAATGACCAATATTAAAATAGAGCAGTGTTGAGACCTGAGTACTCATCAAGTACCACCATAATGACATTAAAATTCAGTAGTGTAGTAGACCTTAGTATTCATCAAGTACCACCATGAAAACAACATTAAAATACAGTAGTGTAGTAGACCTAATTATTCATTAAGTACCGCCATAATGACCAATATTAAAATACAGCAGTGTAGAGACCTGAGTACTCATTAAGTACCACCCTAATGACATCATTAAAACACAGTAGTGTAGTAGGCCTAAGTATACATTAAATACCACCATAATGACCAATATTAAAATACAGTACCGTAGTAGTGAAGTGAAGTGAATTATATTTATATAGCGCTTTTCTCTAGTGACTCAAAGCGCTTTACATAGTGAAACCCAATATCTAAGTTACATTTAAACCAGTGTGGGTGTCACTGGGAGCAGGTGGGTAAAGTGTCTTGCCCAAGGACACAACGGCAGTGACTAGGATGGGGGAAGCGGGAATTGAACCTGCAACCCTCAAGTTGCTGGCACGGCCACTCTACCAACCGAGCTATGCCTAAGTATTCATTAAGTACCACCATAATGAAAACATTAAAATACAGTAGTGTTGTAGACTCAAGTATTCATTAAATACCACCATAAGGACCAATATTAAAATACAGTTGCGTAGTAGGCCTAAGTATTCATCAAGTACCACCATAATGACATTATTTGAATACAGTAGTGTAGTAGACCTAAGTATTCATCAAGTACAACTATAGTAACAACATTAAAATACAGTTGTGTAGTAAACCTAAGTGTTCATTAAGTACCACCCTAATGACAACATTGAAATATAGTGTAGTAAACCTAAGTATTTATTAAGTACCAACATAATGACCAACATTAAAATATAGTAGTGTATGTCTTTGGACACCCCTGATTTAAACACATATAACGTTAAAAAAGACTGAAGTCTTTTTAAAAGACAATTTCCCCCTCCAAAAAATGAATAAATAAATAAAAATGAATAAATACTGATTGTTCACTTCTAGGGTTCCCATTTCAATGGCTGTCCTATGAAGGGATAAAGTGCAATGACACATTTTTAACGTAAAAATGTCCAATAGAAATAGAAAAATCTTTGTTAAATTTGTCACTCTTTGGTAAGTCCGCAGTCGGAAAATTGCAAATAAAAGCAGCTTAGTCACCGGGATTTGACAGTAAAGTCTGTGTTTTTTTTGTTTTTACATCCTATAAAAAATGGAATAGAATGAAGAAACCACACCACTGTTTTTAGTAGTAAAATTCAAGCAAAAGAGCCGCAAGTTGTTTTTTTTTACCGTAAAATCTTCTTTTAATGCGTTTATTTTATTTCATTTTATTTTTTAACTTGACAAATCTTTGTTAAGTTTGTCACTCGTTGATAAGTCCACAGTCAGAAAAGTGCAAAGAAAAATAGTTAAAAAATGTACTTTAAAAACAGGCAGCTTAGTCACCAGAATTTTACAGTAAAAGCTGTGGGGTTTTTTTTGTTTTTACATTATATAAAACATTTAATAAATGGAATGGAATGGAGAAACCATACTACTGTTTTAGCGGTAAAAATCAAGCAAAGGTTCAAAGCCAGGTTTTTTTTTTTTGCTGTAAAATCTTGTTATAATGTGTTTTTTTTATTTTATTTTATTTTTTAACTTGATAAATCTTTGTTAAGTTTGTCAGTCATTGGTAAGTTCGCTGTCGCAAAAGTGCAAAAAAAAAGTAGTTAAAAAATTTACTTCAAAAACAGGCAGCTTAGTCACTAGAATTTTACAGTAAAAGCTGTGGGTTTTTTTGTTTTGTTTTTACATCATATAAAACATTTAATAAATGGAATGGAATGGAGAAACCATACCACTGTTTTTAGCGGTGAAAACAATCAAAGGTTCAAAGCCAGGTTTTTTTTACTGTAAAATCTTGTTTTAATGTGCTATTATATTTTAATTTTATTTTTTAACTTGCCAAATATTTGTTAAGTTCGTCACTTTGGTAAGTTCGCTGTCGCAAAAGTGCAAAAAAAGGTAGTTAAAAAATTTACTTTAACTGCTGGCAGAATTTTACAGTAAAAGCTGTGTTTTTTTCTTTATTTTTTTCCAACATATAAAAAAAATAATAAACGGAATGGAATGGAGAAACCATACCACTTTTTTTAGTGGTAAAATCAAGCAAAGGTTCAAAGCTAGGTTTTTTTTTTACTGTAAATTCTTGTTTGAATGTTTTTTTTTTTTGTTTTTTTGTTTTTTTTTTAACTTGACAAATCTTTGTTAAGTTTGTCCCTCTTTGGTAAGTTCGCTGTCGCAAAACTGCAAAAAAAAAAAAGTAGTTAAAAGATGTACTATAAAAGCAGGCGGAATTTTACAGTAAAAGCTGTGTTTTTTTTTTTTTACATCATATAAAAAATGTAATAAACGGAAAGGAATGGAGAAACCATACCACTGTTTTAGCGGTAAAAGTCAAGCAAAAGAGCTGCCAGGTTGTTGTTTTTTTACCGTAAAATCTTGTTTTACCGTATTTTTTTAAAATTGTATTTAATTTTTTTATGGTTTACTGTCTTGGACAAAACAGCACCAAAGTAGATTTTTCGGGTAAAAACTCAGTCGTAACCGTTAAAATATATTGCCGATTTTACAAACTTTTGATTGATAATTTGTTTTGAAACCATAAACCCAGCAGATTATTTAAGTACAGTATCTATCTTTATTTTAACAAAAAAAATATTATCGGAATACATGATAGTATAATATTTTGATTTGGATAATATTGAATTTGAAAAGATACGCAATTGCGTGCAGTACATTATTTTTAATATCAAAAGGGAAAGAACGTATGTGTTTAGTAAGCATTTTATTAATGCCGATTATTTCCAGGTTTTTAACGTGGCGGGCCAGATTTGGCCTCCCCAGCCTTGAGTTGGACACCAGTGTCCTGGCTGGTCCAGTGGGTGCTCCAGGCTCCATATGGAAATGGTAAATATCCTATCGTGTTCCAGGGACATGAGACTAGCTCATTGTTTACGTATTGTGTCTTTAATGACTTCGATGGTCTGTTCATGCAAGCAAATCTCTTCACACTTTGTCTGCAGAGGTTTTCATGCTTTACTCCACACATGACCTCGGTCTATCTAGGGTACATATGCCTGGGAGTAATCTCATGTGATTGATGCTGCGGGGGTTATATAACCGCCCTGTCCCTGAATGTTTACATACATCTGATTAATTGCAAAGATGCATGCAAGAGGTTATTAATACTCTGAATGATTTGGTTCTGTCCCATTAGCGTCGCTGGTTAACCTTGTATAGTACAAAAGTTTTTGTAATAATTCACCCACAATTTGGGTTGGGTTTTTAGTTACAGTAGCTAATTACGACTACAGCATAAAGATGAGTGCACATGACATGCAAGATGAAAAATTGATGCAGAGTAACGTGGGAGTTATTTTTTTTTCCAGGATGTGACTCAGCCAAGGGAAGGACCGCCATCAAAAACTGCTGAATGATGCAAATAAGTGGCGATGAAGTTTGGGCGTTGACAGGAACCTACCTGCCATGAGAAGGGCTGCTAATGACAGTTTCCACGTATAGGGAAATGTAAAATGCATTACAAGGGGACTATTTGCCACAGTCAGTGAATTGTGATATCATTAAGGATATTTTGTCTTAGCAATGCTTTGTAGCATTTCCGGAAGTTAGCAGGTAAATTACTTAAATAATATCAACCTTCTGCAAGTTTATTCACACCATATATATATATATATATATATATATATATATATATATATATATATATATATATATATAGAGAGAGAGAGAGAGAGAGAGAGAGAGAGAGAGAGAGAGAGAGAGAACGGCCTACGGATCACGATTGAAGCCAACAGACAAACCGTCAACTTCCTAGACATCACTTTCAACCTGAGAAATAACAGCTACCAATCATTCACGAAACCCAACACAACACTCCAATACGTGCACCATGACAGCAACCACCCACCCACCACCACGAAAAGAATACCTACCGGAATAAATAAAAGGCTATCGATGCTGTCATCTAGCAAAGCTGAATTCGACCAAGCAACCCCCCCGTACCAGAAAGCACTGGATGAAAGCGGATACAACTTCAACCTCACCTACGAACACACGCCAGGAAACCAACCAAGAAAGAGCAGAAAACGAAAGAACATCATCTGGTACAACCCCCCATACAACAAAAACGTCTCAACTAATATTGGCCACAAGTTCCTCACTCTGATTGACAAACACTTCCCCAAAGGCAACACCCTAAGAAAAGTATTCAACAAGAACAACATTAAATTGAGCTACAGCTGTATGAATAACACACAACAAATTATTTCAAATCACAACAAAGCATTTGCAAAAGGATTGCCTGCCCCAAGACTGAACGACTCCGAAACCAATAATGACTGCAACTGCCGCAGGAAACCTGATTGTCCTCTCAACGGGGGGTGCTTACAAACATCATTCATTTACCAAGCAAAGGTAATACCCAAGGACATTAACACATCCGACACGTACGTAGGATTAACCGTAGGAGAGTTTAAAGCCAGATGGAATAATCACAAGGCTTCTTTAGAAACCCAAGCCTGCGGAATGCTACAGAACTCTGCAAGCACATTTGGAACCTCAAAGACAATAATGTTGAATATTCAATAACATGGCAAATTCTTGCATCCAGCACACCTTACAACAGTGGTAATAAAAGATGCAACCTATGCTTGAAAGAGAAACTGTTTATTATATATCACCCAGACCTGTCATCCCTCAACAAGCGCAGTGAAATTATATCAGCATGCCGTCACAGACGGAAACACCTCCTAGATAACACATGAGCCAATCACCACGCCCCTACGCCTGCCTGTACCTACCCACTCTGTGCCCTATACAAACCATGGTATGTGAATGCTTCCATTAAAATCTCCTGAAGATTGAGGGAACCCCTCATGAAACAGTTCTGTAGAGATGAAGTAGTCTTGTGATTTTTCCCACACATACATATATTGCGCTCTACCACGGTATCGAGCACTATTCTCTGGATAATCAAATTAATATATATATATATATATATATATATATATATATATATATATATACATATATATATATATATATATATATATAGGTATGTATGTATGTATGTATGTATTTATATGCATATATTTATACGTGTATAAAAATATCCAGCATAATTTAATGTACAGAAGCAACAAATACTTATGCACTGAAATTTTATGGACTGATTGTTTTTCCCCTAAAGCTGTATTTTAAAACACTGCAATTTATTTATTTTTTTTTAATTTACCTTTTGCTCACAGATATTTACTTAATAAAATTGGCGGCATAATTCGATGTAAAAAAAAAATATATATATATTAATTTTTGGGGGATTGATTAGACTGATTCACACAATTCAAACCCAAGTTAGAATTTTTTATTTGTATTTATTTTGTTCTTCTTTGATGCGCGTGAAAGAGTAGCAGCACATCACAGTAGCTCCTTGTCTAAGTCCAAGTCTAAATTCAATCAATCAATCAATGTTTGCTTATATAGCCCTAAATCACTAGTGTCTCAAAGGGCTGCACAAACCACCACGACATCCTCGGTAGGCCCACATAAGGGCAAGGAAAACTCACACCCAGTGGGACGTCGGTGACAATGATGACTATGAGAACCTTAGAGAGGAGGAAAGCAATGGATGTCGAGCGGATCTAACATGATACTGTGAAAGTTCAATCCACAATGGATCCAACACAGTCGCGAGAGTCCAGTCCAAAGAGGATCCAAGACACAGCAGCGAGAGTCCCGTTCACAGCGGAGCCAGCAGGAAACCATCCCAAGCGTAGGCGGACTATTCAGTGTCAAAAAAAAAAATTGCTTGCCCTCCTGCACATACCAAACTGGAAATACTTCTACTTGTGATTCTTGCAGAACTCAGAGTGAAAAAAGAAATGCCACCTCTTTCAAATCTGCACAAATTTGTGAGTAAACACCATCTTCCATCACCGTCCTTATGCAAAAGTACAAGTAAACACTACAGGCGTGTACACAAGAGGTCCAAAGTTCACGAAAACCTGTTTTTTTTGTTTGTATTTAGTAGCGAGGCCGCGAATCCCACGGCGGCGTGCATGCAAAGATGTGCACTGGAGGGCGGACGGCAACAATTCATGTCTATGCGTGCATGAAAAGGACACACACGCAGTACGTGCACGCAGGGCACGTAGAGAGCACACACATGAAAACAACCCAGTGATCATCATGGTATCGAAGTCCATTAGCAACTAGATTGGTGTTTGGCTCACTTTTAAAAAGGTATGGTGACATTAAAACAGACCTGGGCAAATTAAAAATCTGGCCCGACGGAAATTCCCAAATATTTTATTTTTATTTTTAAGATCGAAAACTGTAGCTGCCGTTATGATGTGCAGTGATGTTTTTAAATGACCGAAAGTCTTGAACTACACAGAGTTTTTCAATGGTTTTGCATGATATACTAGTTACTACGGTAATCTAAGTCACAGCCGCTCAGACCAGGCACCAAGCAGTGTGGGTGGGGAGCGTTTCCACTGAGTGTCACCCTGAAATGCGGGTGTCAGGGACAGACGTGCAAAGTTCTAAAGCTTAGTGATGTTGCATCAGATTGTAAGTGTTATTGTATATTGTAGCTTCCCGGAAGAGTTAGTGCTGCAAGGGGTTCTGGGTATTTGTTGTGTTGGGTTACGGTGCGGATGTTCTCCCGAAATGTGTTTGTCATTCTTGTTTGGTGTGGGTTCACAGTGTGGCGCATATTTGTAACAGTGTTAAAGTTGTTTATACGGCCACCCTCAGTGTGACCTGTATGGCTGTTGACCAAGTATGCGTTGCATTCACTTGTGTGTGTGAAAAGCCTTAGATATTATGTGACTGGGCTATCTTTAAGGTTTATTGGTGCTCTGTATTTCTCCCTATGTCTGTGTACACAACGGCGTTTTAAAAAAAAATCACCGATAGTTTTAAAAACCGATATAGATAATTTCCGATATTACATTTTAAAGCATTTATCGGGCGATGATATCGGCAGATACTATTGGACAGCTCTATATTTAGTGTTTTATCGTTCGTAGTTAATATCGTACATCACCCGATCTTTATGATCATGTACATTCTGGGTGTCTGTTTCTCGTTGTTCCCGTTGAGTCGAGTTTTTTTCCTTGTCCTAATGTGGGATCCGAGGGGAGGATGTCGTCGTGGCTTTTGCAGCCCTTTGAGACACTTGTGATTAAGGGCTATGTAAATAAACTTTGATTGATTAAACAAATGTAAAATTCCATTCAGTTTTTTTAGCCTTTTCTTAGCCTTCAATCAGACATTATTATTTGGTTTTGTATTAGTGTCCCTAAAAATAGATATATATTTTTTTCTCTAAATTCGGCCTTTAGTCAAAATAATTGCCTACAAATACTTGGAACGATGTGCATTAGTGAGTTCTCAGCAACAATAAACACCTCCTCTTATCCGGCTTATGTTTGGTTATCTGGTATTCATAATCAGAGTTCCCAGTAGCACACTTTCTGTACGGTCCCCACAAGGTTCACCTCAAGTGAAATGCAAAAAGAAAACACCGGTTCTGTCCAAGAAAGTTTCGCCAACAAAGAGGAGAGATGTAGATTTATGGCTCTTGCCCTTTAAAAAAAATATTTTTGTATATATATATATATATATATATATATATATATATATATATATATATATATATATATATATATATATATATATATAGTGCCGCGGTACTAATGAATTAAAAATATTAATGTGGAGGGGCGGCGTGGCCTGCGGGCCTGCGGCGGAAAAGGGTGCACCAGGACCGACCTCGAAGACAGCGACAGGTGAGTAGATGGCCCAGGTGGGACTTGTTATTTAATCACCTATCGCCTTTATTAGCAGCAGCCGGCTGTTGGAGTTGACACGCTGTTGGAGTTGGAGTGGGAGCTAGAGTGAGAGAGAGAGACACGAACAAAGAGGAAGACATTTTGCCGGAAATTAAAAGACTCTCCACATTTATGAAAATAAAACAGTGTTGTACCCTGAAATCCGGGCTCTCGTGGCAGTGTGTGGCGGTCCGAAGAACCCACTAGAGGGCAACCTCTACAGGTAACTATACTGCTTCTGAAAAAAATGTTGTTTTATTTTTTTCCACATGAGAGAGGGCCGCCGTGACGTTTCTGGTGAAACGAGCAAGAGGCGCATGTTAGGAGTACTTTACAAGCATAACAGCTGTGACTTCTGTTTTGTTTCATCCGCCGTTTTACTGCCCTGTTATTGAGACCGTTTTGGAAACAATTAAGGTATGTTAACAAACATTTACGTAAATAACTCATTTCACAACATATACATACATCTGCGGTTTATAGTCCGGTGCGGTCAATCTATGGTGCATTCTATATCCTGGTACTATGTAGCAGAGGTGGGACCAAGTCATTGTTTTGCAAGTCACAAGTAAGTCTCAAGTCTTTGCCCTCAAGTCTCGAGTCAAGTCCCGAGTCAAGACAGACAAGTCCGAGTCAAGTCCAAAGTCAATACTGGAAAGTCTCAAGTCAAGTCCCATGTCCTGCATTTTGGGTTTCGAGTCATTTCAAGTCTTTTTAACCACAGACTAATATATGTACACAGATTGTGTATGCTTTTAAGACGCTGTATGTATTTATTATTAAAAAAACAGTGCTGACATTGCACTTCATAATTGCACTATTAACCAGTTATTCTAAACATTTAGCTCATTTCTTTACAGTATAAACACATTTGAAAAAACAAGTGCAACTGTACTTATTTGCACAAAAGTGTTAACATTGTATTTCCATGGAATATTGCATTGTAACTAGTTCATCAGCAGTTTATGTCATGTAGTCACCTTATCTCATTGATCTCATCTCATACTGTATGTGTTTATGTGTGTGTACATATGAAAAACAACAAATACATGAACATAAAAAAGAACAGTGCTGTACTTGTTAGATGTCAGGGCTCTATGGAATATGTACACATATTCTTAATATAGTATACATTTTAACTGACCTTTATTTGACTATGTTTGTCTTTTTGTAGGTGGCTAAAATACGCGGTGCTGCTGACCGCCGTCTAATGTTACGTTACTGTGTGTGATACATTCATTAACGTAACGTTATGTGTAGGTACCTCATGCAACCCTGCTTAAAAAAAAATCACTTGACAATAAGTATGAATAAGGTAACATCTGCAGTGGACGCAACAGATTGCCGTGTTTGCAATGACGTTATAACCATAGACATCTTATAAGTGGACGCAGAATTGGCTGTTGTGACGCAAGCAATTTGGCCGCCATCTTGAAGTGGTGATGAGGAGCCGGCAAGCAGCCTAAACTAACATTTGACAGGTAGAAAAAAAAGATGCTGGGCTGGTATTCAGCGTTTTCCTGCTCAATTGAGCGGACTGTTGAAAATAGGAATTGGAGGATTACTTTTCACAAGTAAGAATTTACATTAATATACTATTGGTTGTATTTTGTGAAAAGAATATTACCACAGAGTTAAGCAGGAGCAAAGAACTACACTATTTGTATGTGAAAATCACAAAGAAATCTTCTGGGGGAGGATGACCCCCCTACAGGTATTTGGTTTACAAACTTTCAGGCCCACCTAAAACAAAATTCACCAGCCGCCACTGATTATGATGCATTCTCATTTTATTGTAACCACAGATAAGTCTTCAAGTAACAATATTCAAATACTAACTTTGTTGAGTAAGACAGAATGGTTTTATTCTGAATCCAGTGAAACAGATTGGTGGTTTTAGCTGACATAAAGACTTTCGGGTGTTTATATATGTTTAAGTATTTGGCAGACACTTTTATCCAAAGCAACATACATGAAAAATACGTATAAAACAATCACTGTAAACATGATCATTTAAAGGAAGAATGTAATGGAAAATATCAATACAAAGTGTCAAGACAGAAAAAACTCTCTGCTGTTGCAGCAACAGAGATAAAGTCTATACCAGTGGTTCTCAACCTTTTTTCAGTGATGTACCCCCTGTGAACATTTTTTTAATTCAAGTACCCCCTAATCAGAGCTAAGCATTTTTGGTTGAAAAAAGAAATAAAGAAGTAAAATACAGCACTATGTCATCAGTTTCTGATTTATTAAACTGTATAACAGTGCAAAATATTGCACAATTGTATTGGTCTTTGTTGAACTATTTATACAAAAAAAGATGTAAATATAACTAAAAACTTGTTGAAAAATAAACAAGTGATTCAATTATAAATAAAGATTTCTACACATAGAAGTAATCATCAACTTAAAGTGCCCTCTTTGGGGATTGTAATAGAGATCCATCTGGATTCATCAACTTCATTCTAAACATTTCTTCACAAAAAAGAAATCTTTAACATCAATATTTATGGAACATGTCCACAAAAAAAATCTAGCTGTCAACACTGAATATTGCATTGTTGCATTTCTTTTCACAGTTTATGAATTTACATTCATATTTTGTTGATGTATTTTTCAATAGATATATTTATAAAGGATTTTGAATTGTTGCTATTTTTAGAATATTAAAAAAAATATCATGTACCCCTTGGCATACCTTCAAGTACCCCCATTTGAGAACATCTGGTCCATAGGTCCGTAAGATATATAGATATGTAATGTATTCATACATTGTTTATGTAGGATATATGCATGTATATATAACCTAATCATATTGTTTATTCAACTTCCAAATAGCTGACTGTTTTTTCCCCTTCTCTGGGATTATATTTCCAGTTTTGATCTCAGACGTCTGGTCACTTATAGCATATAAGAATATTCTATTTCTGTTAAGCAAATTATGAACACGCCAAGACATGTGTCCTTTATCATAGTTACACGTATGACAAAAAAGCGCGTGAATATAAGTGGTATTCAGTGAGGTAAGATGTATGAAATGCGCTGACAGTTCATTGCTCCTGACAAATGAATTGCACTGAGTGGAACGGATCACCACTCCAAGATGGCGGCCCCGCGTCTCGTCTGCGGCAACAGGCAGTAGCGCTCAATGCTGCGTACCCTTATAAGATGTCTATGGTTCTAACGTTAGCAGTGAATTTACAGCCTCACTGATTTAACTCCACAGCAAATAAAGTCACGTTACTCAGCCAATAAACGCTAGCTAACATTCAAAACTTACCCTTCTTTGTGCAACTTCAAATGTCGAACGAAGTTGTAAATTGATGCGTCTCCGTCTGTAATCTTCCAACCGCATGTTTTGCTTACGGCAATTCCTGTTTTGTTGACCAAGTCGTACTTTTAATACCCAAACGAAACACTTTATGGCATAATTGTATTCACTTATTCTTCTGTTGTTTGAAAGCTCTTCTTCGTTGGTTTTCCTCCAATTTGATTGGCTGAATGCTGTGTGACGAAAACAACGTGGATGTAATTTGATTGGCTGTTGTACTGACAAGTAGCGCACAGGCTGCCATCGCACACATGTTGACAAACACGCGTACACAATGGAAGATACGGAGCGCTCCTGAATAACTTTTTAATCGTTGGGTTTTGGGGAAAGTAGCAAGTCATGTCAAGTCAAAAGGCTCAAGTCCAAGTCAAGTCACAATTCAGTGATGTTAAAGTCTAAGTCGAGTTGCAAGTCTTTTTACATTTTGTCAAGTCGAGTCTAAAGTCATCAAATTCATGACTCGAGTCTGACTCGAGTCCACACCTCTGCTATGTAGTCTGGAAAATACGGGAATGGAAGATTACAAAATACCTGCTAAAAATGTAGCAGTTTTGTTGTTTCATTTTAAAGAAGCATTAACGCAAAAAGTTAACCTGTAGTGTTTGAGTGCTCTGATTTTGTAGTTTTCATTCCCACTGTCTGCCGCTCCATCCCTGATTGGCAACATGGACATGTCTTTTCCTGGTTGCCAATCAGGCTCTTATAAAGTTTAACAGGGCTGGATCGTGGTGACTGTTCTTTTGTGTCGTGGTTCTCCTGCAATCGCCGCTGATTTTGCTTCTATTGGTCACTATCTTACTTGTGCACTTCCGAGCTGCACTAGATTTTGTTCTTAAACATCCTTTTAGATGCATTCCGCCTGCCGTTCTGCGCATCGGCAACTCCCATCCTGACACCCATACTGTATCGAAAATATTAACCCGTACTAATAGAATTCACCTGGAAAAGCAGGTATGGCGGTGTGAAAAAAGGTTTGTGATGAGAATCTACTGGAATGAAGCAAGCCCTTCTCACCAGATCGGAACTTTGAGCAAGAAGTGCGTAAGCGGCCTTTGTTGTTGAGGAGATGCTCAGGTAAGCCGCCGCCTTATCTCGACGCCCAAACTGTTGCACTCAGGCCCACGGGAAGTAATAAACCGGGCTTTGGCAGCAGTCGAATGTCTCACAGAGTTCGAACCCCATGCATGTTGATACAGTAGGAGCAGCTTATATATATATATATATATATATATATATATATATATATATATATATATATATATATATATATATATATATATATATATATATATATATATATATATATATATATATATATATATATATATACCTACAGTTCCACTCAAAAGTATACATTGAAAATTCAATGTATTCTGATGCTGGATGTCAATAAAAATTTGATTAAAAAAAAAAATTAAAAAAAATATATATACCTACATTTCCACTCAAAAGTATACATTGAAAATTCTATGTATACTGATGCTGGATGTCAATGAAAATAAAATAAAATTATAAACAAATATATATACCTACAGTTCAACTCAAAATTATACACTGAAAATTCAATGTATCTACTGACGCATAACCAAGACTAAAACAACAACAATCATCTTAACAATATCACAGGTTTTCTTTAAGTTGAATTATTTTGAGAGCAACCGCATACTGTGCTTCCTGGGGATGGAAATACTGTCTGAGAAAAGCAGGAAGCGATTTTAGGGAACTACTTTGCAGAACAGAAACAAAATCAGACAATTTTCTCTCGTTTCACAGTCTCACAATACCACAGATTATCTGTCCAAAATTAAATAGATACTTTTAAATAGTAATAAAATTAACAGTTGGTCTTTATCATTGTTTATGTCTTTAAAAATGCCATTCAAGCAATCGTTTATGTTGATTTCCTTGACTGCTCTGCCACCTTGTGCACACTTGATAGTCACACAGAGCTTTTGTTATTGTTTCCTAATCCCATGTGACATGTCTGAGCACAGCCTAACCCTGACTCAAGGTAATCATCCTGTCTCCGACCTGTCTCTTCATCGCGTTCCTTGCTGTCTGGGACATTCTCACCTATTCCGGGTGCAGGTGTAGCGCCATGCTGCGGAACATTTTTTGTTATGTGCAGTATTTAGGGTTGTTTTGCATTACTTGCGGGATTAAGCTGTCATGGTGAGCACGAAGTCATGTCAATTTATTGGCATGTGTGTCACCCTTACGTAAAGGTTACATATGCAGCACATTGTTTAGAACACGGTTGTCCACACATTTTGACTAGGGGGCCGCACTGGGCTGACAATGTTTCTGTGGGGGCCAATATATATATACATATATATATATATATATATATATATATATATATATATATATATATATATATATATATATATATATATATATATATATATATATATATATATATATATATATATATATATATATATATATATATATATATATATATATGTATGGATATGTGTATATATATGTTTATATGTATATGTGTATAGGCATATATGTATATAAATATATTCATATAATGTAAATATAATAATATACAAGATACATAACATACATATATAATGTATATATGTTTATAATATTTTTATGTGTATATATATACCCATGTATATATGTATATGTGTATATTTGTATATATGTGTATATGTATATACATATATATATATATATATATATATGTATGATATGTGTATATATATGTTTATATGTATATGTGTATAGGCATATATGTATATAAATATATTCCTATAATGTAAATATAATAATATACAATATACATAACATACATATATAATGTATATATGTTTATAATATGTTTATGTGTATATATGTACCCATGTATATATGTATATGTGTATATTTGTATATATGTGTATATCTATATACATATATATATATATATATATATATATATGCATATATGTGTATATTTTTATATACATATATGTATGTGTGTATATATATATACATATATGTTTGTGTGTATATATATATATATATATATGTATATATATATATATATATATATATATATATATATATATATACATATATATACACAGTGGGACAAAAAAGTATTTAGTCAGCCACCGATTGTGCAAGTTCTCCCATTTAAAATGATGAGAGATGGTGTTGAGTTTATACCAAAAAGTTCTATTTTGGTTTCATCTGACCACATGACATTCTCCCAATCCTCTGCTGTATCATCCATGTATTCATTTTGGTATAAACTCAACTCGTCGTGTTTGGAGGAAGAAGAATACTGATTTGCATCCCAAGATCACCATACCTACTGTGAAGCATGGGATTGGAAACATCATGCTTTGGGGCTGTTTTTCTGCTAAGGGGACAGGACGATTGATCCGTGTTAAGGAAAGAATAAACGGGGCCATGTATCGTGAGATTTTGAGCCAAAACCTCCTTCCATCAGTGAGAGCTTTGAATGCTTGACCAAATACCTATTTTCCACCATAATTTACAAATAAATTATTTTAAATTCTTACAATGTGAATTCCTGAAATTTTTTCCACATTCTGTCCCTCACAGTTGAAGTGTACCTATGATGAAAATTACAGACCTCTGTCATCATTTTAAGTGGGAGAACTTGCACAATCGGTGGCTGACTAAATACTTTTTTGCCCCACTGTATGTGTATATATGTGTATATGATTGTATTTATATGTTTATATATGTGTGTATACGTATGTGTATACATATATATATATATATATATATATATATATATATATATATATATATATATATATATATATATATATATATATATATATATATATAATTAATGATTATTAGAATGGACTTTTAAAGTATTTAAAAGTATAACTCCTACCTTCGTGATGACAAATATCAAACAGGTGAAATGTAGAAAAATTGGATAAGTGAGCAATTTGCCCAAAATGCATCATAGTGAATTTAAAATGCTAAAATGTTGAATTATGAGTTGTGATCGGACATGTTTTTACAATATCCACAAAGTTCAGTGAACAGGTTGTTTTACTTTTGACAGTGTGTCGACTTTCTTCTGTCGGTCGCAGTTTGCGCCATGAGTGAGAAAGGTTGTTTGGATTAGGTCATATAAGTAATTACTGTGCTGCGTGCGCTCCGAATTAAAATTCATTGTCTTTGACCTGCTCTACTCCGTTTATCCATACAATGGACACCCCTAGTTTGGATCAAACAAAAAAGACATTTGGTTTCCTATTTGAACTGCAAAACCAATATGATAACGCCACACCCACCAAAGGTTCGGGAAGTGCTGCAAAATATGCATAATTCCTCAAACAGAGACAATGTAACCACATTTCGGCGCAACGTTTCCTTCCATTCAGCTGCAAGGCTCCGTGTTACGAAAGGAAATTGACTCCGGGGGCCACGTTATTCACTCATCTTTAAAGATATTTTCAAAATCATGCAGACGGGCCCATGAAACATGTATTTTTATGAGCATCTTTCCAAGGCCAAGGGCAGTTCCATAATAAATATGTAGACTCAAATCTCCAAAACAATACGATTGCTGACAAAAAAAAAAATGATACCACAACGCTCTGAACTTGACTGGTTTAGCAAACAACTCAGAAATTGGCCTCGAATTCCAAAGAAACAGTTTAAAACATAAAAAGATGCAAAATCAAATCAAAAACAAGGCAAGTCTTAAAGTTAAAGTATCAATGATCGTCACACACACACACTAGATGTGGTGAAATGTGTCCTCTGCGTTTGACGCATCCCCTTGTTCACCCCCTGGGAGGTGAGGGGAGCAGTGAGCAGCAGCGGTGGCCACGCCCAGGAATCATTTTGGTGCTTTAACCCCCCAATTCCAACCCACGATGCTGAGTGCCAAGCAGGGAGGTAATGGGCCCCATTTTTTTTTATAATCTTTGGTATGACTCGGCCGGGATTTCAACTCACGACCTACCGATCTGAGGGCGGACACTCTAACCACAAGGCCCCTGTCCTGTTCCGTCTAACCCAGTATACTGTGTGTGTGTTCTTGACAAAGTGAAGTGAAGTGGAATATTTTTGTATAAAATGCTTTACATAGAGAAACCCAATATCTGAGTTACATTTAAACCAGTGTGGGTGGCACCGGGATCAGGTGGGTAAAGTGTCTTGTCCAAGGACACAACGGCAGTGGGGGAAGCGGAAATTGAACCTGGAACCTTCAAGTTGCTGGCAGGCCACTCTACCAATCGAGCTATGCCGCCCCAAATGGTGTCGTTTTTTTAAGTACAACATTTTCATTTTGATTCCAATGACAATAAACTTTTATTCTATTCACCTCTTAGGTTATTTATTTTACCCCTTTTTTTGTGTTGACCTGTAGGTCTTTTTTGGGCAAGTGTGTCTGTGATAAATTATAACGGTTTTAAAAAGGCAATAACACAAAAAAAAGGAGATTTATTGCACTAAATGTGGTGTCCAAAATTTGCAGCCCGCAGCTAAGATTTTGCAAAATGCCCAAATAAAATAAACAGTACAAATGTAAGAAAAAGAGAAAAAATAAGTTAGGTATTGGGGAAAAAAAATCTGAACTTTTGATAGTAATAACTAATAATAATGTGCTTTTTTTCCCCACATTTAACACAAAGGTGACTGATTTTAGTAAGTAACATATCATTTTTAACGGTTATTGTGAGCAAAATGATCATGGTTAGCAATATTATCACGGTATTGTTGAATGTGCTCATAAAGTATGTGTGGCGTTCGGGTCTGTGGGTCATTTTTTATTTAAAAGAAAAATTATACAAATAATATTTTTTTCACACACAGCAAGCCTAGACAGGAGGCTGATAGAGTGTAGGTACACATAACATCAGAAGGTCAAATGTGCGAGAAATAGAGAGCAGAAAGTGTTGACAAACAATATTGCAACCTTCTGTGGGAACCGCAGGTGCAGAAACACAAAAGAAGAATCCCTGTGGGATGCAGAAACTGGCAGATAAATTTTTCCATGCAACGTTCATATCGTTGTTACTCAGCCAGCATTTGGGGGTCTGATGCACTCGTTGCATTTTGTGGCTTTTAATGCCTCACAATCAAACAATTTTGCTGCCATGCAAAGCCCTAACCACGACCCATCGGGAGCAAGGGTGAAGTGTCTTGCTCAAGGACACAATGGACGCGACGAGGTTGGTAGAAGGTGGGGATCGAACCAGGAACCCGCAGTGTCCCCCCATGAAAGTATTAAATTTATAATTAATGATTCCTGCCTATTGAATGATAGCATGGTTGGACTTTTCAGTATGCGGCCGATGGTGGAAAAAGTTGTACGTTTTTTAAAAAGAAAACTAGAGATGTCAGATAAATGCTTTAAAATGTAATATCGGAAATTATCGGTATCGGTTTCAAAAAGTAAAATGTATGACTTAGACACGGGCGTAGGGAGAAGAACAGAGCGCCAATAAACCTTAAAGGCACTGCCCAATCGCATAATATCTACGGCTTTTTACACACACAAGTGAATGCATTCATACTTGGTCAACAGCCATACAGGTCACACTGAGGGTGGCTGTATAAACAATTTTAACACTGTTACAAATATGCGCCACACCGTGAACCCACTCCAAAACAAGAATGACAAACACAATCGCACCGTAACACAACATGAACACAACAGAACAAATACCCAGAACCCCCTACAGCACAAACTCTTCCGGGACGCCACAATATACACCCCCCGCTACCCCGCTTAAACCCCGCCCACCTCAACCTCCTCATGCTCTCTCAGAGAGATAAGAGTAATTTATCAGATTGTAGGTGGGTTTATTTTTTTACCCTTAACGTTGATATTTCCCTGTGTTTTGCTTGATTGTAAAGTGGCGCTTTCCATAATTTTCAGTAGACTGCATTGCAAAATGCTCTCTTGGGCGATCTATCCAGGCCGTATGAATCCCACACCTAAAAACGGATGAGGCTGAAGGACCTGGGACAATGATCGAGAGGGAGTGCGACTCTCATATATTGTCAATATTCAGTGTTTTATCATTCGTAGTAGAGATGTCCGATAATATCGGGCTGCCGATATTATCGGCTGATAAATGCTTTAAAATGTGATATCAGAAATTATCGGTATCGGTTTCAAAAAGTAAAATTTAAAAGGCAGCTGTACAGTGGTTTACGAACCCTAAACACACTGCCTTTGCGTGCCGGTCCAATTACATAATGTCATGTTTTGTGGTCACGTTCTGTATGGTTTTGGACTCATTGTGCACTCTTGTTTGTTTTTGTCAGCATGTTTTCACCTGTCATGTCACGCACCTGATTCACTTGGACTCATGCACCTGTTAATTACCACAGCCCTATTTAAGCCTGTAATTGCCAGGCAGCCTGGCGACATCACCCTCTACACACCCTTGCATCTATACACATATATGCTGATGATCCATGCCCATATCTCAAGTTTTCGTTATCCATGCCATAGTTTGCAAGTTTTGTTTTATGTCCATAGTTTATGTTATAGCAATAGTTTTCTTTTCAAAGCCAAGTTTTTAACCTCTGCTGAGAGCGCCTTTCGTTTGTTCCTTTTTTCCGAGTTAATGATAAAAGATGTCAGTACTTATTACGCCATGTCCGGTCCAGTCGATTTGCACCACAGGGGGGCAATAGACTACAGACTGTGGTGAAGTAGGCCGGCTTCGTCGCATGAAGAAGCCTACAATTTTTGGTTGTGTATTCCGCTCTGTATGCTGAATGGCAATATATGATGTAAAGTAAAGTACCGTATTTCCTTGAATTGCCGCTGGGTTTATAGTATGAGCCTGCCTAGAGTTACTGCCGGGTCAAACTCGTTTTGCAAAATAATTAGCGCATGCTTAGCATTACCGCCGGCTCAGGATTAACGCCGGGTCAAATTCGTTTCGCAAAATGTTATTTTTATTAGCTTATGTCTAGAATTTCCGCCGGGTCAAACTCGTTTCGCAAAAATAATTAGCATATGCCTAGAATTTCCACCGGGTCAAACTCGTCACGTCATAAGTGACACTTTACCTGTCATCATTTTCAAAATGGAGGAGGCTGATTTCAATATTTTGAAATCGCATAAAGGGAAGAAGAGCTATTCAGTAGGATTTAAGGTCCAAGCTATTAAATTTTCTGAAAAGAACAGTAAGCAGCTATGTTTTATCAATATACCGTAGCTGCGTGTGTCAAATATGAGTCATTAAATGACTCCCGCTTCCTGGTGGTAGAGGGCGCTAGTGATCCTTCTTGCGACTACTCGGCTGCAGAAGAAGTGACAACAAGCAGTGATCTTTTATTTTTTCTCTCGCTTGCACTTTTAACATGGAGGATTACATATCTAAAATAAAACAGTTTTCTAAACTGGACTTTCAATCGAAGCAGTAGGTAATAAAGGAAGATCTCCATCGAGACAGGGAGACTTTTAAAACTGAAGAAAGATAAGGAAGACTTCTATAAAGAAGTTATCAATTCTTTTGATCAGAAGGAGCTGCCCATGGACTTCACTTATAAGTAAAGGTAAGACCATACTATCCATCCATCCATCATCTTCCGCTTATCCGAGGTCGGGTCGCGGGGGCAGCAGCCTAAGCAGGGAAGCCCAGACTTCCCTCTCCCCAGCCACTTTGTCTAGCTCTTCCCGGGGGATCCCGAGGCGTTCCCAGGCCAGACGGGAGACATAGTCTTCCCAACGTGTCCTGGGTCTTCCCCGTGGCCTCCTACCGGTTGGACGTGCCCTAAACACCTCCCTGGGGAGGCGTTCGGGTGGCATCCTGACCAGATGCCCAAGCCACCTCATTTGGCTCCTCTCGATGTGGAGGAGCAAAGGCTTTACTTTGAATTCCTCTCGGATGGCAGAGCTTCTCACCCTATCTCTAAGGGAGAGCCCCGCCACCCGGCAGAGGAAACTCATTTCGCCCGCTTGTACCCGTGATCTTATTCTTTCGGTCATGACCCAAAGCTCATGACCATAGGTGAGGATGGGAACGTAGATCGACCAGTAAATTGAGAGCTTTGCCTTCCGGCTCAGCTCCTTCTTCACCACAACGGATCGATACAACGCCCGCATTACTAAACAACATAATAAGGTTCTTTTTATTTAACGTGCTTTTCATGATGGTATTCTTACATCACACTCAAATTTATAAACGCAGGCCTAAATTTACCGCATGCCTTTGGTAAGAGGTTTTCAATTAATTAGCGCTCCGGCGACAATTCAAGGAAATACGGTAAACAAAAAACAGTCCTAGTTGGCCGAGATACTAGGTATGTCATTATTATGACTTACCAAATATTGACTTACTAACACAAAATAATGACTAAGCTGCCCCCCCCCACACCTCAACCTCCTCATGCCCTCTCAGGGAGAGCATGTCCCAAATTCCAAGCTGCTATTTTGAGGCATGTAAAAAAAGAAAAATAATGCTCTGCCATGTTGGCATTTTTTCCCGTAACTTGACTTAATTTATTTTGGAAAACCTTATTGCATCGTTTAATGCATCCAGCGGGGCATCACAACAAAATTAGGCATGATAATGTGTTAATTCCACGACTGTATATATCGGTATCGGTTGATGTCGGAATCGGTAATTAAGAAATATCGGCAAAAAAGTCATTATCGAACATCTCTAAAGAAAACACTTAAAACGCTAAATATGTTGCTTTAATCTGTTTTGTTTTGTCTGTGTCGCAATGACGAGGCCTCATTTAGCAGACAAGAATGTCTGTGCCGAGGTCAATCAGTTCAAAAAACACTAAGCCGCCCAGCAAACAAGAAAACAGGAAAATGCAAAAAAAAAAAGGAGGAGGAGAGAAAGAGAGTAGGACGGCGAGCTGAGGGGAGGAGGAGACGGCTTTCGCAGCTGTTAGGTGGCGCTTCCTCTCTTTGGCTGTACTCCCAGTACTTTAGGTAAACATTTCAACATTCAAAACCGCACTTGACCCGCGCCTAATGCCGCCAGGAAAACGACGCGGCGCTATCGCTTGAGCAGGAAGGCATTTGTCAGTTTAACCCATTTTTTTTTTTTTCTCCCCCAAATGAACTTATTTTTAGACTGCATGTTGAAATACTGCAGACATCTGCAAAAGAGCAGCGATAGTCTCTCGTAAGAGGATGAAGGTGATAAGCAGCGTCCAAATCTGTAAGCTGTCCTGTGGCTTTGTCCTCTATCTGCTGGGTGTAATTTATATATACCAGGCCTGGGCAATTATTTTGACTCGGGGGCGGGGGCCACATTTAGAGAAAAAAAATGTGTCGGGAGGGCCGGAATATCTATTTTTAGGAACACGAATAAGAAACCTCACAGTAATAATAATAATAGATTTTATTTGTAAGAAAAAAAACAACTTTACATTGAGCAAACAACCTCAAAGTGCCACAGTATATTATAAAAAAAAAAAAAAATAATAACGAAAAGATAATAAAAAATAAATACATTATAAAAATTAAAACAACCAAATAGCTAGAACTAGTATGCACATCTATAAAAAGGCTTTTTTTTTTGTTTTGTTTTTTTAAAGAAGGGGTTTTATGCCTTTTTTAAAAGCATCCACAGTCTGTGGTGCCCTCAGGTGGTCAGGGAGATATCTGCAAAAGAGCAGCGTTAGTCTCTCGTCCGAGGATGAAGGTGATAAGCAGCGTCTAAATCTGTAAACAGTCCTGTGGCTTTGTCCTCTATCTGCTGCGTGTAATTACATATCCCAGGCCTGGGCAATTATTTTGACTCGGGGGGCATATTTAGAGAAAAAAATGTGTCTGGGGGGCCGGAATATCTATTTTTAAGAACACAAATAATAAACCTCAATATAATAATAATAATAATAATAATATATTTTATTTGTAAGAAAAAAAACACTTTACATTGAGCAAACAACCTCAAAGTGCCACAGTAAAAAATAAATAAATAAATAAAATTAAAATAAAATTAAAATAAAAAAATAATAATGAAAAGATAATAAAATAAATAAAATATAAAACTAGAACAGTCTAATAGCTAAAACTAGTATGCATATCTAAAATAAGGCTTTTTTTTTTTAAAGAAGGGTTTTTAAGCCTTTTTTTAAAGCATTCACAGTCTGAGGTGCCCTCAGGTGGTCAGGGAGAGCGTTCCACAGACTAGGAGCAGTGGAGCAAAAAGCCCGGTCTTTTATAGTTCTTAGCTTTGTCCTTGGAGGTTGGAGGAGGTTATAGCCTGTTTTGAGCGGCGGTGTCGTGTGGAGGATTCGGGGGAGAGCAGTTCTTTGAGGTAGATAACGTCTGATTGAATGCTAAAAACTTTACGATGGAATGCAATTTTATTTTGTTTTACTGAATGAGATAGGGTGAGAAGCTCTGTCATCCGAGAGGAATTCAAAGTAAAGCCGCTGCTCCTCCACATCGAGAGGAGCCAGATGAGGTGGTTCGGGCATCTGGTCAGGATGCCACCCGAACGCCTCCCGAGGGGGGTGTTTAGGGCACGTCCAACGGGTAGGAGGCCACGGGGAAGACCCAGGAAACATTGGGAAGACTATGTCTCCCGGCTGGCCTGGGAATGCCTCGGGATCCCTCGGGAAGAGCTGGACGAAGTGGCTGGGGAGAGGGAAGTCTGGGCTTCCCTGCTTAGGCTGCTGCCCCCGCGACCCAACCTCGGATAAGCGGAAGAAGATGGATGGATGAATGAGACACCCAGAATGTACATGGAAATAAACAATGTGGGATTTACAATATTAACTACAAACGATAAAACGCTGAATATTGACAACATGTGACCGTCACGCCCCCTTTACAATCAACCGAAACGCAATAAAAATGCAACAAACACAGCGAAATATGAACGCGAAGGGTAAAAAAAACACACACAAAAACACCTACAATCTGATATATCTGATACACTGCAAAAAGTCAGTGTTCAAAAATAAGAAAAAAAAATACAAAAATGAGGGGTATTTTATTGAAACTAAGCAAAATGATCTGCCAATAGAACAAGAAAATTCGGCTTGTCAAGACTTTCCATAACAAGTAAAATTAGCGAACCTCAATGAACCCAAAAATACATTAAAATATGTATATTCTCACTAATAACGAGTGCACTTTTCTTGGTAGAAAAAAAAAGACCCGTTTTTGCTCAATATGTTGAAAAATATTCTTAAATAAAGTAAATGCTACTGTCATTTCTTGAAACCAGCAAACTTATACTAAAAACTAATTCATTGTTCTTAATGAAAGGCAACAAGGCAACCGCTTTTTACTCTCGGGGTCTCCTCGCCGCTCAGGCAAATCATATGGTCTAAAAAAGCATTTTTCCATCAACAACATGACATCATCATCGCGCCAAGTGCGTGCTCTTTCAGTCAATTAGTGCGTATTTATACAAACACATTTTTTTTAATTGTAATTTTAAAGAATTTACCTGGAAGTGCATGAAGTATTCTGTTGAAAATTGTTAGAAATGTCTCATGTTAAATGTTTAAATCAGGGGTGTCAAACTTAAATACAGAGCGGGCCAAAATTTAAAACTGAACGAAGCCAAATTAATCCTTTAATAAGGACCCAAACAAGTTTTGCATTGAATATTGACCAAGCAAGGCTTATATAACTTTATACTGACATGCAAAATCGAATTTAAAATAATAATATTTAAAAAATATCAATGGCATATCAAATAAAATAAAAATACAAATTAAATGCCTCTTTTCGGCGGCGGATTTGAGTTGGGGCGGGGTTTGGTGGTAGCGGGGGTGTATATTGTAGCGTCCCGGAAGAGTTAGTGATGCAAGGGATTCTGGGTATTTGTTCGGTTGTGTTTATGTTGTGTTACGGTGCGGATGTTCTCCCGAAATGTGTTTGTCATTCTTGTTTGCTGTGGGTTCACTGTGCGGCGTATATTTGTAACTGTTAAACTTGTTTATACGGCCACCCTCAGTGTGACCTGTATGGATTTTGACCAAGTATGCCTTGCATACACTCGTGTGTGTGTGTATGAGCCGCATATATAATGTGAGTGAGCCGGCATGCTGTTTGTATTGAGGAAAAGTGGACGTGGGGACATGTAGAGAACGCCAAAGGCAGTGCTTTTACGGCCCACCCCCAATATTATTGTCCAGGTGGAAATCGGGAGAAATTCGGGAGGGGCACTGAACTTCGGGAGTGTCCCGGGAAAATTGGGAGGGTTGACGAGTATGAGTATTAGTGGTGAATGCGGTGTTACAGCGGCGGGCCAGCTCTAATGTTAATTTGATATTGCCTCAAGGGCCAAATTATATTACATGGCGGCCCAAATTTGGCCCGCGGGCCAGAGTTTGACACCCATGGTTTAAATAGTCAGTTTACTGCACTGTTCCAACTGTACTACTATATGAGTACCTATTTTCTATTGTTTCATTGAAAATAAAACAGTCCATTTGGCCGTCATCTGTTTTAATAATGAGACACAATTGTGTCAAAGACATGATTTTTTTTCATGCTTGAAGTAAGAAATGATTACTTTAAAAAGTAGTTTTATACTTGTGAGTGTTCATGACACATTTTTGCAACAGTTGATATTCTAGTTTCAAGCATGTTTTACTCAATATAGGTCCTCGAATCCCAGCAACAAGCTGTAATATCTTACTGAGATCATTTAGGACCAAAACCCTCAAAACTAGTAAAACACTCTAACATCAAATCTGCTTAGTGAGAAGAATTATCTCATCATACAGAAAATAAGCAATTATCACCCTTATTTGAGATATTTAATCTTACTTACATTTCAGTTTTTGCAGTGTGTTCGATTTGTCCACGACGTCTCTACTTGATGACTACCACAAAAATAGCAGTGATTGGCACAATTTAAAAATATTATTTGTATAAATTTCCCTAGTTTTAAGAGCTATTTACTAGAGATGTTCGATAATGGCTTTTTTGCCGATATCCCGATATTGTCCAACTCTTAATTACCAATTCCGATATCAACCGATGCCGATTTATACAGTTGTGGAATTAACACATTATTGTGCCTAATTTTGTTGTGATGCCCCGCTGGATGCATTAAACAATGTAACAAGGTTTTCCAAAATAAATCAACTTAAGTTATGGAAAAGAAATGCCAACATGGCACTGCTAAATTTATTATTGAAGTCACAAAGTGCATTCTTTTTTTTAACATGCCTCAAAACAGCTTGGAATTTGGGACATGCTCTCCCTGAGAGAGCATGAGGAGGTTGAGGTTGGCGGGGTTGAGGTGTAGCATCCCGGAAGAGTTAGTGCTGCAAGGGGTTCTGGGTATTTTTTCTGTTGTGTTTATGTCGTGTTACGGTGTGGATGTTCTCCCAAAATGTGTTTGTCATTCTTGTTTGGTGTGGGTTGACATATTTGTAACGGTGTTAAAGTTGTTTATACGGCCACCCTCAGTGTGACCTGCATGGCTGTTGATCAAGTATGCGTGGCATTTACTTGCGTGTGTGAAAAGCCGTAGACATTATGTGATTGCGCTCTGTTCTTCTTTCTTTGTCCGTGTACCTCTCCGGACTGCAGCCTATGAAAAAGTCATAAATTTGACTTTTTGAAACTTATACCGATAATTTCCAATATTAGATTTTAAAGTATTTATCGTCCGATAATATTGGCAGTCCGATATTATCCTTCCCAACATGATTTTTGAATCGATGCCAGGTTTTGACGTTGATTTTACCATTGAATTATGGTCATTTCCCAACTAATATTACACAACACAAATACAACGTGGATCCAACGTTAGACACCAACGTTGTCTCAGTTTACAAATACAACTATTTTGCAACGTTATTAAGAAGATCTATAATCAACGTTGCATTAATGTTTTGTGCCTGCTGGGTTGCATGGGTTTTTTTGCATGTAGTTTTAAAAAACGTTAAAATTGAGAAAATAATTATATGAAATAAGATATTTTGATATTTTTTAGAATATACAAAATATTTTTTTTAAATCCTGCAATATGCCAATGATGCTTAAATTAATAATTGCAACCTGAATAATCCTTGTTTTTTTAGAATAATATATTTATTTCTAGCTTGAAAGTCCTGCTGATTTCGAGATATACAAATCTTAAATTAGGATATTTTCAGACTTCAGATAATTTCACAAGGGTTTAATTTTATTAAAATTTTCTTAAAATCTAGTCCTTTTTACCTTATAGTTTTTTAGATCTGTTTTTTTACAATGAGGTGGAGCCTCCTGAATTACACACATTTCAAATGTTCAATTCATATGAAACACAAAGCGAAAGCCATTTATCAACAACATCCAGAAACGCCGTCGGCTTTTCTGGGCCCGAGATCATCAAAGATGGACTGATGCAAAGTGGAAAAGTGATCTGTGTTCTGACGAGTCCACATTTCAAATTGTTTTTGGAAATTTTTGACATCGTGTCATCCGGAACAAAGGGGGAGCGAACCATCCAGACTGTTATCAGCGCAAAGTTCAAAAGCCAGCATCTGTGATGGTATGGGGGTGCATTAGTGCCCAATGCATGGGTAACTTACACATCTGTGAAGGCACCATTAATGCTGAAAGGTACATACAGGTTTTGGAACAACATATGCTGCCATCTACGCGCCGTATTTTTCATGGACGCCCCTGCTTATTTCAGCAAGACAATGCCAAGCCACATTCAGCACGTGTTACAACAGCGTGGCTTCGTACAAAAAGAGTGCGGGTACTTTCCTGGCCCGCCTGCAGTCCAGACCTGTCTCCCATTGAAAATGTGTGGGAGACAGCGGAGACCCCGGATTGTTGAACGACTGAAGAATGGGAAAGAATTCCACTTTCAAAGCTTCAACAATTAGCTTCATCAGTTCCCAAACGTCTATTGAGTGTTGTTAAAAGAAAAGTTAATGTAACACAGTGGTGAACATGCCCTTCCCCAATTACTTAGGCACGTGTTGCGACCACGAAATTCTAAGTTAATTATTATTTGCAAAAACACAAAATGTATGAGTTTGAACATCAAATATCTTGTCTTTGGAGTGCATTCAATTGTATATGGGTTGAAAAGGATTTGCAAATAATTTTATTCTGTTTATATTTACATCTACACAATTTCCCAACTAATATGGAAACAGGGTTTGTAAAACGAAAGCCATTTATCAACAACACCCAGAAACGCAGACAGCTTCGCTGGGACCAAGCTCATTTAAGATGGACTGATGCAAAAGTGGGAAAGTGTTCTGTGGTCTGACGAGTCCACATTTCAAAATTGTTTTCGGAAACCGTAGACGTCCATATGAAACGCTTTTTTTTTTTTGGTTGCCAAATTTAGCCAGTGTTAAAAAAAAAAAAAAAAAAGCTGCACTAGAAATAAATGTATACTGAAATATAAGATGCAAGGAAAAACAAAATATTAATCCAAAATATGAGTTGTGCATTGTGTTATTGCTCTGGCAAAAAATGTCTATTCTTTTTTAGTTGGGGTTGAAATGGCCCTCGAAACAGAATGTGACTAAAATGAGCTTTAAGCCATTTTTATTTTGCGAAAGAAGCTATTAAAACGGAACAATGACTAACTCTGCGGGGCGTCGTTTGAGTATGAATACGAGGAAGTACCCTGTTTTTTTTTCTTTCTCCCTTTCTATGGAAAAACGACAACAAGGTTTGTTGTTGTTGTTTTTGTTTTTAAATCAGGGTGTTTCTCTCCATTTCCCACTGATAGAAGGTACAATAGCATCCTTTCCCAGTGGAAACGGGGTCGCACCACACATCAAATGTAACCCCCGGGAGCCGCCCTTGGATGTTTGATGTGTTTAAAGGGGAACATTATCACAATTTCAGAAGGGTTAAAACCAATAAAAATCAGTTCCCAGTGGCGTATTTTCCTGTGACGTCATCCAGTGATATACATGCTATCCAGGCGGAGAGCACAGCAAGATATAGCGACATTAACTCGGATTCAGATTTAAGCGATTCAACAGATTACGCATGTATTGAAACGGATGGTTGGAGTATGGAGGCAGATAGCGAAAATGAAATTGAAGAAGAAAATGAAGCTATTGAGCGAATAGCTATTGATGCTATTCTGCCATGTCTGCCTTAGCATCACCGGTAAAATGTGCAGACCAAACGATCGGGACTTTCGCATCTTGTGACACTGGAGCAACTTAAGTCGATTGGTAAGTGTTTGTTTGGCATTAAATGTGGGTGGAGGGAAACGCTGGATGCAAACATAGCTACAAATGTACATACAGCAAGCCTAAATAGCATGTTAGCATCAATTAGCTGGCAGTCATGCCTTGACCAAATATGTCTGATTAGCACATAAGTATATAACATCAGCAAAACTCAGCTTTGTGATTTTGTTGACTTTATTGTTGGAAATGAATCTGCAGGATATCCATACTTTTCTGTGCCATGTCTGCCTTAGCATCGCCGGCAAAATGTGCAGACCAAACGATCGGGACTTTTGCATCTTGTGGCACTGGAGCAACTTAAATCCGTTGATTGGTAAGTGTTTGTTTGGCATTAAATGTGGGTGGAGAGAAACGCTGGATGCAAATATAGCTGCAAATGTACATACAGCTAGCGTAAATAGCATGTTAGCATCGATTAACATGCCGTGCTAATTGATGCACATTCTACGTAAATCAATTTGAATCTGTCCCTGATCGTGTTGTTACACCCTCCGACAACACACCGACGAGGCATGATGTCTCCAAAAAATAGTCAAAAAAACGGAAAATAACAGAGCTGTTTTGACTCGATGTTTATAATGTGTTTGAGAGAATGGCGGTTGACTACCTAGGTGACGTCACAACGCTCCGAGAGCAAATAATAGAAAGGCATTTAATTTGCCTAATTTCACCCATTAAGAGTTCGGAAATCGGATAAAAAAATATATGGTCTTTTTTCTGCAACATCAAGGTATATATTGACGCTTACATAGGTCTGGTGATATTGTTCCCCTTTAATGACGGTTTTACTGAGGAGGTGATGATGAGTGTTACGGGAGGATTACCTGGTGTTTTGACAATAACGCCGCGCCTAGTGTTATGCAACCTGGCGGGATCAGGGCGCTGTCTGGCACGCGGCGAGCCTCGAGTGTCACCGAAGAACATTTCATGCGAAGGTTGCAAAACCTTACTTTAATACACGATGCAAATTTTTGTCAGCATTATGCCCACGCTGCGATGACATCATGTAAACTCAACATGTAAATGACTGTCTTTTGATAAAGCAACATTTAATTTGATCTATTTGCACTTGTATGGTGTTCATTGTCAAAGCCTCGGATATTAGAGAAAAAAAATGTGACTGGGGAGCCGGTATATCTGCCCTAAAAAAACGGAATGGAATTTAAATTATTTTTACTGAATAAGACACCCAGAATGTACATGAAAATAAAGAATGTGGGATTTACAATATTAAGTATGAATGATAAAACACTGAATATTGACAACATGTGAACGTCACACACCCTCTCCATCATTGTCCCAGGTCTTTCAGCCGTGTCGGTTTTTAGTAGAAATGTCCCATAGTGTTTTATTTTGGCCCATATTCCGATATTGTCCAACTCTTAATTACCGATTACGATATCAACCGATATCGATATATACAGTCGTGGAATTAACACATTATGCATATTTTTTTTGTGATGCCCAGCTGGATGCATTAAACAATGTAACAAGGTTTTTCAAAACAAATAGACTCAAGTTATGGAAAAAAAAAATTCCAACATGGCACTGCTATATTTATTATTGAAGTCACAGAGTGCATTATTTTTTAACATGCCTCAAAACAGAAGCTTGGAATTTGGGACATGCTCTCCCTGAGAAAGCATGAGGAGGTTGAGGTGTGTGTGTGTCTTAGTAAGTCAATATTTACTAAGTCAAAATAATGTCTAAGCTACCCCCTAAACCCCCCTCCTCAACCTCCTCATGCTTTCTCAGGGAGAGCATGTCCCAAATTCCAAATTTGACTTGGTAAATATTGACTTACTAAGACAAAATAATGACGTACTTAGTATCTCGGGCAACTAGGACTGTTTTGTGTTTTGTTTTCACTTTACGGAAAAAATATCGAGATGTATATCGTATATTTGCCGTTTAGCATACGGAGCGGAAAACACAACCAAAAATGGCAACGAAGCCGGCCTACTTCACCACAGTCTGTAGTCTATTGCCCCCCCAGGCATCGATGAGATGGAGATGTGATGGTGGCGACAGGCCAAATTACTTACTTTATTTCTTACACCCACCCAGCCCCTTCCCCATACGTCCACCTTGCCCCTGGAGAGTCACTACCTTAACTAACAAATATTCTGGGGGAAACACTGTATATATATATATATATATATATATATATATATATATATATATATATATATATATATATATATATATATATATATATATGTCACACCTATTCATCATGTTTTGTTTTGTCATGTTATGTTTTGATTTCGGACATTCAGTCACGTTTTGCACTTCCTGGTTTTGTTTGTTTCCATGCCAACCCATTTGATTTTCACCTTGCCATCCTAGTCACGCCCCGTCCCTCAGCTCTCACACCTGTTTCTCATTACCACTGCTACTATTTAAGGATTTTACTTTCTGCCCATCAGTCTGGGATTTTTACATGTGCTTGCCTTCATGCCTTCACGATTACCTGCTATGCAACCTGCTATTCATGCCCCTTGTTTCGGTCACAGTAAGTGTTTTTGTTTTAGTTGTTCATGGTTCTGCCACAGTGCAAGTTTAAGTTTATAGTTCATGGTCTTTCATGCAATCGAGCAGTTGTTTTGTTTCATGTTTGTACTGTGTAGCCAAGTTTTGTACCTCCATTGTGAGCGCTTTTTGTTGTTTGTTTGTATATCAAAAAAATATAATGTACTCACGTCCACGCCTCGATCGTGCTGATCCTCATCTGCATCGAAGAAACAATCCATGTCCTAGCCTTGTTGTGACAATATATATATATATATATATATATATATATATATATATATATATATGTCCATCCATCCATTTCTACCGCTTATTCCCTTTACCAACTTCACTTTTTTTGGGTTTTGTATTATTCTCTACAAATGTAAATCATTTTACGCCTGAGACTTTAAGTACAAGGTTGATAGCAAGGTTGAATAAAGCCAGTGGCATTTTTTTCACAGTGTAAAATGTAATGTTGTAATCTGGGACATTTTTGTTTCAGTCTTTAAAATGTATTGCGAGCCAAATAAAACCGACCACAAATGGGCCCCTGGGCCACACTTTGGACACCCCCGGCTTATAGCTACAAATCAGGATGTCCGAACTCAGACACCTTATATAGACACGTATAAATAGCTTATATGTGTACATATACTATATATATATATATATATATATATATATATATATGTATATATATATATGCATATAAGATATATATATATATATATATACATGTATATATATAATATATATATATATATATATATATACATTTATAAAATATATATACATACATACATATATATGTGTATATATATATATGTATATATATGTATGTATATATTATACGTTGTGTAATAAAAACAAAATACCAGGATATACAAATCATTTTCAATTTATATTCAAGTGAATTGATTTAATGTTCGAACTGAAAAAACGTAATTATTTTTGCAAATAATCATCAACTTAGAATTGACTGGCAGCCACATATTTCAAATAAGTTGGCACAGGGACATTTTTACCACTGTGTTACATGGCCTTTCCTTTTAACAACACTCAGTAAACGTTTGGGAACTGAGGAGACACATTTTTGAAGCTTTTCAGGTGGAAAAGTGCACTACATATGCATGAAATGGCGAGAAGGTGAATACAATCTTAAATAAAGACGAATCGTGAATTACTTTAATTTCCTTTGTTCCCTAATCAGATATTAGCATATATCGGACAACATTGTATTGGTTCTTGTATCTTTTATGTACTAAATGTATCATAAGTGGACCCTTGCATCATTCAAGAATGCAGCCCTCGCTGGAAAAACCCTTGCTTGCAACTTGATGCACAACAATGAAGTTGAGGTACCAACTGTGGGAGTCTCCTTTCTTCTTTTTGATTAAGGGTTTAAATGACTGAGCTTTGCTTTTTTTCCTGTTTACTCAAACAAGAGACACAATTCTTGACCCCCACCAGAGCATTGCGAGCCACTGAAAAGTTTGCGAGCTCAAGTGTTACATAAATTGCACTCCTTTGTCGCACTCTGCCGGAGCAGCGCCGGCCTCCGCTTCCTCTTTTGATATGCCACCTTGCATTAAGAGCAGACGTAAATAGGTCGGGGGAATAAATCAGGCTTTGTACGGAGACTCTTGACTGGGAATGTGGATGATCGCCTGGCCGCCATTTGCACGACACTCTCATCAAGACAGTGCAGGTTTTGGAGCTAAATTAGGCCCACAAGCTGAAAAATCAAATGTTTTTATTTTTAATTTTTTTTTAAATCAAAACATTTTTTTTTTTAATTTTTTTTTAATTAATCAGTACAACAAAATAATACACACTAATACCATGATAATACAATTCCAATTTCAAAATCAAACCCGGCCCAGCAACATTCAGTATAGAAATCACACAAACATGACACAAAACAATCCAAAAATTAACAGTAATTAATACAAATTCCAACATAGCAGTGATTAGAAATCCCCTCGTTTACATTATCATCACAGCCATTGATAAAAAAATGTATTAAAAACTAGGGATGTCCAATATAATCGGACAATAAATGCTTTAAAATGTAATATCGGAAATTATCCGTATCGGTTTTAAAAAGTAAAATGTATGATTTTTTAAAACGCCGCTGTACGGAGCGCCAATAAACCTTAAAGGTACTGCCTTTAAGGTTATATTATCCACGGCTTCTCACACACACACACACACACACACACAAGTGAATGTAAGGCATACTTGGTCAACAGCCATACAGGTCACACTGAGGGTGGCCATATAAAGACCGTTAACACTGTTACAAATGTGTGAACCCACACCAAACAAGAATGACAAACACATTTCGGGAGAACAACCGCACCGTAACACAACACAAACACAACAGAAAAAATACCCAGACCCCCTTTTAGCACTAACTCTTCCGGGACAAACATTCCTCGACCCCGCCCACCTCAACATCCTCATGCTTTCTCAGGCAGAGCATGTCCCAAAGCTGCTGTTTTGAGGCATGTTAAAAAAATAAAAAAATAAAAAACACTTTGTGACTTTAATAACAAATATGGCAGTGCCAATTTGGCATTTTTTTTTTCCATAACTTGAGCTGATTTATTTTGGAAAAACCTTGTTACATTGTTTAATGCATCCAGCGGGGCATCACAAAAAAATTTTGGCATAATAATGTGTTAATTCCACGACTGTAAATATCGGTATCAGTTGATATCGGAATTGGTAATTATGTCATAACAGGGGTCTCGCAGCTTGCTGCGAGGTTTGTTCTCCCAGGATGCAAATGGATGATTCCGGGAGGTAGGAACATATTTATTAATCCAACTCAAGAAATATTGGCAAGGCAGAAGGTAAACAAACATAAACACGAAACTGTGGCATGAAACAAACAGTATAAACTATGGCTTGGACAAACACAAAACTGTGGCATGAACAAAAAAAACTGACTTGGACGCGGCATGAAGCGAACAACATGAACTGTGGGATCGTAAGAAAACTAGCAATGACGCCAGGATGGCTCACTGGCTTGAATGACGTTCTCAGTATTATAGCAGGTGCGTGTCCCGAACACCAGAGGCAGGTGAAACTAATAAGTCGCCATGGAAACTAAAAACAAGTGTGCACAAAAACAGGAACTAATAGTCTTAAAACTAACAAAATAACAAAAACATAATCCAGACCACATCATGACAATTAAGGAATATCAAATATCGTCAAAAAAAAGCCATTATCGGACATCTCTAATAAAACATATAGAAATATGAACAATAGTGTCACAGTGGCCTATGCTTGCATTTCATTGTATAAACTTGACAACACAGCGTGTACAATATTTTCCACAATGATAAAATAAGTCTAATTTAAGGTTCATTTAATAGTTAAAAAAAATGTAAATAATGGATCCCATTTATCCCATTACTATCTCATTTAAATGCAATTGTTTCTACTGATATCATCTCAATAACTTGTTTGTACCAGTCAGTATGAGTTGGACTATTTGAATTAAAAAAATAAAACAAAGTGCGCACTTTTTTTTTTAGGTTGAATAACATTTTTCACTCTAATAATTTGATATTTGAGCTTGTTTTTTTTTTTTGTTCGGATTCAAATCAGTTTCATTGTTTTATTTCAGTTTTAAAATCTTTTTTTTTCCAGGATGGAATCTTCCTGTTGGTGGGGGGCGTGGCATCAACTGAAAGGGGCGTGGCATCATGACATATCTCTTATACCATTTCCTTCCTGTTGCTTTAATGTGAAGCTATTTGCTTCTTTATGGATAGCGTATTAAAATAAGACAGTGGTCCCCAACCACCGGTACCGAACCGCAGAAGAATTTTTTTGTTCATTTTTATTTGAAAAAAAAAAAAAAAAATAAATATATATTTTTATATTTTTATTAAATCAACATAAAACACACAATATACACTTACAATTAGTGCACCAACCACTAAAAACCTCCCTTTTTCATGACAAAAACGTCCCTTTTTCATGACAAAGAAAAAAATAAAAATAAAATAAAATGATCTATCTATCTATCTATCTATCTATCTATCTATCTATCTATCTATCTATCTATGTATCTATCCATCCATCTATTTTTGTTGTAAAAGATGTCTATGGAGGAACGATGTTCATATGTTGAACTATTGTTCATAGTTAATATTAGAAATATCACTTCCTTTATCTTTAATGTACATTTTGGTTGTCCCATTCAGCAAAGAACTGTAAAATTCCATTTGTTGTTTTTTTTGCGATGGTCTGTCATCACTTTTTTAGCGCTCTATTGGACATATATATATATATATATATATATATATATATATATAAATACATAAAAATATACATATATGTATACACATATACATACATACATTTTTACATATATACATATATATATATATATATATATATATATTTTTTTTTTTTTTTTTTTTCTACCGCTCATTCCCTTTGGGGTCGCGGGGGGCCCTGGTGCCTATCTCAGCTACAATCAGCAGGCGGAAGGCGGGACACCCTGGACAAGACGCCACCTCATCGCAGGGCCGTATATATATTTTTTTTATATATATATATAGATATATACACACACACATTATTTTGTGTACATAAAATTTTCACACACATCCAGATCGCTGAATGTGGCCCCCCAAGTCAAAATATTTGCCCAGCTCTGATGTATTCAAAATGTTTCAGTTTCAAGCATAATGTTTTCAGATACACAACCTTTAGTCCTGATTAAACTCCGCAGGTTCAAGAGGAAACAAGCCGAGTTCAAAGAATAATGAGTTCTCTTCTCAGGGTCAAAGAGTGTATGGCTGCACATTAAAAAATATGTCAACTGACTGTAAAAACAATGAAGGTTTTATAGCTTTATAAGGTGCAAGTGGATTGTAATCTTAATATTCCAGGCTCCAAATCAGAAGGGTGCGGAGCTGGAAACAACAAGGAAACGCTGGCTTCCTTCATAGGAACTGAGGGCCAAATGTTTGATTCAATGGGCGGTTATACAAGACCCAAAACCAATGAAGTTGGCACGTTGCGTAACTCGCAAATAAAAACAATACAATGATGTGCAAATCCTTTTCAACTTATATTCATTTGAATAGACTGCAAAGACAAGATACCTAACGTTCAAACTGGATTTTTTTTTTTTTTTTTTTTTTGTGCAAATATTACCTCATTTGGAATTTGATGCCTGTAACATGTTTCAAAAAGATGGCACAAGTGGCGAAAAAGACTGAGAAAAGTTGAGGAATGCTCTTCAAACACTTATTTGGAACATCCCACAGGTGAACAGGCTAATTGGGAACAGCTGGGTGCCATGATTGGGAGTAAAAGCAGCTTCTATGGAATGCTCAGTAATTCACTACAAGGGTGGGTCAAGGGTCACCACTTTGTGAACAAATGCGCGAGAAAATTGTTCAAGAACAACATTTCTCATCAAGCTATTGGTAGGAATATAGAGATTTCACCATCGACTGTCCTAATATCATCAAAAGGTTCCGAGAATCTGGAGAAATCACTGCATGTAAGCATAATAAACATTGAATACCTGTGACCTTCGATCCCTCAGGTGGTACTGCATCAAAAAGCGACATCAGTGTGTAAAGGATATCACCATATTAACTCAGGACGCTTCAGAAAATCACTGTCAGTAACTACAGTCCGTTGCTACATCTGTAAGTGCAAGTTAAAACTCTACTATGCAAAGCCAAAGCCATTTATCAACAACACCCAGAAACACCGCCGGCTTCGCTGGGCCCGAGCTAATCTAAGATGGACTGATGCAAAGTGGAAAAGTGTTCTGGGGTCTGACGAGTCCCCATTTCAAATAATTTTTGGAAATGGTGGACGTTGTGTCCTCCGGACCAAAGAGGAAAAGAACCATTCGGACAGTTGTAGGATGGTGTATTAGTGCCCAAGGCATGTAACTTACACATCTGTGAAGGCAGCATTAATGCAGAAAGGTGCATATGGGTTTTGGAGCAACATATGTTGCCAACGAAGCAATATTATCATGGATGCCCCTGCTTATTTCAGCGAGACAATGCCAAGCCACATGTTGCAACAGCGTGGATTCATAGTAAAACAGTGCAGGCACTAGACTGGCCTGCCTTTAATCCAGATGTCTCCCATTGAAAATGTGTGGCGCAATATGAAGCCTAAAATACAACAACGGAGACCCCGGACTGTTGGGGGTGCGGGGCTGAGGTGGGCGGGGGTTGGGTGGGTGGGGTTTGGTGGTAGCGGGGCGGGGGGGTGTAAATTGTTGCGTCCCGGAATAGTTAGTGCTAAAAGGGGTTCTGGATATTTATTGTGTTGTGTTTATGTTGTGTTACGGTGCGGATGTTGTCCCGAAATGTGTTTTTCCTTCTTGTTTGGTGTGGGTTCACAGTGTGGTGCATATTTGTATCAGCGTTAAAGTTGTTTATACAGCCACCCTCAGTGTGACCTGTATGGCTGTTGACCAAGTATGCATGCATTCACTTGTGTGTATGAAAAAACGTAAATATTTGATTGGGCCAGCACACTCTTTGTAAGAAGGAAAAGCAGACGTGTAGAGGACATAAAAGGCAGTGCCTCTAAGGCACGCCCCCAACATTTTTGTCCGGGTGGAAATCGGGAGGAATTCGGGAGAATGGTAGCCCTGGGAGATTATCGGGAGGAGCACTGAAATTCGGAAGTCTCCTGGGAAAATCGGGAGGGTTGGCAAGTATGCCAATCAGAGCCCCAAATTCGTCATCCCTAGTTCTGGTTGCCTATGCAGCAGTTCTCTACTCCATACTTTGGAATAGCTTGTCCCAAAGACACTTGTAATGTACGTTTTATGGGTGCAATATAATTGTTGTCCGTAATGAACGTGTTTTTTTGATGTTCTGCCAAGAAAAAGATAAAAAAGAGGAGCAGGAAAGTATCATCAACATTCCTCACTGAGTCCACACTTTCTTTTTTGCGACGAAACGCCTCCAAAATGGCCCAAACACTACAAGTAAAGGACCTACCCGTGAGTCATTCTTTCCGGTAGTGGAAAGAGCACATGTCCATAGCTTGATGGTACAATGCATTTGAGTGACTGAGTTACACAAGGGGCCAGGCAGGAACATGGCACAGCTGTTGCTTTTGGACACAAGGGCACAAAGACAGAAGTTGGGACTTGGACTCGGATGCATTTTTTTTTTTTGTGCTCATTTTAGTCTGCGTGTAGGCCCCTCTTATCTAGCGCCCTATCTGAGAGCTGGGGTAAAGGCCAAAACCAATCATAGAGTCATTGAAACCTGGCAAGTACATTTGTAAATGTTTTCCTCTTTCTCTCTTGTAGACTCTTGTCTAGAAGAAACAGAGCCAGGAAGAAGAATCAAGAAGTGAGCTGATACAAAAGCGAGAGACTCCAAAGTGCTTCAAATCTGATCTTTTGGCAATCAGATTCAGAACACTTTTGGAGGTAGTCTGAATCCGATTGGAATCTGATCTTTTCAAATGTTACTTCAGTCCAAACACAATGCGACCCGTATGTGACTTTTTCATCAGCCTCGGGTGAGCTACATCATAGATGCGCCAGTGGAAGTAAATACTGAGCTGGGGTAAAGACCAAAAGGAATCAAAAACTCACTGAAAACAGGCATGTACATTTGTAAATGTTTTCTCCTGTCTAGAAGAAACAGAGCCAGGAAGAAAAGGAAATCAAGAAGTGAGACTGATACAAGAGTAACACTCCAAAGTGCTTCAAATCGGATCTTTTGGCAATCATATTCAGGACACTTTTGGAGGTAGTCTGAATCCGATTGGAATATGATATATTCAAATATGACTTCAGTCTAAACACAATGCGACTATGTGACTTTTTTGTCAGCCTTGGGCGAGCTACGTCATTGATGCGCCAGAAACAGAGCCAGGAAGAAGAGGAAACCAAGAAGTGAGCCGTGTTCGACCTCGGTAACGAAATGCTTCAAATCTAATCTTTTGGTAATCAAGATTCAGGACACTTTTGGAGGTAGTCTGAATTCAATTGGAATCTGATCTTTTCAAATGTGACTTCAGTCTAAACACAATGCGACCCGTATGTGACTTTTTCGCCATAGATGCGCCAGTGGAAGTAAATACTGAGCTGGGGTGAAGACCAAAAGAAATGAAAAACTCACTGAAACCAGGCCACGTACATTTGTAAATGTTTTCTCTTTCTCTTTGGTAGACACCTGTCTAGAAGAAACAGAGCCAGGAAGAAAAGGAAATCAAGAAGTGATACTGATACAAGAGCGAGATGTGTTCGACCTCAGTAAAACTCCAAAGTGCTTCAAATCTGATCTTTTGGCAATCAGATTCAGGACACTTTTGGAGGTAGTCTGAATCTGATTGGAATCTGATCTTTTCAAATGTGACTTCTGTCTAGACACAATGCAACTATGTCATTGATGCGCCAGTGGAAGTAAATACTGAGCTGGGGTAAAGACCAAAAGCAATCACAGACTCACTAAAACCTGGCACGTACTTCTGTAAATGTTTTCTCTTTCTCTCTCTTAGACTCTTGTCTAGAAGGAACAGAGCCAGGAAGAAGAGGAAATCAAAAAATTAGCTGTGTTCGACCTCGGTAACACTCCAAACTGCTTCTAATCTGATCTTTTGGCATCAGACTCAGGACACTTTTGGAGGTAGTCTGAATCTGAATTAGAATCTGATCTTTTCAAATGTGACTTCAGTCTAGACAAAATACGGCTATGTGACTTTTTCGTCAGCCTTGGGCGAGCTACGTCATTGATGCGCCAGAAACAGAGCCAGGAAGAAGAGGAAACCAAGAAGTGAGCCGTGTTCGACCTCGGTAACACTCCAAAGTGCTTCAATTCTGATCTTTTGGTAATCAGATTCAGACCACTTTTGGAGGTAGTTTGAATCCAATTGGAATCTGATCTTTTCAAATGTGACTTAAGTCTAAACACAATGCGACCCGTATGTGACTTTTTCGTCATAGATGCGCCACTGGCAGTAAATACTGAGCTGGGGTGAAGACCAAAAGAAATCAAAAACTCACTGAAACCAGGCATGTACATTTTTAAATGTTTTCTCTTTGTCTATCATAGACAAGATATTTGTCTCTCATAGACTCTTGTCTAGAAGACACAGCCAGTAAGAAGAGGAAATCAAGAAGTGAGCCGTGTTCGACCTTGGTAACATTCCATAGTGCTTCAAATCTGATCTTTTGGCAATCAGATTCAGGACACTTTTGGAGGTAGTCTGAATCCAATTGGAATCTTATAATTTCAAATGTGACTTCAGTCGAAATACAATGCGACCGGTATGTGACTTTTTCGTCATAGATGCGCCAGTGGAAGTAAATACTGAGCTGGAGTAAAGACCAAAATAAATCAAAAGCTTACTGAAACCTGGCACATACATCTGTAAATGTTTTCTCTTTGTCTCTCATAGACTCTTGTCTAGAAGAAACAGAGCCAGGAAGAAGAGGAAATCAAGAAGTGAGCCTGATACAAGGGCGAGACATGTTTGACCTCGGTATCACTCCAAATTGCTTGAAATCTGATCTTTTTGCAATCAGATTCAGGACACTTTTGGAGGTAGTCTGAATCCGATTGTAATCTGATCTTTTCAAATAAGACTTCAGTCTGAACACAATGCGACTCTTTTGTGACTTTTTCGTCAGCCTCGGGCGAGCTACAGTTGTGATCAAAATTATCCATACCCCACACAATTTTGGTGTTTTAGCAAGTTGGACATTTATTCCGTATTTTGTTTATAGTTATATCAAATAAATATGTGTCAAATAGACAAACACAACTTAAATTGTAACACTGTATTTTACAAAATACCAAAAAAGGACATTTTTCTTAATATTTCATTGACAAAATGATTCAACCCCCGAGTTACATGCATCTTTAGTACTTAGTAGAACACCCTTTGGCAGTAATGACATCCTTCAAACGTGATACATAACCGGACACAAGCTTCTTGCAACCATCTACAGGTATTTTAGCCCATTCTTCTTGGGCAAAGGCCTCCAGTTCATTCATATTCTTGGGCTTGCGTGCTGCAACTGCCTTCTTCAAGTCCCACCACAGGTTTTCTATAGGATTTAGGTCTGGCGACTGTGAAGGCCACTCCAGAGTCTTCCAGCCCATCTTCTGCAACCACTCTGATGTTGATTTGGAGGTATGCTTGGGATCCTTGTCCTGTTGGAAGGTCCAACGTCTCCCAAGCCTCAGCTTCGTCACTGACTTCATGACATTTGCAGCTAATATATCCTGCTAGGAAATAGACTTCATAATGCCTTGAGCGCACTGGAGATTCCCAGTACATGAGGCAGAGAAAAAGCCCCAGAGCATGATTGACCCCCCACCATGCTTAACAGTAGGCGAGGTGTTCTTCTCTTTGTAAGCTTCATTTTTTATCCTCCAGACATAACGTTGATTCATAGGCCCAAAGAGTTCCACTTTTGTCTCATCACTCCATAGAATAGTTTCCTAAAACCTTTGGGGTTTGTCCAGATGATTTTTGGCATACTGGAGTCTATTTTTCTTGTGCCTGGTAGTCAGAAGTGGGGTTCGCCTGGGAGTTCTGGCATGGAGGCCTTCATCTCGTAGTGAGCGCCTTATTGTCTGGGACAAAACCTGCATTCCCCCCTCTGCAATGTCGTGTTGTAGTTCCTCAGCTGTTACCCGGGGGTTTTTCACAACTGTGTTGCACACAGCATCCTCTTTCTACCACGCCTAGGTAGTGTTTCTATTGTGCCTTCAGCTTTAAACTTGCAAATTATGCTCCCAACTGTGTCTCTTGGAATGGGTAATATCTTTGCTATTTTCTTATATCCATATCCTTTCTTATGCAGAGAAATTACCTCCTCTCTTGACTTCTTTGACCACTCCCTGGACTTCACCATGTTGCAAATACACCATTGACCATCTACAAGAAGCTGAGCGTCACAGTCTTTTTCAAACAGTTTAATTGTTGCTCGTTATGGTTCTAATCACATCTACAGGTGTTTTCAACACCTGATTGAAAAGACCTTATTCAAATTCTTTTCTTAAGAGTTATGATCTCCAAGGGGTTGAATAATTTTGTCAATGAGATATTTAGAGAAATGACACTGTTTGGTATGTTACAAAATATAATGTTGTAATTCAAGTTGCATTTGTCTATTTAATGCATCTTTATTTGATATGACTATAAACAAAATACAAAATAAATGTCCAACTTGCTAAAACACCAAAATTGTGTGGGGGTTGAATAATTTTGATCACAACTGTACGTCATTGATGCGCCAGTGGAAGTGAATACTTCAGCACAACATCCGGTTACGGTGAGTTTTTGGTGCATCACTAGTTAATGGTGCGCAAAATAATACACTATAATATATTACTACATATTTTGATTCCAAAGCAATAGTGATTGTTGAAGGACCACAATTGAGGCTGTGGCGTATTTGCTTACACGTTACGTAAGTTGTTTAACAATAAAGCTAACGTGGGTTCCCTCCGGGTAATCCGGCTTCCTCCCTCCGCCAAAGACATGCACCTGGGGATAGGTTGATAGGCAACACTAAATGGTCGCTAGTGTGTGAATGTGAGTGTGAATGTTGTCCGTCTATCAGTGTTGGCCCTGTGATGAGGTGGCGACTTGTCCAGGGTGTACGCCGGCTTCCGCCCGAATGCAGCTACGATAGGCTCGGGCGACCGCCCGCGACCCCGAACGGTTGGAAGGATGGATGGATTCTCAATCAATCAATCAATCAATGTTTATTTATATAGCTCTAAATCACAAGTGTTTCAAAGGGCTGCACGAACCACAACGACATCCTCGGTCCAGAGCCCATATAAGGGCAAGGAAAAACTCACACCTAGTGGGACGTCGGTGACAGTGACAATGATGACTATGAGAAACTTTGGAGAGGACCGCATATGTGGGAATCTGATTTACAACACCCAGTAAAGTATCGGATCAAGCCTCGATATCGGATTTAATTTGAGGCCAAAATCTGATCGGGATCATGGGCCAAAACTGTGGATTGGGACATCCCTAAAAATGACCCTGCATTGAAGTGACTAGTTGAAGTTGTCCCACCCTCTTTGCAGCTTCCACTCTCTCTGTAAATACTTACTGAAAGGTTTTGGAGTGTGTCCGTGAAAAACCCTAGTCCGGAAAAGAACATTTGTGAAGTCACAGATCTCTGATGTTGATGTTGATCTGTTCCAATTCATGGCGTAGGTGTTTAATGACAAACACGTTTTTTATGGACCTTGCATTGTGTACTGGAACGGTCGTGCTAGGACAAAAAAAGCGTTTGCCGCAAAGTTGGAAGACTTGCCTAGGATTAATTTTTAGGGGGATTACGGGCTCTTGGAGCCGATATCGTGATTGTGTAATTTACAGAAATTCCCCAAATTTAGACACTTTGTCAAAAGCCCCTGGTAAGAAACAGGAAACCCTTTATCATTTTAGTTGATAGTTGACTCTAACTGCAGCATTTATACACGATACAAGGTCTACGGTCATTGAGTGCATGTCTGTTACTGTATGCCAAGTGAAGTTTAACCTCTATGTCTCGCTTATAATGACCTGATCAAGGCAAATGCATTGCGACACGTTGGGGTTATACGAACCCGGTTTCCAAATTGTGTTAGATGTAAATATAAACGGAATACAATGATTTGCAAAGTATTTTCAACCCACATATTCAGTTGAATATGCTGCAAAGACAAGATATTTGATGTTGAAACTCATAAACTTTTTTTTTTTTGCAAATAATAATTAACTTAGAATTTCATGGCTGCAACACGTGCCAAAGTAGTTGGGAAAGGGCATGTTCACCACTGTGTTACATCACCTTTTCTTTTAACAAAACTCAATAAACGTTTGGGAACTGAGGAAACTAATTGTTGAAGCTTTGAAAGTGGAATTCTTTCCCATTCTTGTTTTATGTAAAGCGTTCAACAGCTGTCGTATTTTATGCTTCATAATGTGCTACACATTTTCGATGGGAGAGAGATCTGGACTGCAGGCGGGCCAGGAAAGTGCCCGCACTCCTTTTTTACGAAGCCACGCTGTTGTGCCTTGGCATTGTCTTGCTGAAATAAGCAGGGGCGTCCATGAAAAAGACAGCGCTTAAATGGCAGCATATGTTGTTCCAAAACCTGTATGTACCTTTCAGCATTAATGGAGCCTTCACAGATGTGTAAGTTACCCATGCCTTGGGCACTAATGCACCCCCATACCATCACAGATGCTGGATTTTGACATTTGCGTTGATAACAGTCTGGATGGTTTGTTTCCCTGTGGTCTGGATGACACTATGTCGAATATTTCCGAAAACTATTTGAAATGTGGACTCGTCAGACCACAGAACACTTTTCCACTTTGCATCAGTCCATCTTAGACGATCTCGGACCCAGAGAAGCCGGCGGCGTTTCTGGATGTTGTTGATAAATGCCCTTCGCTTTGCATAGTAGAGCTTTAACTTGCACTTACAGATGTGGCGATGAACTGTATTTAGTGACAGAGGTTTTCTGAAGTGTTCCTGAGCCCATGTGGTGATATCCTTTAGAGATTGATGTCGGTTTTTGATACAGTGCCATCTGAGGGATCGAAGGTCACGGTCATTCAATGTGGGTTTCCGGCCACGCCGCTTATGTGGAGTGATTTCTCCAAATTTTCTTAACTTTTTGATGATATTATGGACCATATATGTTAAAATCCCTAAATACTTGCAATTGCACTTTGAGAAACGTTGTTCTCAAACTGTTTGACTATTTGCTCACGCAGTTGTGGACAAAGGGGTGTACCTCGCCCCATCCTTTCTTGTGAAAGACTGAGCATTTTTTGGGAAGCTGTTTTTAAACCCAATCATGGCACCCACCTGTTCCCAATTAGCCTGCACACCTGTGGGATGTTCCAAATTAGCGTTTGATGAGCATTCCTCAACTTTATCAGTATTTATTGCCACCTTTCTCAACTTCTTTGTCACGTGTTGCTGGCATCAAATTCTAAAGTTAATGATTATTTGCAAAAAAATAATAAAACCTATCAGTTTGAACATCAAATATGTTGTCTTTGTAGCATATTCAACTGAATACGGGTTGAAAATGATTTGCAAATCATTGTATTCCGTTTATATTTACCTCTAACACAATTTCCCAACTCATATGGAAACGGGGTTTGTACAGCGCCAACTGGCACTTATTTTCTTCTTTACAACTCAGTGTTTTGCAAATGGGCAGTTTGATGATGCGGGTACGTTTATTGTATTTACTGTATGTGTCATCATAACATTAGACTTATTCATGTCCAATTGTGGGTCGCGTGAATGATTGCAAGATTGTAGCTGAGATAGGCGCCAGCGCCCCCCGCGACCCCGAAAGGGAATAAGCGGTAGAAAATGGATGGATGGATGGATGGATGTTTACACTTTAAATAGACACGTCATGTATGAAAATAACATACAAAACAGCTTAAAGCGTCCGACGTGCACTTTCTGACTGCAATTAATTTCATTTCCCGTTTCTGCAAGCTCATTTTCTTATTACTTGCTTATACGGCAGGTGACTCATGTTTGGGAAATTCATATTGCTGTCCAATCCATGAGAGAACACAGTGATTTGTATGTGACCAAACCTCTTGCTGCAACCCTTCCTGTGATCTGGAAATCTTGGCCTGATGACCCGCGAGAGAGTGATTGTTTTCGTTTTCTGCAACCTTTTGGAGTAATGAGCTTTGGCAATGCCGTTGCTCAAGTGTTTTTCGAAGAGGAACTTCCACAGCCGGCAGGCTAAAACATTTTAAGAAAATAAGGTGCATAGTCGAGTGTTCAGTTCAGTTCAGTTTCGATTTATTTGGAACATGTATATACGATGCAATTGTAATGCATCACATACAGTGGGGCAAAAAATTAGTTATCAAGCTACCGATTGTGCAAGTTGTCCCTTTTAAAATGATGACAGAGGTCTGTAATTTTCATCATAGGTACACTTCAACTGTGAGAGACAGAATGTGAAAAAAAAAATCCAGGAATTCACATCGTAGGAATTTTAAAGAATTTATTTGTAAATTATGGTGGAACATAAGTATTTGGTCAACCATTCAAAGCTTTCACTGATGGAAGGAGGTTTTGGCTCAAAATCTCACGAGACATGGCCCTATTCATTCTTTCCTTAACACGGATCAATCGTCCTGTCCCCTTAGCAGAAAAACAGCCCAAAGCATGATGTTTCCACCCCCATGCTTCACAGTAGGTGTGGTGTCCTTGGGATGCAACTCAGTATTCTTCTTCCTCCAAACACGACAAGTTGATTTTATACCCAAAAGTTCTATTTTGGTTTCATCTGACCACATGACATTCTCCCAATCCTCTGCTGTATCATCCATGTATCCATTTTGGTATAAACTCAACTCGTCGTGTTTGGAGGAAGAAGAATACTGAGTTGCATCCCAAGAACACCAGACCTACTGTGAAGCATGGGGGTGGAAACATCATGCTTTGGGGCTGTTTTTCTGCTAAGGGAACAGGACGATTGATCCGTGTTAAGGAAAGAACGAATGGGGCCATGTATCGTGAGATTTTGAGTCAAAACGTCCTTCCATCAGTGAGAGCTTTGAATGGTTGACCAAATACATATTTTCCACCATAATTTACAAAAAAATTCTTTAAAATTCCTACAATATGAATTCCTGGATTCCACATTCTGTCTCTCACAATTGAAGTGTACCTATGATGAAAATTACAGACCTCTGTCATCATTTTAAGTAGGAGAACTTGCACAATCGGCGACTGACTAAATACTTTTTTGCCCCACTGTATATACATATATACACACATATACACACATATATACAGATACATATATGTATATACACATAAATATATATATATTTATATATATATATATATATATACATATATATACATATATACACATATATATATATACACACACACGTTTATACATATATATATATATATATATATATATATATATATATATATATATATAAATACACACAATAAATATATAGAGATATATATACATATATCCATCCATCCATCCATCCATCTTCTTCCGCTTATCCGAGGTCGGGTCGCGGGGGCAACAGCCTAAGCAGGGAAACCCAGACTTCCCTCTCCCCAGCCACTTCGTCTAGCTCTTCCCGGGAGATCCCGAGGCGTTCCCAGGCCAGCCGGGAGACATAGTCTTCCCAACGTGTCCTGGGTCTTCCCCGTGGCCTCCTACCGGTTGGACGTGCCCTAAACACCTTCCTAGGGAGGCATTCGGGTGGCATCCTGACCAGATACCCCAACCACCTCATCTGGCTCCTCTCGATGTGGAGGAGCAGCGGCTTTATTTTGAGCTCCTCCCGGATGGCAGAGCTTCTCACCCTATCTCTAAGGGAGAGCCCCGCCACACGGCGGAGGAAACTCATTTCGGCCGCTTGTACCCATGATCTTATCCTTTCGGTCATGACCCAAAGCTCATGACCATAGGTGAGGATGGGAACATAGTTCGACCGGTAAATTGAGAGCTTTGCCTTCCGGCTCAGCTCCTTCTTCACCACAACGGATCGGTACAACGTCCGCATTACTGAAGACGCCGCACCGATCCGCCTGTCGATCTCACGATCCACTCTTCCCCCACTCGTGAACAAGACTCCTAGGTACTTAAACTCCTCCACTTTGGGCAGGGTCTCTTCCCCAACCCAGAGATGGCATTCCACCCTTTTCCGGGCGAGAACCATGGACTCGGACTTGGAGGTGCTGATTCTCATTCCGGTCGCTTCACACTCGGCTGCAAACCGATCCAGTGAGAGCTGAAGATCCCGGTCAGATGAAGCCATCAGGACCACATCATCTGCAAAAAGCAGAGACCTAATCCTGCGGTCACCAAACCGGAACCCCTCAACGCCTTGGCTGCGCCTAGAAATTCTGTCCATAAAAGTTATGAACAGAATCGGTGACAAGGGACAGCCTTGGTGGAGTCCAACCCTCACTGGAAATGTGTTCGACTTACTGCCGGCAATGCGGACCAAGCTCTGGCACTGATCGTACAGGGAGCGGACCGCCACAATAAGACAGTCCGATACCCCATACTCTCTGAGCACTCCCCACAGGACTTCCCGAGGGACACGGTCGAATGCCTTCTCCAAGTCCACAAAGCACATGTAGACTGGTTGGGCAAACTCCCATGCACCCTCAAGAACCCTGCCGAGAGTATAGAACTGGTCCACAGTTCCACGACCAGGACGAAAACCACACTGTTCCCCCTGAATCCGAGGTTCAACTATCCGGCGTAGCCTCATCTCCAGTACACCTGAATAAACCTTACCGGGAAGGCTGAGGAGTGTGATCCCACAATAGTTGGAACACACCCTCCGGTCCCCCTTCTTAAAGAGAGGAACCACCACCCCGGTCTACCAATCCAGAGGTACCGCCCCCGATGTCCACACGATGCTGCAGAGTCTTGTCAAACAAGACAGCCCCACATCATCCAGAGCCTTAAGGAACTCCGGGCGGATCTCGTCCACCCCTGGGGCCTTGCCACCGAGGAGCTTTTTAACTACCTCAGCCCCAGAAATAGGAGAGTCCACCACAGATTCCCCAGGCACTGCTTCCTCATAGGAAGACGTGTTGGTTGGATTGAGGAGGTCTTCGAAGTATTCCTTCCACCTATCCACAACATCCGCAGTTGAGGTCAGCAGAACACCATCCACACCATACACGGTGTTGATAGTGCACTGCTTCCCCTTCCTGAGGCGGCGGACGGTGGTCCAGAATCGCTTCGAAGCCGTCCGGAAGTCGTTTTCCATGGCTTCCCCGAACTCCTCCCATGTCCGAGTTTTTGCCTCCGCGACCGCTGAAGCTGCACACCGCTTGGCCTGTCGGTACCTGTCCACTGCCTCCGGAGTCCTATGAGCCAAAAGGACCCGATAGGACTCCTTCTTCAGCTTGACAGCATCCCTCAACGCTGGTGTCCACCAAGGGGTTTTAGGATTGCCGCCCCGACAGGCACCAACTACCTTGCAGCCACAGCTCCGATCTGCCGCCTCGACTATAGAGGTGCGGAACATGGTCCACTCGGACTCAATGTCCAGCACCTCCCTCGTGACATGTTCAAAGTTCTTCTGGAGGTGGGAATTGAAACTTTGTCTGACAGGAGACTCTGCCAGACATTCCCAGCAGACTCTCACAATGCGTTTGGGCCTCCCAGGTCTGTCCGGCATCCTCCCCCACCATCGCAGCCAACTCACCACCAGGTGGTGATCGGTAGAAAGCTCCGCCCCTCTCTTCACCCGAGTGTCCAAAACATAAGGCCGCAAATCCGATGACACAACTACAAAGTCGATCATGGGACTGCGGCCTAGGGTGTCCTGGTGCCAAGTGCACATATGGACACCCTTATGCTTGAACATGGAATTTGTTATGGACAAACTGTGACGAGCACAAAAGTCAAATAACAAAACACCACTCGGGTTCAGATCAGGGCGGCCATTCTTCCCAATCACGCCTCTCCAGGTTTCAGTGTCGTTGCCAACATGAGCGTTGAAGTCCCCCAGTAGGACAAGGGAATCACCCGTGGGAGCACTTTCCAGTACTCCCTCGAGTGTACCCAAAAAGGGTGGGTACTCTGAACTGCTGTTTGGTGCGTAAGCACAAACAACAGTCAGGACCCGCCCCCCCACCTGAAGGCGGAGGAAGGCTACCCTTTCGTCCACTGGGTTGAACTCCAACGTGCAGGCTTTAAGCCGGGGGGCAACCAGAATTGCCACCCCAGCCCGTCGCCTCTCACTGCCGGCAACGCCAGAGTGGAAGAGAGTCCAGCCCCTTTCAAGAGAAGTGGTTCCAGAGCCCTTGCTGTGCGTCGAAGTGAGTCCGACTATATCCAGCCGGAACTTCTCCACTTCGCGCACTAGCTCAGGCTCTTTCCCCCCCAGTGAGGTGACGTTCCACGTCCCAAGAGGTGGCTTCTGTAGCCGAGGATCGGACCGCCAAGTGCCCCGCCTTTGGCTGCCGCCCAGCTCACATTGCTCCCGACCTCTATGGCCCCTGCTATGGGTGGTGAGCCCATTGAAGGGGTGACCCACGTTGCCTCTTCGGGCTGTGCCCGGCCGGGCCCCATGGGAACAGGCGCTCGCCATCGTGCCCCACCTCCGGGCCTGGCTCCAGAGGGGGGCCCCGGTGACCCGCGTCCGGATGAGGGAAATCTGGGTCCATGTTTTGTCTTCTTCATAGAGGTCTTCGAGCTGCTCTTTTTCTGATCCCTCACCTAGAACCTGGTTGCCTTGGGAGACCCTACCAGGGGGCATAAAGCCCCCGGACAACATAGCTCCTAGGATCATTGGGACACGCAAACTCCTCTACCACGATAAGGTGGCAGCTCAGAGAGGAGTATATACATATATATGTGTGTATATACATATATATACACACATATATATACATATATATGTGTGTATATACATATATATACACACATATATATACACTTACATTACTTGATTGACAAGAGGAGCTCAGAGAAAGGATGCTGATGTTTCCATAGACCCGACCCTTTCCAACTACTTAACGAACGCTCATGAAAGCCGAGTGCGATACCACATTCTCACTTCCCCCGAGAATGTTGTCCTGAGAATTCCATGCTGATGAAACTGGGCCGTGCAGTGTTCATCTTGAAGAAAAGTACGTTCTATTTTCAATGCTGCAGGTTCTTGCATGCCAACTCGCAGTCTGATAAACAGAGCGGTGCATCTGAGCCCTCCTGGCCCCAAGTTATGCAAGGTGTGTTACCGTCTAATGTCTATTTAAAGGGCGTAATTGTATCATATTTGCTATTTGTGCAACTATTACTCACCGCACGTCTGATTTGGAGTCACGAAAGGGCTGTGTGTGTGTGTGTGTGTGTGTGTGTGTGTGTGTGTGTGTGTGTGTGTGTGTGTGTGTGTGTGTGTGTGTGTGTGTGTGGGTGTTGTGTGTTGACAGACTTCTTAACTATCTGAATAGGTGCCATAGCCCAAGTCCAAAACAGATAAGCCCCGGCGAGCACACAAGTCATCCTCAATCCCCCCACTGCTCCCTCCTCTTCTTCCAACTCCACCCCACCCTCAGCATTATATAAGACCCAACGGCTGCCAAACAACACAAGTGCGCTGTAGACAAAGTTTTAAGAAGGGGGCCAAAAAACCGGAGCTTTTAATTTAAGGCTGGTGCTGCAGAACAACACAGATGTGTTGTCTTTAACACAGTCATGGTGTTTAGGGGCGAAAACCTTTGCCTTGGCTTTGACCGGTTTTTCACTGGAACCCTTTCAGTCGTCATTCGGCTTCCTGTTAAAAGGTGTGTTTGCTCGACAAAGCGGCGGGTTTTAAGTTCCAAGCTCTTTGAGCAGACGCCACGACATTCTTTGATGCTTTGCCTTAAGACATTCCTTGACACATGCATATCGGTATTTTAAGATTTTTTAACAAGCCGGTTGGAACAAAAGATGCGAGGCTATTTAGTCTTGATGTTTGCGATGTCTTTTAAATTAATTTTTAAGCAATCAAGGGGACAACTGATTAAATTTAGCCTGACTATGTTTTCTGGAGGTGGCTAAGAAGGTGAATAAGGGGGATTTGACTATGTAAGCAGTCTCTTATGGAGTTATAATCCACCTGTGGAAACGTGTCGGGCGCTGTCACAGAGACCGATTAGTCAGGACAAAAGAGCTTAGATGGATTCTGCAATGATGCGTCAACAACAGGATGTAATGTGCTCTGTGGGTTTACCCCTCTGCATCATGCATAAGCTCGCATAATAAAGACTAAATACGAGGTCCCAATACCAATATTTTGATACCGGTACCAAAATCTATTTTCAATACTTTTTGAAATACCAAAAGAAAAACATTTATATGGGTTTTATTTAAACAGAAAATTGTACGATATGTTAAACGTAAGATGGTGAACATACAAACCCGAAAAACCAATGAAATTGGCACGTTGTGTAAATCGTAAATAAAAACGATTTGCAAAATTGCACATCTGAAAAGTACATAAAGGTTTTGGAGCAACATATGTTGCCGTCCAAGCAACGTTATCATGGACGCCCCTGCTTATTTCAGCAAGACAATGCCAAACCACGTGTTACAACAGCGTGGCTTCGTAGTAACTGAGTCTGTGGTCCAGACCTGTCTCCCATAGAAAATGTGTGGCGCATTACGGAACCTAAAATACATATCACAACGGAGACCCCGGACTGTTGAACAACTTCAGCTGCACATCAAGCAAGAATGGGAACGAATACCACCTGAAAAGCTTCAAAAATTGTTCTCCTCAGTTCCCAAAACGTTTACTGAGTGTTGTTTAAAGGAAAGGCCATGAATTTAATGTTTTTGCCTTTAAATTCCAAGTTAATGAGTAATTGCAAACATCAAATATTTTGTCTTTGTACTCTTTCAATTGAATATAAGTTAAAAATTATTTTCAAAACATTGTATTCTTTCTCTTTTACGAAGTACACAACTTCACTGGTTTTAGGTTTTGTAGTTACAGGATCATACCCATCCATCCGTTTTCTACCGCTTGTCCCTTTTGGGCTCGCGGGGGGTTGCTCATACTTAAAGTTCTTATTTGTCCGCAAACATATTTTTCTGTGTTTGTAAACAAAGAAAATATATAATAGTATCGACCATATATGGCAATTGTACTTGGTATCATTACAGTGGATGCCTGTGTAGAGCCACCCATGGCATTTGTTTACGTTCAAGAGTTCTAACTTGCCGTTAGCGGTTAGCAATCATATCCTGTTATGGTCTGTAGTGAAGAATTTTTCGCTATTCCTCGTGCTGCAGGGATGATACTTGTAAAAAAAAATTGTTTTCATCATGGAGGCAAAGATTCCATGATTTAGAAGTAGCTAAGAAACACTATAGGTTTGTATAGCTCAATACAAAAAAATAATTTGTCTGGAGCCGCAAAAAAATGAAAAACCGTATATAAGTCTTATAATGAAGGCAACAATTATATTAGCTATAATAGCATACTATCAAAATATCAATGTGCCACAAGCTGACGAAAATTTTCTTCGACAGAAATGTTAAAATGTAATATTTATTCTAAACACTTTTACAACATTAGAAGACGTTGGTAAATCAGAGGCTCCTCAGAAGGTGAGATAACTCCTGGAAATTACTGTTTTTTAATGGTCAAAATAATAGATGTGTGTGTCCAAGTTAAGGCTGTCTTCTTTTGATAGATTGTTTACAATCTTTGGCAAGCTACGTAATGTTTGCTGTGGTCTGGAACAACATGGCACACAAACAACTATCAGAAATGCAGCCAATATTACATACAGATAATGTGTCATGAAAAACTAAAATATATACAAAGACGATACGATTAAAGGATATTAAATTAGTTTAAATATAGCTACAAGTGAGGCATAATGATGCAATACGTACATACAGCTAGCCTAAATAGCATGTTAGCATTGATTAGCTTGCAGTCACACACTGACCAAATATGCCTGATTAGCACTCCAACAAGTCAATAACATGAACAACGCACTCCTTTGTGTAGACACGCACAGTATAAAACGTGTGGTGGACAAAATGAGACTGAGAAGGAGTGGAAGATTCTACATGTGAACAAACTGTTGTCTACACTATGGTGAGTTCTAGAACCGCCGAAATTAGTAGGACAAAACGATGTTCACTAAATAGTCTCATCAGTGAAGCATACACACAAACATTTTAAACAATGGTAGTGCTAACAATTGGGAAGGTTTGTGTCATGAGTGTTTTCAAACAAAAAAGTAAACGTTTTTCATTTTCAATCCTTTTATAAAAAATGCTCCAAGGAGCCACCAGAGTGCCACTAGAAAGCCACATGCGGCTCGAATGCCGCTGGTTACCGACCCTCGGTATAGCTTCACCTTTATCGTGAGTTTTTTAAGCCAAAATGTGTCCATTTTCCCTTTTCTGTCTCCAAACTGTGTCTGCTTGTAAGTACTATGTGCGTGTGTGTTGACTAACATGCACCTTTGCTTGTTTTACCGGCAATGTTGCGACTTGACAGCAGGGTGCTGACATTCCCGAAAAAAAAAATAGAAAAAAAAAAAAAAAAATACCTGTACTTTTCAAAAGGCAATACAGTCGTGCTCAAAGGTTTACATACCCCGGGATAATTTATGATTTTTTGGCCATTCTTCAGTGAATATGTATGATGACACAAACACCTTTCTTCCACTAATGCTTAATGGTTGTTTGAAGCTAATTGTTGGCAAACAACTGTGTTTGCTCTATTTAACTCAAAATGACAAAAGAAAGTATCCAAATGACCCTGATCAAAAGATTACATACCCCAGTGACTTTGATCTGATAACATGCACAAAAGTTCACACAAACAGGTTTGAATGGCTAATGAAGGTTCCAATCCTCACCTGTGACTTGTTTGTTTCTAAATAATGTGTGTGTATAAATATCAGAGAAGTTTCTGGGCTTTTGACAGACCATTGCAATGTTCATCCAGTGCTGCACGGATATTTCTGGATTCTGAGTCATGAGAAAGGCAAAATAATTGTCAAAGGATCCGGGACAAAATGTAATTGAACGGCATGAAACAGGTAAGGGGTATAAAAAGATATCCAAGGAATTGAGAATGCCAATCAGCAGTGTTGAAATGCTGAAGATGAGGGATTCGGGTAGACCAGCACAGATTTCGGCCACAACAGCCAGGGAAATTGTTCAAGATGCAAAGAAAAATCCAAAAATGACTTCAGCCGAAATACAGGACTCTCTGAAAAATTGTGGTGTGGCTATTTCAAGATGCACAATAAGAAAAATGGGCTGCATGGTCGAGAAGAAATCATAAATTCTCCCAGGGTTATAAAACTTTTGAGCACAACTCTACAGTACTGTTTTTGATACACTAGCCTTTATTAGTCCCAATATATCGGACAACCCTACATTATATTCCCTTTTCGTACAAATCTCCAAGCTGTAAGACTTAGACTTAGACTTCCTTTCTATTGTCATTCAAATGTGAACTTTACAGCATAGATAAGAACGAAATTCCGTTACATAAGCTCATGGTAGTGTAGGATTATAGAAAAAGCAATAAGGTGCATATATAATTAGATAAATATATATAAATAATATATAAAAATAAATACATATATATAAATATATGTAAATAAATAAATAGATTACTGTACATCCATCCATCCATTTCCTACCGCTTATTCCCTTTGGGGTCGCGGGGGGCGCTGCTGCCTATCTCAGCTACAATCGGGCGGAAGATGGCGTACACCCTGGACAAGTCGCCACCTCATCGCAGAGATTACTGTACAGATAAATATATTGCACTTTTTCACATGCGTCCACGTTATGGATGTATGTTATATTGTCTTTTTGTTATTCCAACGAGTCAATCCATTTTGGGAGTAGTCATTTAATTATGATGCGTTCAAGAGTCTTACGGCCTGAGGGAAGAAGCTGTTACAGAACCTGGAGGTTCTGCTCCGGAGGCTGCGGAAACTCTTCCTAGAGTCCAGCAGTGTAAAAAGTCCTTGGAGGAGTCTTTGCAGATTTTCTGAGCCCTGGTCAGGCAGCGGCTTTTTGCGATCTCCTGGATAGGAGGAAGAGGAGTCTTGATATTTTCCGCCGTCCTCACCACTCTCTGGAGAGACTTCCAGTCTGAGGCACAGCAGGCTCCAGTCCAGACAGAGATGCTGTTGGTCAGCAATCTCTCTATAGTGCCGCTGTAGAATGTGGTGAGAACGGGGGGAGGGGGCTGTGCTCTTTTCATCCGACGCAAAAAGTGCATGTGCTGCTGAGCTCTTTTTACAAAGAGATAACCGGAAAGAGATACATATTGTAAAATAACCAATTGCTCTCTTATTTTAGAGATATTTTAGTCCTTCCATATGACAAATAGCATACAAAATGGTTCCATATTTTCAAAATGTTGTGTCTTTTTATGCAAAATCCAACCAAATTATTCTGAAGACAAGACTATGGTTTTTGGTAGAGGAAAACTGGTAAAGTCAAAGAAGTCCTAAGAGGGTAATCATGGACTCATAGAGTCAGAGTGGTGTTAGGTTGCATCAACCCGTACAGCAAAAGGGTGTGTCTGGTAGCTCGTTCCTGATGATTATCATTCTGTGTACTGAATGTCATTTATGCATTAGGAAACCTCACACAAAATCAGCAATGCAGCCGCCATTTTCTCAACAGCTACAGTAGCAGACTCGTTATCAAAATACTTTTTTAGTTGTTTTCCTGCACTCATAAAATTACATTTAGAGAAAGCACAGCTAATTTGTGGTGAATAAAAAAAAAATAATTCAGTAGAGAGTTACAGGACATGAACTGACAATTCATCAATACCGGAGATGCGACGGTTTTGCAGATGCCGCGGTGTCGCGTTTTCCAAAATTCTCACAATAACGCCGTGGCGTGTGACGGTATCAAACAGAAATCTTGGTGAGTGTCGTTTTTTTTTTTCTGGAAATAAACTACAACTACAACTTTTGTGTGTGTGTGTGTGGGGGTGGGGGGGTGTATAGAATAGAATAGAATAGAATAGAATGGACTTTATTGTCATTATATTTGCATATAACGAGATTAAAGACTCCAATTTAAGGTGCGGTAGTGGGAACAAATATGGGGTGAAATAAATAGATTAGATTAGATAATACTTTATTTATTCCTTCAGGAAAATTCAAATAAAAATTGAAAAAATTTCAAATTTTCAGCAAATAACACAAGGAAAAAACTAACAATTGAAATAAACAGACTACTATCCAATAAAAATAATAAGCAATCCTGTACAATATACAAAACACTATAGAAGTACAAAATACTGTACAATATACAGAACAAGACAAGAGTACTGAAGTAATAAATAACAATCAGTGTCGGACGTATTGCACTCGAAGGGTAGTATTGCACAGTAGGGTTTTAGGGTGTGAAATTGTATAGGGGTGAATTATTATTATTATTATAAGTTAGAGTTCAACATGGTGACAGCTTTGGGAAAGAAACTGTCTCTGAGCCTGTTTTATATTGTAGCATCTCGGAAGAGTTAGTGCTACAAGGGATTCTGGGTATTTGTTCTGTTGTGCCGTCCGACCGGTAGGAAGCCACAGGTGGAACTCAGGACACGTCGGGAAGACTATGATGAATGGATGGATGGATATTGTCAGGTCCAGTAACTTTTCCGATATAAAAAAAAATGTCTGCTTCACAAAATAAAAGTTGAAAGACACTAAACTGAATTTTATCGTTACACTGGATGTTTACATTGTCACTTTATCATCAACTGTATGTTGTATTTTTTTAATATTTGCCTGAAACAGTGGGTGTTCCCCTGCGATTTTTTACACTTTTTCATGATAAATAAATACAATAAATGAATTACACCATATATTTGTGTTCAATTACAGTAAAGGTGTTTATCCTAAACATGACTGCCACTTTATTTTACACACTAAAACATTTTTACCAAGCTTTTATTATCATACGTAGTAGATATGAGGAATTGTTTAATCAAAATCAGTCCATAATTTTTTGAGTTATGTCGCTAACAAACCGACAAACGAACCCATAACATCATTTTTACCAAGCCTTTATTTATTTATTTTTTTTGCCGCAATACCACAATAATATTGCACCGTGGCAATATTGTTCTAATATGATATTGTTACATCCACAATACATACATATTTGTATTTAAAGTATTAATTTTATATTGTTGTATTATTAGAAATAACTTTGTGTAAACTTTATACACAATAATTTTTGAGCATCATGATTGAACATTTGCAAAATGTATTTATTGGTGACATTTAGAGTCCAATAACGACATAATCCATATCAGCATTTATTATCTGTAATTGTACTGCTTTACCCCATGCTACCTGTAATCTATAACCTTATATAACTACCCTACATTTTTGTGGGACAGAACCTTATATAATCACCAAAATTGGGTGTGGTTTGATTCCAGATGTTTTCAACAAAGTTTTGACATAGAAACCAACTCTTGTTTGGCACATAAACCTGTTTTCGAAACAGTTTTCTAGTAGTCCACTATGTAGATGTTGGTCTTGTTTATACAGCAATGTAAGAGAGTTAGTTGCAATATTTTATTTTCTCAAATATACATTTCCTTAATCATTTCCAGTATATAGTTTTCACCTGAGGGTAAGGGGGTAGCGGGGGTTGTATATGGCAGCGTCCCGGACGAGTTAGTGCTGCAAGGGGTTCTGGGGATTTGTTCTGTTGTGTTACGGTGTGGATGTTCTGCCGAAATGTGTTTGTCATTCTTGTTTTGTGTGGGTTCACAGTGTGGCGCATATTTGTGACAGTGTTAAAGTTGTTTATGCGGCCACCCTCAGTGTGACCTGTACGTATGCCTAGCATTCACTTGTGATATTATGTGATTCGGTCGGCACGCAAAGGTTTATTGGCGCTCTGTACCTCTCCCTAGGTCCGTGTACCACTCCGTACAGCGGCGTTATAAAAAGTCATACATTTTACTTTTTGAAACAGATACCGATAAAAGCATTTATCGGCCGCTATCTCTCATTGTATTTTATATGTTTACTAGACATCAGCTTGGCAATTTAAGGTTTTGTTTACCTTTGTTGCGTTTACTTCTGTGTTACTAGAGATGTTTAATGGCCTGATTGTCCCTCCTCACAGTTTTTCGTTATATGTTTACTCAGTTAGCCTTAGTTTGGTTCAAGATCTAATTGATTTCCTTTCTGACAAAACAGGTTTTGCGCACTCACCACTTATGGTCATTGTTAAATATACATGCTGACCTGACTGGATTGCAAAACCTTTTTCCAGCGGATCAAATAAAAGGCTGCTCGCAGCGCAGCTATTTTCTGGTTTATATTTGGGTTGCGGAGCGAAGTCCGAAGTCCGCATGGGGTCCCGCGACACGGCGGGGCGGCGTCTCCACTGCATTGTCGGATGGCTCGCTCATGTTCGCTCGTACACTGAAGCACGGCCAGACCTCCCGGGTCAAACGAGGCCAGCGTGAGGGACTTTTAGACACACATGGGCGACAGTGGACAAGACAAAGGTCAAACCGACTGGACAAATCAAGTCTGAAAAAGTCTTCTTGGTAATTACTTACTCAAAAAGGAACATAGATGTATTTAAGATCCATCTTAAAACTCATTTGTATACTCTAGCCTTAAAATAGACCCCCTTTTTAGACACAGGGTGGCCATGGATGAAGTGCTGGCAGTCCAGAGTCGGGACCCGGGGTGGACCGCTCGCCAGTGAGACTCTGTCTCTTGCTGGCCCCACTATGGACTGGACTCTCACTATTATGTAAGATCCACTATGGACTGGACTTTCACAATATTATGTTATGCTAGACCCAATCGACGTCAATTGCAAATTGATATGTGTGTATATATATATTGGGTCTATATGCTAGACCCAATCGACGCCCATTGCATATTTATATGTATATATATATATAGATAGATATATATATCTATATATATCTATATATATATATATATATATGTATAGATAGATATATATATGTATATATATATATCTATCTATATATATATATATATATATATATATATAGATATATATATATATATATCTCTCTATATATATATATATATATATATACATATAAATATGCAATGGACGTCGATTGGGTCTAGCATATAGACCCAATATAATAATATATATATATTCTCAAAATTGCCCACAGGTGTGCAGGCTAATTGGGAACAGGTGGGTGCCATGATTGGGTATAAAAACAGCTTCCCAAAAAATGCTCAGTCTTTCGCAAGAAAGGATGGGGCGAGGTACACCCCTTTGTCCACAACTGCGTGAGCAAATAGTCAAACAGTTTAAGAACAACGTTTCTTAAAGTGCAATTGCAATTAATTTAGGGATTTAAACATCTACGGTCCATAATATCATCAAAAGGTTCAGAGAATCTGGAGAAACCAACATTGAATGACCGTGACCTTTGATCCCTCAGACCGCTCTGTATAAAAAACAGACGTCAATCTCAACAGGATATCACCACATGGGCTCAGGAACACTTCAGAAAACCACTGTCACTAATTACAGTTTGTCGCTACATCTGTAAGTGCAAGTTAAAGCTGTACTATGCAAAGCCAAAGCCATTTATCAACAACATCCAGAAACGCCGCCGGTTTCTCTGGGCCTGAGATCATCTAAGATGGAGTGATGCAAAGTGGAAAAGTGTTCTGTGGTCTGATAAGTCCACATTTCAAATTGTATTTGGAAATATTCGACATCGTGTCATCCAGACCAAAGGGGAAGCGAATCATCCAGACTGTTATCGACGCAAAGTTCAAAGGGCCATTATCTGTGATGGTATGGGGGTGCATTAGTGCCCAAGGCATGTGTAACTTACACATCTGTGAAGGCACCATTAATGCTGAAAGGTAAATACAGGTTTTGGAACAACATATGCTGTCATCTAAGCGCCATCTTTTTCATGGACGCCCCTGCTTATTTCAGCAAGACAATGCCAAGCCACATTCAGCACGTGTTATAACAGTGTGGCTTTGTAAAAAAAGTGTGCGGGTACTTTCCTGGCCCGCCTGCAGTCCAGACATGTCTGTCATCGAAAATGTGTGGCACATTATGAAGCGTAAAATACGACAGCTGAGACCCCAGACTGTTGAACGACTGAAGCTCTACATAAAACAAGAATGGGAAAGAATTCCACTTTCAAAGCTTCAACAATTAGTTTCCTCAGTTCCCAAACGTTTATTGAGTGTTGCTAAAAGAAAAGGTGATGTAACACAGTTGTGAACATGGCCTTTCCCAACTACTTTGGCACGTGTTGCAGCCATGAAATTGTAAGTTATAATTATTTGCAGAAAAAAAAACGTTTCTGAGTTTGAACATCAAATATCTTGTCTTTGTAGTGCATTCAATTGAATATGGGTTGAAAAGGATTTGCAAATCATTGCATTCCATTTATATTTACATCTAACACAATTTCCCAACTCATATGGAAACGGGGTTTGTATATCCATTCGTACATTATATTACTTTAACTGGGACGTTGCTGCGGTGAAGACTAGCCGATCGCCGATCAGTTAAAAAAGGCAAATATCTGCCCCAGTTCTGATCTTATCATCCAGATCTGGACATCACCACTAATTCTATATGAAAAGTGCCAAGAGATAGAATCTGTCAATGTGTTGTACAGTTACCGTCAGGAAAGAAAAATCAGACTGAGGTCTTGAAGCTGGAGGAGGACTATGTTTACACTCCAGGCCACGTTATGACAGACCTCTTTAAAAAACATAATGGAATTTTTACATTTTTCTATGAATGATAAAACCCTGAATATTGACAAAATATTTTACAATCAAGTGAAATGCAACAAAAGTGCAACAATCACTGAAATATGAACGTGAAGGATACAAAATAAACCCACCTACAATCTGGTATAGCTGATACATCACTAAGCTTTAGAACAGGGGTAGGGAACCTATGGCTCTCGAGCCAGATGTGGCTCTTTTGATGACCGCATCTGGCTCTCAGATAATTCTTAGCTGACGTTGCTTAACACGATAAGTAATTAATAATTCTGCTGTTAATCACAGTGTTAAAAAAAAAAAATCTAAATATAAAGCATTCACATGCATTTAAATCCATCCATCCGTTTCTACCGCACCTGTTCAAGAAGTCGCATTATTGGTTAAAACTAGTTTTTATTTATTATTAGTTAGCTTCAGAATAACAATGTTATTAAAAAGAATAAGAGATGCACACATTTATTTGTTATAATCAGGGGAAAGTCCAAATGAAAGAGGAAGCGTAGAATTCTCTTGTTAGAACGTGCGACAACACTGTACAAGGATAAAGGTCTACAGGTGTCTCCTTATTGGGCTAAATGGATCCAGTCTCTGTTTAATTCCTTGCTTCTGGTCTGTTTAATACAAACCCCATTTCCATATGAGTTGGGAAATTGTGTTAGATGTAAACATAAACGGAATACAATGAATTGCAAATCCTTTTCAACCGATGTTCTATTGAATGCACTACAAAGACAAGATATTTGATGTTCAAACTCATAAACTTTTTTTTTTGTGCAAATAATAATTAACTTCGAATTTCATGGCTGCAACACGTGCCAAAGTAGTTGGGAAAGGGCACGTTCACCACTGTGTTACATCACCTTTTCTTTTAACAAGACCCAATAAACGTTTGGGAACTGAGGAAACTAATTGTTGAAGCTTTGAAAGTGGAATTCTTTCCCATTCTTGTTTTATGTAGAGCTTCAGTCGTTCAACAATCCGGGGTCTCCGCTGTCGTATTTTACACTTCATAATGCGCCACACATTTTCGATGGGAGACAGGGCTGGACTGCAGGCAAGCCAGGAAAGTACCCGCACTCTTTTACTACGAAACCACTCTGTTGTAACACGTGGCTTGGCATTGTTTTGCTGAAATAAGCAGGGGCGTCCATGATAACGTTGCTTGACTAACAACATATGTTGCTCCAAAACCTGTATGGACCATTCAGCATTAATGATGCCTTCACAGATGTGTAAGTTATCCATGACTTGGGCACTAAAACACCCCCATACCCTGTGTTAGGCTTTTGAACTTTTGCGCCTAACACAATCCGGATGGTAATTTTCCTCTTTGTTCTGGAGGACACCACGTCCACAGTTTCCAAATATAATTAAAAATGTGGACTTGTTAGACCACAAAACACTTTTTCACTTTGCATCAGTCGATCTTATATGAGCTCGGGCCCATTGAAGCCAGCGACGTTCCTTGGTGTTGTTGATAAATGGGTTTTGCTTTGCATAGCAGAGTTTTAACTTGCAATTACAGATGTAGCAATCAACTGTAGTTACTGACAGTGGTTTTCTGAAGTGTTCCTGAGCCAATGTGGTGATATCCTTTACACACTGATGTCGGTTTTTGATGCAGTACCGCCTGAGGGTTCAAAGGTCCGTATTATCATCACTTACGTGCAGTGATTTCTCCAGATTCTCTGAACCTTTTGATGATTTTACGGACCATAGATGGTGAAATCCCTAAATTCCTTGCAATAGCTCGTTGAGAAATGTTGTTCTAAAACTGTTCGACAATTTGCCTATAAATTGGTGACCCTCGCCCCATCCTTGTTTGTGAATTACTTAGCATTTCATGGAAGCTGCTTTTATACCCAATCATAGCACCCACCTGTTCCCAATTAGCCTGCACACCTGTGGGATGTTCCAAATAAGTGTTTGATGAGCATTCCTCAACTTTATCAGCATTAATTGTCACCTTTCCCAACTTCTTTGTAACGTGTTGTTGGCATCAAATTCTAAAGTTAATGATTATTTGCACACAAAAAAAAAGTTTATCAGTTTGAACATCAAATATGTTGTCTTTGTAGCAAAGTCAACTGAATATGGGTTGAAAATGATTTGCAAATCATTGTATTCCGTTTATATTTACATCTAACACAATTTCCCAACTCATATGGAAACGGGGTTTGTAGATGTCATCAGTGTTTGAACCTGACTGTTGTATTCGGTGTTAAAAATATTATACGGCTCTCACGGAAATACATTTAAAAATATTTGGCTTTCATGGCTCTCTCAGCCAGAAAGGTTCCCGACCCCTGAGTTAGAACTTTGTGGTGAAAATCTCCTTCTGTGTCCGTGGAAACGCTTCTAGCTTACACTGCTTGGTGCCTCGTCTAAGCTGCTGTCACGTCGATTACCATTGTGACTAATTAGATAAGCATAGTAACTGGTATATCATCCAAAAGCGCAGATTCCGACCATTCAAATACTTTGTATAGTTCAAAGACTTACGGTCATCAGAAAACATAATGGCAGCTACACTTTCCATCTTAAAGATCTAAAAAAAAAATATATTTGGGAATGTCCGAATGAACAGGCTTAATTTGAATCACCAAAAATTATTACCGAGCGCGGCTACCGCTGCTGCTCACTGCTCCCCTCACCTCCCAGGGAGTCAAATGCAGAGAATAATTTCACCACATTGGTACTTTAACTTCTTAACTTAACAGACACCCACCGGCATATTTTCTTTTCCATTAATGCCCCGCCTTAAAATATTTCACAGCTAGGTCTGCGTTGTCTCATCGTCAAAGCCCACATGAGCCGTTGAAATCTTTTTTTGTTTTCCTTTTTTTCGCCCTCCCTTGGATAAACCATCCTCCATGTGATAAAAGTTAGCGTCACCGCTGCAGGCCATTGGTCGCGCTTAACTGTGGCATGCTAGTTTATTTTTTATTTTTTGGCAGCTGTGAAGTATCAACATGCGACAGCAAAAGAAAATCAGCACATTTCCCTTCGGTTTTATACAGGAGGGGAAAGCTCAAAGCCCTTCAGGCCATCCGAGCAAGATCCCGGAGTTCAAATCCCCATGACCCTTGAATCGCTTAGATAACTGGTTTTCTGGCCACCGACTGATGTTTGATTCCAAAATATGGCCTGGTTGGCATTCTCTCTCCAAGGTGACACATTCGGTGGTTTGCCACCCAGGGTGAGGTCACCACAGGACAAGTCGTGCCTGACAACCTTAAAGGGGAACATTATCACAATTTCAGAAGAGTTACAACCAATAACAAATCAGTTCCCAGTGGCTTATTTTATTTTTCAAAGCTTTTTTCAAAATTTTACCCATGACGCTATATCCCGAAAAAAGGCTTTAAAGTGCTTTATTTTCGCTATCTGTAAATCCACCGTCCATTTTCCTGTGACGTCACATAGTCACGCCAATACAAACAAACATGGCGGATAGCACAGCAAGATATAGCGACATAAGCTCGGATTCAGACTCGGATTTCAGCGCCTTAAGCGATTCAACAGATTACGCATGTATTGGAGGCAGATAGCGAAAATGAAATTGAAGAAGAAACTGAAGCTATTGAGCGAATAAGCTATTGACGCTATTCGGCGATCGCTCTCTAACCAACAATTGCATCTTTTGACCAGACCAATGTAGCAACTTAAATCCGTCGATTGGTAAGTGTTTGTCTGGCATTAAATGTGGGTGGAGGGAAAGGCTGGATGCAAATATAGCTACAAATGCACATACAGCTAGCCTAAATAGCATGTTAGCACCAATTAGCTGGCAGTCATGCCGCGACCACATATGTCTGATTAGCACATAAGTCAGGGATTGGGAACCTTTTTGGCTGAGAGAGCCATGAAAGCAAAATATTATCAAATATATTTCAGAGAGAGCCATAAAATAATTTTTAACACTGAATACAAATAAATGTGTGCATTTTTAAGTAAGACCAACATTTTAAGAATATAATAAGTATCTTCTTCTTTTTAATTACATTGTTATTCTGAAGTTAATGAATAAAATAGTTCTTACCATTAATGCGACTTCTTCAACAGGAACGGTAGAAAACGGATGGATGGATTAAAAATGCATGAGAATGTTTTATATTTTGAACGTTATTTTTAACACTTTGATTACCAGCGGAATTATTCATTACTTATCGCTGTGTTTTTCAACCGCTGTGCCCCTCAGAATTTTTTCAATGAAAAAAATGTGTTTTGGCTCAAAAAAGGTTGAAAAACACTGACTTATCGTGTTAAGCAATGGCAGCTCAGATTTATCTGAGAGCCAGATGCAGTCATCGAAAGAGCCACATCTGGCTCTAGAGCCATAGGTTCCCTACCCCTGACATAAGTCAATAACATCAACAAAACTCACCTCTGTGGTTTCGTTGACTTTATTGTTGGAAATGCATCTGCTTTGAGTGTCGCAGGATATCCACACATCTCTGTGCCATGCCTGTCGTAGCATCGCCGATAGAATGTGCAGACCAAACGAAGGACTTTCGCATCTTTTGACACTGGTGCAACTTAAATCCGTCGATTGGTATGTGTTTGTTTGGCATTAAATGTGGGTGGAGGGAAAGGCTGGATGCAAATATAGCTACAAATTAGGCATAACGATGCAATATGTACATATAGCTAGCCTAAATAGCATGTTAGCATCGATTAGCATGCCGTGCTAACCGATGCACACTCCATGTAAGTCAACTTGAATCAGTGTCACTGATCGTGTTGTTACACCCTCCGACAACACACCGACTAGGCATAATGCCTCCAAGGTACGGAAAACAGTCGAAAAAACGGAAAATAACAGAGCTGATTTGACTTGTGTGTGTAATGTGTTTGACAAAATGGCGGATTGCTTCCCTTTGTGATGTCACGGGTGAAAGTTCATCGCTCAGACAGCGCGTTTAAATCGCCAAATTCACCCTTTTAGAGTTCGGAAATCGTTTAAAAAAAACATATGGTCTTTTTTCTGCAACATCAAGGTATATATTGACGCTTACATAGGTCTGGTGATAATGTTCCCCTTTAAAGACGTATGAAACCCTGCAAGCTTCCTCTTACTCTTGTCTTAAGTGACGGGCTTCGAGTTTGAAATACTGCGTGTAAAAGCAAACAGTGTTCTAATCCTGACAATTGACGAGGAGCCTTGACAGCCACATGATAGGAAGATCTCTTGAGGAGCACAAAGTGTTCTGGCAGCAGACACTGTTTGTCTGGCAAACAGTTGCATGATCATTCTGGCACATGTTACCTCTGATGCCAAAAGGATTTTTTTATAACATTTTGTGTAGTCCCTTGCCCAGCAGGGACAAGACATTAAAACAACGTCGAGAACTTGGTGAGTTAGGTCCTGACGTTGAACAACTGAAACCTAACATTGAAACCACTTGCTTTTTGAGGACATTTAATCCATGTTGGGTTCTAACATTGATTTGACCATTGAATTTTGGTAATTTCTCAACACAAATACAACGTTGAAACAACATGCTTTTTGACGAAGTTTAATCAATGTTAAATGATAAATGGGTTGTACTTGTATAGCGCTTTTCTACCTTCAAGGTACTCAAAGCGCTTTGACATTACTTCCACATTTACCCATTCACACACACATTCACACACACTGATGGAGGGAGCTGCCATGCAAGGCGCCAACCATTGACCATTTGACCCATCAGGAGCAAGGGTGAAGTGTCTTGCTCAGGACACAACGGACGTGATGAGGTTGGTACTAGGTGGGATTTGAACCAGGGACCCTCGGGTTGCGCACGGCCACTCTCCCACTGCGCCACGCCGTCCCTAACGTTGAGTTCTAACGTTGGTTTGACCATTGAGAGTTGGTCAGTTCCCAACCAATATTCTACAACCTAAATACTAACATTGAAACAACATTCTTTTTGACGACGTTTAATCAATGTTGGCTTCTAACGTTAGTTTGACCATTGAGAGTTGGTGAGTTCCCAACCAATATTCTACAACAAAAATACAACGTTGAAACAACATGCTTTTTGATGATGTTGATTTGACCATTAAATTTGAGTCGTTTCCCAACCATTATTCTTCTAGCTAACAAATACAATGTTGAAACAACATGCTTTTTGACGACGTTAATCAATGTTGGGTTCTAACGTGGATTTGACCATTGAGAGTTTGTCATTTCCCGACCAATATTCTACAACACAAATACAACATTGAAACAACAGACTTTTTGACAACGTTTAATCAATGTTGGGTTCTTACGTTGGTTTACCATTGAGAGTTGGTCATTTCCCAACCAATATTCTACAAAACAAATACAACGTGGAAATAACATGATTTTTGAGGACGTTTAATCAATATTGGGTTCTGACGTTGGTTTGACCATTGAGAGTTTGTCATTTCCCGACCAATATTCTACAACACAAATACAACGTTGAAACAACATGCTTTTTGATGACGTTTAATCAATGTTGGGTTCTAACGTTGGTTTGACCATTGTATTTTGGTCAGTTCCCCACCAATATTCTACAACACAAATATAACGTGGAAACATGCATGTTGACAACATTTAATCAATGGTGGCTTCTAGCATTGGTTTGACCACTTAGAGTTGGTCATTTCCCAACCAATATTCTACAACACAAATACAACGTTGACACAACTTGCCTTTGACGATGTTTAACCAATGTTGTGATCTTATTTGACCATTGAATTTTGGTCATTTCCCAACCAAAATTCTACAACACAAATACAATGTGGAAACAACATGCTTTTTGACGACGTTTCATCAATGTTGGGTTCTAACGTTGGTTTGAACATTGAGAGTTGGTCATTTCCCAACCAATATTCTACAACACAAATACAACGTTGAAACAACATGCTTTTTGACGACGTTTAATCAACGTTGGGTTCTAACGTTGGTTTGACCTTTGAAAGTTGGTTAGTTCCCAACCAATATTCTACAACACAAATACAACAAGGAAACATGCATCTTGACAACAATTAATAAATGGTGGCTTCTAGCATTGGTTTGACCACTTAGGGTTGGTCATTTCCCAAACAATATTCTACAACACAAATACAACGTTGAAACAACATGCTTTTTAATGACGTTAAACCAATGTTGTGATCTTGATTTGACCATTGAATTTTGGTAATTTCCCAACCAATATTCTACAACATGAATAAAATGTGGACGGAACATGCATTTCGACGTTTAATCAATGTTGGCTTCTAACCTTGGCTTGACTATTGAGAAATTTGGTCATTTCCCGACCAATATTCTACAACATGAATACAACATTGAAACAACATGCTTTTTGACGAAGTTTAATCAATGTTTAGCTCTAACATTGGTTTGACCATCGAGAGTTGGTCATTTCCCAACCAATATTCTACAACATAAATACAACGTTGAAACAACATGCTTTTTAACGACGTTCAATCAATGTTGGGTTCTTACGTTGATTTGACCATTGAATTTTGGTCATTTTTCAACCAATATTCTACAATACAAACTTAATGTTGAAACAACATGCTAATTGACAACTTATTAAAGGTTCTGACTTTCATCAATCAATCAATGTTTATTTATATAGCCCCAAATCACAAATGTCTCAAAGGACTGCACAAATCATTACGACTACAACATCCTCGGAAGAACCCACAAAAGGGCAAGGAAAACTCACACCCAGTGGGCAGGGAGAATTCACATTCAGTGGGACGCCAGCGACAATGCTGACTATGAGAAACCTTGGAGAGGACCTCAGATGTGGGCAACCCCCCCCCTCTAGGGGACCGAAAGCAATGGATGTCGAGCGGGTCTAACATGATACTGTGAAAGTTCAATCCATAGTGGCTCCAAGACAGCAGTGAGAGTCCCGTCCACAGGAAACCATCTCAAGCGGATCAGCAGCGTAGAGATGTCCCCAACCGATACAGGCGAGCGGTCCATCCTGGGTCCCGACGAGCGGTCCATCCTGGGTCTCGACTCTGGACAGTCAGTACTTCATCCATGGTCATCGGACCGGACCCCCTCCACAAGGGAGGGGGGGACATAGGAGAAAGAAAAGAAGCGGCAGATCAACTGGTCTAAAAAGGAGGTCTATTTAAAGGCTAGAGTATACAAATGAGCTTTAAGATGAGACTTAAATGCTTTGATTTGATCATTGAATTTTGGTCAGTTCCCCACCAATATTCTACAACACAAATACAACGTTGAAACAACATGCTTTTTGACGATGTTTAATCAATGTTGGGATCTTGATTTGACTATTGAATTTTGGTCATTTCCCAACCAATATTCGAAACACAAATACAACGTGGAAACAACATGCTTTTTGACGACGTTTAATCAATGTCGGGTTGTGAGGTTGATTCGACCATTGAGAGTTGGTCAGTTCCCAACCAATATTCTACAACACAAATACAACGTGGAAACAACATGCCTTTTGAAAACGTTTAATTTATGTTGGGTTCTAACGTTGGTTTGACTATTGAATTTTGGTCAGTTCCCCACCAATATTCTACAACACAAATACAACGTGGAAACATGCATGTTGACAACATTTAATCAATGGTGGCTTCTATCATTGGTTTGACCACTTAGAGTTGGTCATTTCCCAACCAATATTCTACAACACAAATACAACGTTGACACAACTTGCCTTTGATGACGTTTAACCAATGTTGTGATCTTATTTGACCATTGAATTTTGGTCGTTTCCCAACCAATATTCTACAACATGAATAAAATGTGGACAGAACATGCATTTTGACAACGTTTAATCAAAGTTGGCTTCTAACCTTGGCTTGACTATTGAGAAATTTGGTCATTTCCCGACCAATATTCTACAACACAAATACAACGTTAACACAACTTGAGTTTGATGACGTTTAACCAATGTTGTGATCTTATTTGACGATTGAATTTTGGCCATTTGCCAACCAATATTCTACAACATGAATAAAATGTGGACAGAACATGCATTTTGACGACGTTTAATCAATGTTGGCTTCCAACCTTGGCTTGACTATTGAGAAATTTGGTCATTTCCCGACCAATATTCTACAACATGAATACAACATTGAAACAACATGCTTTTTGACGAAGTTTAATCAATGTTTAGCTCTAACATTGGTTTGACCATCGAGAGTTGGTCATTTCCCAACCAATATTCTACAACATAAATACAACGTTGAAACAACATGCTTTTTAACAACGTTCAATCAATGTTGGGTTCTTACGTTGGTTTCGACCATTGAATTTTGGTCAGTTCCCAACCAATATTCTACAACACAAATACAACGTTGAAACAACATGCTTTTTGACGATGTTTAATCAATGTTGGGATCTTGAATTGACTATTGAATTTTGGTCATTTCCCAACCAATATTCTAAACACAAATACAATGTGGAAACAACATGCTTTTTGACGACCTTTAATCAATGTCGGGTTGTGAGGTTGATTCGACCATTGAGAGTTGGTCAGTTCCCAACCAATATTCTACAACACAAATACAACGTGGAAACAACATGCTTTTTGAAAACGTTTAATTAATGTTGGGTTCTAACGTTGGTTTGACCATTGAAAGTTGGTCATTTACCAAACAATATTCTACAACACAAATACAACGTTGAAACAACTTGCCTTTGACGACGTTTAACCAATGTTGGGATCTTGATTTGACCATTGAATTTTGGTAATTTCCCAACCAATATTCTACTACACAAATACAACATTGAAACAACATGCTTTTTGACGTTTAATCAATGTTGGGTTCTAACGTTGGTTTGACCATTGAGAGTTGGTCATTTCCCAACCAATATTCTACAACACAAATACAACGCCTTTTGACGACGTTTAACCAATGTTGGGTTCTTGATTTGATCATTGAATTGTGGTCATTTTCTAACCGACAACGTAGATCCGACGTTGGGCACCAACGTTGCCGTTTACAACTATTTTGCAACGTTGTTTCAAAGTCAGTTTTGAAGGACACGAACATATAATCAACATTGTATCAATGTCTGGTGCCTGCTGGGTGCCGACACACAACAGGTTAGTGTGCAATCGGAGCCAACCCAAAGGCCTGCTTTACAATGTTGACTTTGTTTATGGTTACTTTTTATTTTTATATAGAGGGTTTTTAAACTACACCATCAGTACTTTAATCCCATCGGTTCAATGAGTCCATCTCACGTCTGCCAATCAGGGCTTTACCTTCTTGTGTCTTCCAACAGTTATATTTTTCCTCCATTTGTTTAATATCTGAGTGGATTTACACTAGAGATGTAAGGGTATGAAAAATTCCTGTACACGGACCAATATTGACCGTTACTGTTAATGTTTGTTCATAGAGCCAACACAACTGTTAGAAAAAAAACGTTCTGATATGCTGCTCCACGGTCATGGAATAACTTACAGAAGGATCCGAGGTTAACTGAGCTGATCACTTTGGGGGAATTTCAGGCCATTTTAAATGATGTTTCTATTGGGCAGTGTATGTCATGTTTTGTGGTCACGTTCTGTTTGGTTTTGGACTCATTGTGCACCCTTGTTTGTTTTTGTCACCATGACAACTCATTAGTTTCCACCTGTCATGTCATGCACCTGATTCACTTGGACTCATGCACCTGTTTAGTTTAGTTTATTATGGATCCCCATTAGTCTACACCGCAGTGGAGACTATTCTTCCTGGGGTCCTGTTAATCACCACAGCACCATTTAAGCCTACAGTTGCCAGGCAGTCAGCCTGGACACATAACCCTCTACACACCCTTGTTATCCATGCCGATGATCCATGCTCCTTTCTCGTTCCAAGTAAGTTTTCGTTATTCTTGCCATAGTTTGCAAGTTTTGTTTTATGTCCATAGTTTACGTTGTAGTAATAGTTTTGTTTTCATAACCAAGTTTTGTACCTCGACTGAGAGCGCCTTTTGTTTATACCCTTTGTTCATTTGTAATATTTTCGAGTTAATAATAAAAGATGTCATTACCTTCACGCCATGTCCGGTTCAGTCGCTTTGCACCTCGGGAAAACAAACCACACCAAAGTCCACGTCATGACACTGTACTTGTTTTTAAGTTATTTTTACTGAAACATCATATACATTGTTTTGACCTATCACATCCTTTCTATGTTAATATATGTAAGTAATGTATTGTTTTAATTGTGGTGTGTGACTGCTGCTGTTTTTGTTGTTCTTCTACAGTGGGACAAAAAAGTATTTAGTCAGCCACCGATTGAGCACGTTCTCCCACTTAAAATGATGACGGAGGTCTGTAATTTTCATCATAGGTACACTTCAACTTTGAGAGACAGAATGTGAAAAAAAATACAGGAATTCACATTGTAGGAATTTTAAATAATTTATTTGTAAATTATGGTGGAAAACAAGTATTTGGTCAACGGTTCAAAGCTCTCACTGATGGAAAGAGGTTTTGGCTCAAAATCTCACGATACATGGCCCCATTCATTCTTTCCTTAACACGGATCAATCGTCCTGTCCCCTTAGCAGAAAAACAGCCCCAAAGCATGATGTTTCCACCCCCATGCTTCGCAGTAGTTATGGTGTTCTTGGGATGCAACTCAGTATTCTTCTTCCTCCAAACACGACAAGTTGAGTTAATACCAAAATGGATACATGGATGATACAGCAGAGGATTGGGAGAATGTCATGTGGTCAGATGAAACCAAAATAGAACTTTTTGTTATAAACTCAACTCGTCGTTTATTGTTTGAACATCAAAGATGTTGTCTTTGTAGCATATTCAACTGAATATGGGTTGAAAATGATTTGCGAATCATTGTATTCCGTTCATATTTACACCTAACACAATTTCCCAACTCATATGGTAACAGGGTTTGTACAAGGTAAGGCCGTGCAAACACAGACTACAAAGAACAACAATGCATCTCGACGTGCGTGTGTCTTGGCGTATCCTCCGGTCCGAGGACAAATCACAAAAGGAGCTGTACTGAATGTGAAATATTCCACAATCACCCGTCGCAGGTCACGGGGTTCATTTCCTCATTTTTTTGGCTCCAGGACGACGGAGGCAGAGAGCTCGCTCTCGCACACGAATACAAGTTGTTTTTAAGTTGCATGCACTTAAAGTTATGAAAAAGGATTCTCGCGATACCAACGATGGGAATTGTTGAGGATAAAGCAGCGACTGTTCAATCACGTCTGCCATGTAAACCACGTAAAAGGTGTATGTTTTTTTTTTTTATACTCTTGTGTACTTGAGATAAGAAAAACAGGTAAACATTAACCTAACTGGGTTTCAGGTCTTATTTAGTAACTGGCTCAAATATTAATGAATCTGGCAGAAGACACAACTGGAAGACAAAGATAAAGCCTTTGACTTTGATCATCCAGGCTAAATCTGGGTTTATACAACATGCGGTGAATGAGGTCATGGTCATCTTCTCGATCATATCTGATTGGCTGACTGACATAGTTATTAACCAACTCACTTCTAGCGAATGGCAACATCTGAGCTAAGGAAGCCAGTACTGGTGAATTAAAGTTGACGGTAGAATTAGAGATGTCTGATAATGGCTCCAACTCTTAACTACCAAGTCTGATATCAACAGATACCGATATATACGGTCGTGGAATCAACACATTTTTATGCCTAATTCTGTTGTGATTAAACAATGTAACGGAACAACTTTAACTCAAGCTATGGAAAAAAGTGCCAACATGGCCATATTTATTATTGAAGTCACAAAGTGCATATTTGTTTGGTTATTTGGGACATGATCCCCCTGAGATAATCCTAATACCCACTACAACTAGGGGAAATACTATACTTTGACTTTCACAAAGTGCATTATTTTTATTTTTTTAACAACATGCCTCAAAACAACAGCTACAAAAACAATGAAGGCACACAGCTTCAGTCCAGAGTATACTAGAGTCATAAAGTAAACAGTAACATAGTCCTCATTTAGTGCAAGACTGCCTGGCATACTGTACAACAGGAAATTATAAACTGGGCTCAATCTGCCCTGCTTTAATGTATTTGTATGAGTAACACAAATGTGCTGCAAGCTGGTGGTGAGTGCTTGAGGTGGCCCACCAGTCAGCCAGAGCTTCTGAAATGCTGTGTTGAGACGGGGCAGCTCTGTTCACTGCAAGCTGCAAAGTGTGCGCCTTGCAGGGCAGACTATCCACACCAAACTCCACCATAGTTTTTGTTATATTGCATGTGTTGTCGCTGACCACAAGGTGGGCTTTCGCCCTTGGGTGGTTTTTGTTGTATTTTTGTTTTTTTTCGGCGGAGTCTTTAAGCGACAACTGTGTGGTACTACTTTTTTCCGGTGTTTGCTTTTCATCCGTCTTCTGCTTGTATTCATCATGTATCTCCTTATGACTCTTGAAGAGGTGGGAGATCAAATTGCTCGTATTAAAGGAAGACGTCTTGGTTCCTCCTCGCACAACCAACTTTTTGCAGTGATTGCAAATTGCCAGTTTTTTATCCCTCATACACACTTTAGAATAATCCCAAACCAGAGACATGGTGTCTTTAGTCCAGGGGTAGGGAACCTATGGCTCTAGAGCCAGATGTGGTTCTTTTGATCACTGCACCTGGCTCTCAGATAAATCTTAGCAGAAATTGCTTAACACGGTAAGTAATGAATAATTCCACTGGTAATCACAGTGTCAAAAATAACGTTCAAAATATAAAACATTCTCATGCATTTTAATCCATCCATCCTGTTTTTGCCACACCTGTTCAATAAGTCGCATTAATGGTAAGAAGTATTTTATTTATTGTTGGTTAACTTCAGAATAAGAATGTTATTAAACAGAATAAGATACTGATTATACTCTAAAAATGTTGGCGTTACTTAAAAATGCACGCATTTAGTTGTATTCAGTCTTAAAAAAAATATGTGGTTCTCACGGAAATACTTTGTAAAATATTTGGCATGTATGACTCTCTCAGCCAAAAAGGTTCCCGACCCCTGCTTTAGTCAGTCACCGAGCAAGCTCGCTTGTTAGCCACGGCTACAGCACTGGCAACAACACATTCTTCTTGTTTTTATGCTGCGCTCGCGGCGGTTTGATGAGGTCATCAAGCGTCGCCAGTAAACCCCTCGTGCTGTAGTCGTCAACTCCTGTGTTGTGTGTGGGAGAGGGGAGAGGGAAGGGGCTGCTGACTGGGTGACACTTCTGCTCTGTACTTCACCCTACGTCAGTGTTTTACCGGATATGTACCGCTCCGTACAGCGGCGTTTTAAAAAGTCATTATTTCACTTTTTGAAACAGATACCGATAATTTCCGATATTACATTTTAACGCATTTATCGGCCGATAATATCGGACATCTCTAAGTAGAATGGATCGACTTTTATTGGTGTACATATTTCAGAAAGCAGACAGTAAAGCCAACGATATCTTCAAAACAGCGAGAGTCCCATAGGGCCTTGCTTCAATAATAGATAGGGACTACTTTCCAAAGCGATTCTTTAGGTTTAGAT